>NC_143256.1:123017337-123364337 GCF_984573655.1 Nuphar pumila
TATCAATGCCTATTAGAAATTCATACAAAAATTTTTAGATACACATTTCAATAAAAAAAATATACCCTAAACTTTTGATGACCATGCATCCCTGTACCAGTATCTCGCATATTAAAATCAAGTAAAATAATATTCTTAATTCGTTAAAACTAAACCAAATAAAATTATTTTTGTTAATAAATATGCTGTTATTACTACCATTCCATTTTTTAAAATAATTATTCTTAATCATTTAATACTAAACACTTTTGTTAATAAATATGTTGTTACTGCTATTATCATTTTTTATTATTCTATTAATAGAATATTAATATTAATATTATTAATTATTTCAGCAACCCTGTTCAATCCCCCAATTCACAGCAAGGTGCCAGAGTGGTATTCCATAAAAAAACCCCAACCATCCCCCAAATTTCCCCCTCCTTTTTGTATTTTCTGAATGCCCACTTGTCCCATTCGTGCATCGTTTTCATGGTGGGAGGTAAACTCTTTTGTTCCTCTCTCTCTCTCTCTCATCTTGCGTATGCATCTTACTGATCTTCCGCTCCCTCCTGCTAATGCTACCTCTCTTTTGCCGCAATCTGGGCAAGCGGCTCCGGCGTGAGCCCGTTTATCTGTCTGATGTTCTTTTCTGTTGTGCTTTCTTTATTTGTTTTGGCTTTTGCTCTTGTTCAGTTCATGGGTTCAACATTTTGTTGATCTTCATGAGTGGTAATGTTGAATTACTTTCGGCTCTCTCTCTCTGCGTTCTCTTTTTCGCCTTTCGGTTTCTCGTCGTTTTTCTCTTTTCCAATTCTGACAGGGATCTAAATCACGTAAATTTTGTCTCTTCTTGATTCAGTTGTGAATTTCTTCCTTTTTTCCTTTTGCCTATCTTTTTTTTTGATGAATTTTGAGTCTGGAGGAAAACATTGAAGGTTTTTTTATGATAGGAATTCATATACAGGTAGGCGTTGAGCGTCATTAGTGAGAATAAGATGGCAAGTTGGCAGGGTCCATCTCTCTCTCTCTCTCTCTCTTCGGTTGGTCTTGCCTATCCCCTTGACGTGTACCAGCCGATCTGTGCATCAATTGGGCGAGCAAAGAAATTCACTAGCGATCAGAATTAGGGAAGGGAATAGCCACAAATTGATAGATCATGAATTGTTCTTTGATTGGTGTTGACATTTCGAATTGGGTAGGTTTGATTTTGTCATAGTTGGTGTTATTTTTATTCTAAGTCAGGTGCTCTTTGAGATTGCTGATGTGAGTGGCGTTGTTTTTTCTCTGATTTGTTGGTAATCTTGGTTTTGGATTGCGCCTTCTGTTGTTTTGGATGAATTGTGGTGCTTTATGTTTTGACTAGAATTTTGTTTTGGGGAATTGCAAATTGGGTTCTACCTTCTTCTTAGGCAAACGAATTTTGATTTTTTTTGAACTTTGACTTCTTTGGTGATTCTAGTTGATATGCTGTTTCATGGTATTTCTGATATGGGTTGTTTCTTTTTTCAGGATTTTATGTCCATACAAGATATTGGGGATCCTCTTGACGATAATTGAGGCAATTCTAAATTCCTTTTGGTTTTGCAAAGGGTCTGCAATCCTTTTCACTTCTTTGTGCTGGATATTCGGGATATTCTTTTTCTTTTTCGTTTAGATATGAGATTTGCAGAGGTTTTGTAGCATATACTGATATTGGGGTTGTAATTCTGATAGGTGTTGTATGCCTGTGTGTGAATTGGTGAGTTTTATCTTGTGAATGTAGTAATTTTTTCCTGGGAAAAGGGGGAAAGTTTTATATATTCATTCAGTTTGCTTTTTCTCCTGTACTCGAGTAGATAGTTGACTCTGATAGGCTGTTTGAATTCCTATAATCATGGCAACCAAAGGGCCACCTGTAAAACTACGAGAAAATTTCCATAGGTTCATTTCTGCGTTAGTATATGCAATAAAGGAGTGGCTGTTGATGCTTCTGTTATTTGTCAATGCTTTGCTCTCCTATGCGACAACAAAAATTGCGAGTTTCTTCGGTTTGCAAAGTCCATGTTTGTTGTGCTCGAGGCTTGACCACATCTTAGGGGACAAGGCACCCGGTTTCTATAGAGAATTGATATGCCATGCCCATAAGTTAGAAATCTCCTCGTTGGCATATTGTCAAATTCACAAGAAGCTTTCGGATGTGCATGGGATGTGCAAGGATTGTCTTGTTTCCTTTGCAACAGAGAAGAAACCAAATTCTGAAATGTATAGGTTGTTGGTTGGGAAACTGAGAATGGATTTCGAATGCTCTGCAGAAGGCAATCACAATTTCTATATTAATGAACCTCTTGAACAATTAGATATTCATCCAAACCATGAAATGGATGCCCCTTTTGAAGAACCACCAGCTGATGCTTCAAATCATGTTCCTGCATTATATTCGAAGGGCATAAGATACTGTACCTGTTGCGGCAGGCCCATGGAGACTAATTTGAATACAAGCAGATTACTCAGTACTAGTTTAATTGGAAGTAAGATTGGCATGCTTGAGAGTTCTCCCTCTTGTTCTGTAATGTGTAAGCACCATTTGAGCAAGAAAAGCGAAAGATCATCTTGTTCATCAAGGGCCAGCTTTGTTGCAAAGCATAGGCATGGCCCCTTGGCTCATATTGAGTACTCAGAGCTCAACATTACTTCTGATTCTGAGTCTGAAGTTCCTCTGTCAGATGAGGATAATGTGCATGCTGCTATTCAAGAAACATTTGACTGCAAGCCTTTGCAAAAGTCTGACTGCATGATGGCCACTTTATCTGCTGCAGTACCAACAAGCGAGAGCCTCAACAAGCTGGAAAGTCTATCCAAGGCGTCTGTTCCTTCATCTGTGGTCTCTGATGAGGAACCAGGGTTGTCAAGAAACAGCTTCACTACAGATGTAACTGGAGGGTCTGATAAGAGGCAAGAGAAGGCAGTTTTAAACAAAAATGTGATAGAAGTAAATGAAAATGAAACTGTGACAACTTCAGCACCTTCTGTATCTTTTGGGCATGGCCTAGCAGAGGTGAACTGGCAGAAATTTTTGGAACTGCTTCGCCAGCCCTCGGTAATGGAATTGGAACCGCTTCGCCAGCCCTCGGTAATGGGATTTTTCACTCCACGTGCAGTTCCATCATCAGACAAGGGTGCAAAAGTATTTTCAGATTCAACACTTCGTTCCTTTCTCCTGAAGAATCTCACACCGGGTGCATCAGACAAGGATGTGAAAGAATTTTCTGAAACAACATGTCGTTCCCCACTTGATGTATTTTTCACTCCACGTGCAGGTCCATCATCACGTAAGAGTATGGAACCACTGTCAGAATCGATAATTTCTTCCACGATGCCTGAATTTTTCACTCCTCATGCAGTTCCATCATCATATAAGCGTGTGGAATCTCTTTCAAGAACAATACTTCCTTCCCTGAGACCTGAATTTGTCACACCACGTGCAGTTCCATCGTCAGACAAGGCTCTGAAAGTTCTTCCAGAAACAGGGAATGCAATCCTTGCATCTGTCATTTTCACAACACAGAGTGTTCCATCATCAGACAAGGCTGGGGAAACTCTCTCAGAAGCAGTTCATTCTTTAACTGTGTCTGAATCATCTACACAGTGTGCAGTTGCCTCAACAGAGAAGTCTGTAGAAGCTCTTGGAGAAGGATACACGTCAAAATGTAAGTTCTAAATTTTCTGTTGTCTTTTGATGAATGCAAGGTCTGTGATTTTCAACATTGCTGGTTTTATGCAGCAGGTGACAATGAGGCCACTACAACGAATAACAATTCTTCTGAAATGGCATCAGAGTCTGTCTTTGATCTCACGGGAGTCACCAAGCCTGAAGGATTATCTAGATTGAAATTGCTTAGACCTAGTTCCTTTACCACTCGGATGATTGATGATCCAAGTCTTCTTATGTCCGGTTCTCTGGATTTAAGTGATGCATACAAGCTGGCTGTGGGTAATAAAGTAGGTCATCCAAGTGAATCCCTTGCGGATGGTGGTGGTAAAGAGTCCAGTAGGATTCCTGAAGATCTGAAAACACTGCTAAGACAGGTTTCATCTTTACGGGGAATGAGTGATATAGCTATGAGCCCAAAAATTCCAGTTGGTAGTGGTGATTTCGGGGCGTCTGAAGTACCTACACCCCTTGGACTTCAGGCACTTCACAAGAGACTCTCAATTGAGAGATACGAGTCAGGTGCGGAGTCTTTGGATGGGAGCATCGTGAGTGAAATTGAAGGAGAAAGTGCAGTTGATCGTCTGAAACGCCAAGTTGAATTGGATAGGAAGGCAATGCATGCCTTGTATAAGGAGCTTGAAGAGGAAAGGAATGCTTCTGCTATTGCTGCAAATCAAGCAATGGCCATGATTACTAGGTTACAGGAGGAGAAGGCATCAATGCATATGGAGGCTTTACAGTACCTGAGAATGATGGAAGAGCAATCAGAGTATGACCAAGAAGCTCTGCAGAGATCAAATGAACTCCTTGCAGTGAGAGAGAAGGAAATACAAGATTTGGAAGCGGAGCTGGAATCTTTCAGGATTAGACTTCAATGTGAACCTAAGCAGGATGATAAAGTTGAGTATCACAAAAGTTTTTCGATGCAAAACCATAATGGTGTCATAGCTAAGATGACCAATGATGTGAATGGTGGGGAGAAAGATATTGCTAAGGAATGTACTTTGCTAAATTTTGAAGATGAACAACACTACCTTTTGAAATGTCTGAAAAACTTGGAGAACAGACTTGGTCAGACTAATTTTAAAGATGCGAAGCACATAGAAGTGGCACAAGGTAATGACATTGAAGGAGAGGAAGATTTTTCAATTGGAGACAATTTATCTATTGCAGGAAGAGGGGAAACTGCCAAAGGTTTACATTTCACAAACAGACCAAGCGATGGTGATCATTTACTTACTACCAATTGTGATGATGATCTGCAGAAATCTACCTCTTCTGGAAGAGGAACTGATTTACCCTCTATTGAAAATGAAATTCTATACTTGAATAAGAGGTTAGAGGCTCTTGAGACAGACAAAGATTTTCTTGAGCATACACTTAATTCTCTTAGAAGTGGAAGCGAAGGACTGAAGCTTATCCAGGAAATGGCACATCACCTGAAAGAAATTCGCAGAGTGTGCACTGGAGCAGCACTAACATGCTGTTCTTGATTAAGAAGTGTCCTGTTGACTCAAAGTAAGTATTTGTAAAGAAATTCATTATTTGAAGCGGGAGATCATAATACCTTGGTTTTGATGTTTGAAGCCTTTGTGAATGACTGCTTTTGTTATGAAGTTCTATCTGTTGCAAGCATCTGCTTATGCATTTATATGAATATTTTGTTGTAATTTTTATTAGATTTTATAATATCTGGTATCAATTTCAAGATGAATTAGTTGATGGCTGCCCTTGGTTATATGTGCTGAACTAACGATAATGTACTTGATGCTGTTAAACAGGGTTTGTTCATGGTTTGCTAATAGAGGATCTATGGTTGGATGGAGAAATTCTTCTTCTGCTCTCTACTTGGATTGGATTTGCACATATTTGGTAAAGGTGGTATTGTAACTGTTTCAAAACAAATTATTCATTAGCATTATTTTTAATCTGTTTTGCTAGTCTCTATTCTTTGTGAGTTGCTTGAGTGATGGTCATGACCTTGTGACAGTTAATGAACTGATAGAGTGTACTAGAAAGGAGATGGAGACTTTAGAATTGGGTTGAAGTGGGATGTTACCGTTTTCAACTCTATTCACATAATATTAAAAAAGGGACTAATGTGTTTATGTTGATCACGTCTAGGATTGATGTACCCTTGACTAGGATGAAGTATCCTGATATTCATCATCTTGAGTTGGGTTTTTCTGTCTTTGATAATGGAAGAGAATGTTCCATCTTTTTTAATGGTTTCGTAAAACAAATCTGTAGGTTAGTTTAAATGGAGTTTTCTTTGGTGTTTTCAAATTTTACAATCATATGGTCCTGCATGAATTAACACATGCTATTCATTGTCAAAGTATGTCAGATTGTTAACATAAGATACTCTAGTCTCATACTTCGATATCCTTCAAGGATCTGGAGTGATTTTCTCATTATCAGTGACAAATCCGTGGTCCTGGTTGAGGTGTATTTGCTGATTTTCAATTTTGGGCATGTTTGTTTTGATCACAGGTTTTTCAGCTGTGAGAGTTTTGACCCTGAGAATGTGTTTCACATGATTAACATTCTCAGGCACAACTTTCTCATGTTTGTTTTATTGTTGTGATTTTTGCATTGTAATTCTCATTTCCACTTGTGATTCATATTCTTATGTTTGTCAAATGTTAGGTAAGCAAAAACTTTATCAAGCCTTTAAGTTGGATCCAATTCGTATTTACCCATCCAAATAATTTTCAATCCCGGATCAGATCCGTATCAACATTTTAAAGTGAACCTTTATTTGGATTCTCTCTTACTGCTAGACTAGCCGAGGATAAGAACCAACACCGCAAAAAAGGATGTTATCCAAACGCATATCAAGTTGTTGCATTAAAACCTGGCCTGTTGAACCGTTTGCTTTTCCAGCGATACAAACATACTGAAGTAGAAAAGAAGCTTTCAAAGGTGCCCCAACTTTCCAAATGTTATTCAAGAGATGTTGCTGGGGAATTGCTGGGGAGGGAATTCGAATAGCTGCACAGGCCGATGCCGTAGAAAGTTAACCGTGAGGTAATGGTTTCTACTAAATAGAAAGAAGTGCATAGTAGGAAGTCTGACTTAGAATGGAGTTTAGAGAAAGAAATGTTTAGCGGCATTTATCCCATCTAATGAGTGCGTCAATTGCGTTCGGTCGACTTTTCAAATATCTTCTCATCATGCAAACAGGACGATGCTGAATTACCTCCTTCACCCATGAGCTTGTAATAAAACACTAGTGCAAAGAACAATGTCACAAAGTGACTATAATGATTCAAAGAATGCACAAGCATATAAACAAGAAGCCACTAATGGGCAAAATACAGTAAGCCACGACCAAACATACACAATATGAGAGAGAGCTTAAAATATAAAGAATAATATATCGAAATGCTTTAGAAAGCATTAGTAAGGAGTGGGGGCAAAGGCCCCTATTTATACACATTATGGGACCAAGGGGGCTCCCATAGAGTCGTTGGGAGCTCCCCAATGGTCACATTTATGACTGATGGGGAGGGTCCCAACGACTCTATGAGGTTGACCCTCTTGCCCCTATACAAATAGAAAAAGACAAAAATAAAGAAAAATAAAGAAAAATAAAGAAAAGATAAATAAGTCCGTAGTGGACATGTCTATTTACATAATAATGAAAAAAACTAAATTGTCCCTAGTGGGCATTACAAAGGACATATATCTATATATATATAATCATATATTTTAACACCCTCCCTCAAACTGACGGTGAGATCACCAAAAGTTTGCTTAGAAGAAAGGAGAACCTAGGGAATGGTAAAGCTTTGGTAAAAAAATCTGCAAGCTGGTATTTTGAAGTGACATATGGAATCTGGAAGCTCAATAGTGCCTCGTAAAAATTCATTGTGAACATAATGACAGTTCATCTCGATGTGCTTTGTCCATTCTTGGAAAATATGGTTTCGAGCAATGTAGATTGCACTTTTATTGTTGTAACATAGCTTCAAGGGAATAAAGATGATGACTCATATCTTTGATCAAACTTCTTAACCAAACAAGTTTAGTTGTAGTTGTGGCTATTGCTCGATAGTCGACTTTCGTGGAAGTTAGAGACACCTTTTGTTGCTTGTTATATCTCCAAGAAATTAATGATTCTCAAAGAAAAATACAATAACCTGTGGTAGAAATACGATCATTGGGGTTTCCACCCTAATCAGAGTTAGTATAAACAATTAAATTTGGAGATGAAGAAGAATATAAGAATAATCCTTTTATTATTGTTTTCTTCAGATATCTGATAATTCGCATGGCAGCAGCCATGTGAATGATAGTAGGAGCATTTTGAAACTGACTTGCACTGTATACAACATGAGCAATGTCTGACCTGGTAATAGACAAATATGTTAGAGATCCAATTAATTGACGATAATGAATGAAATCTTCTAAAGAAGTTTCATCATTGACTCCCATCTTAGCATTTGTTACTTCCAGAGTCTCCACCTTCTTTTTGTCAGTTAATTTAGATTTGACAATAATATCTGATACAAACTTAATTTGAGAAAAAAACATATTTTCTAGGAGAATATGCATCTTCAATTTTCAAAAAATACCTTATAAATCCAAGGTCAGACATATCAAAATGATTTTTAAAAATATTTTAAATAGATTCAATGCTCCTTTTATCATTTCCAATGATGATCATATAATCAACATACAATAGTAAGATAGTTATGTGGTCCCTTGAATTCTTAACAAAAAGAGAAGTATCAATATAACAAGAAGAAAATCAACTATCAAGAACAACTTTGCTAAAGTGGTCTTACCCAGAGTTACCGGAAGTGCCTAGGCATATGGGGAAGCACGTTTCAGAAGTGCGAAACGTCGCGCTTTCTAAACGCGCAGGGAAGCGTTTCCCTTTTTTGGGAAGCACACTTTCCTTTTATAGGAAACACACTTCCCCCTTTTTTGTATTTTTTTTTTAATTTAATTTTTTCCTCTTTTTTTGTTTCTCCCTCGCTTCCTAGGTCGCTTCCTAGGTTGCTTTCGAGACGGTTTTTGATTCACTTGTAAGTCGTCCCACGCTTCTCGCTTCCTAAAATTTTGAAAGTGCCTCGCTTCTCGCTCCCGCTTCTAGTATCGCTTTCCACTCCTGCTTCCTCAATTGACAACCATGGTCTTACCAAGCTTTTGGAGTTTGTTTAAGACCATAAAGGGCTTTATTAAGCTTAAGTGGTTTTCCTTTTTCTATCTCAAGATCCGACAAATGATCCATATACACTTCTTCACAAAGATCCCCATTTAAAAAAACATTCTTGACATCTAATTGGTAGATAGACTATTGTTTAATAGATGCTAAGGCTATTAAAGTTCCTACACTAGTCATCTTAGCAATCAGAACTAATGTTTCTTTATAATCAATTCCATATTCTTGCGCATACCTCTTAACAAATAACCTAACTTTATATCTTTCTAATGATCCATCACTTTTAGTTTTTACTTTATAAATCCATCTACAACCAATAGCCTTTTTTTCTCAAGGGGATAGTTATAAACTTCTAAGTGTTAGCTTTGTTGAGTGCTTCTAATTCTAGGTGCATGACCTCTACCCAATGTGAATGTTGCGTAGCTTCTTTAAAGTTTGAAGGCTCATGATGGGAATGAATCATCATTAGACAAGCTTTATAGTTTGAGGAAAAGGAGTCATATGACACAAATTTTTTAGGAGGTCTAACACTCCTAGAGGATCGTTCAGGTACAGACTCCTCAACTTGGTAATCTAAAGGGAGATTATGTGAATATATGTTAAAAGCATTTTGATGCTCATTTCCCTTATGCCGAGTATACACATGAATAGCATTAGGATTCTCACTAGTAGAATCATCTCTTTGATGAGAATTGTTATCACAAACAATTTCATTATCACAAATTGGATCATTAGATTTTTTAGTCATTTCTAGGTAACAAGCTATGTCACATAGGTGCGGGTGCGGGGGTGCAGCACTTTCAAAAAACTTGGGTGCAGGGGTGTGGCAAAAAAAAAATTTATATATATATATATATATTTCTTTGTTTCATGAAATATTTAGAATCCTTTCTTGAGAAGTACAAAGGGTAGGTCATACTTTCTTGAGAAGTACATTGTGTCCAGATATACACTCTTTTGCTACTTTAATAAAAGAAAATTTTAAAACTTTATGGAGGCTTGTGAAACAAATACCATAGGTTGCCTAAACCAATAGAATGTCTTTTTTGGGTCCTTAGAAAGGAGTAAGACAATGTCACTATCTGCCCTAGTTTAATAGTTGTCCTACTTCTCTACATTATCATTATTTGTAACACTATTCCTATTTTTTAACTGTATAGGAAGAATAGTTATGTAATATCAAATTCAAATCTTTATGAAGTCCACATGGAACACCTTATTCTTTTAGTTCATCCCAATTTTGTTGTTAGCATCATGATCCACCTATTATAAGATAACACACTTCAATATCCTTTCAACTCCTTATGAAAAGCTGCCAACTTGGATGCTCCGAATGCCAAACTCCACAGTTTTCTTATTAAAGTGGTCATGGGTTGAGAAATTTATTGTTACAATGCATCCAACTGATTTTAGATCTCGGTACACTGGAGAGGAGAGGAGGAGAGCAGAGGGAGTCGAGTGAGAGAGAGTATCCGAGGAGGAGAGGTCCGACGGAGCGGTCGTCGGCGACGTCGGGGTTCGACGAAGAGGTCGATCACCGATTGACTTCGGCTTCAAGAGGAGAGAGGTCGGGAGGAGAGGAAGGGAGGATTAGGGCAAAAAAAATTTGCCCTAATCCTCCTCTTCGCAACCCTTTTCATCAGGCAATTTTTTTTAAGTCTAAAACTGGACAAAAATGACCTTGGGTGCGTTGACCGTACCCAGGGTCGGGTTGACTGCACCGGGTGCCACACCCACACACGCACTCACATCGCGTTGATGCGGGTGCGGCACTTGGTTGGCCGAATCCCTGTGACTTAGGTAACAAGTTAAATAGAAAGGAATAATCAACATCTTGGGTTTTTGATATTCAAATCCATTTTGGTTCTCAAGAAAAGTCATATTTCTTGAAACATAAAGTTTATTATTTTTAATATCACAACACTTATATCCTTTTTTATTTTCACCATAGCCAATAAAAGCATATTCAAGAGCTTTTGGTGAAAGTTTGTTTTGTCCTTTAAGAAAAACAAAACATTTGTCACAAAAAAATCTTAATCTTTTGAAATTTAGAGTTATTTGAAATATTTTTTCAAAGGGAGAAACATTTTTTAAAAATGAGGATGGCATCCTGTTTATAAGATACATTACAGAAAGTGCGGTTTCGGCCCAAAATTTCTTTGGAACATTTTAAAAAATGAGAGGAGTTCTTGTGGTTTTAATAAGATGCCCATGCTTTCTTTCGGCAAGGCCATTTTGTTGGAGAGTTTTGGGACAAGATCTTTGATGAATAATGTCATTTTGTTTAAGATAATTTTGGAATTCTTTTGACATATATTCTCCTCCGGAATCGGATCTAAAGATAACTATATTATTTTGAAATTGATTTTGAATAAGTATATAAAATTATTTGAAAATAAAAAAAAACATCGGATTTGTATTTAAGAAAGTAAACCCAAGTGTATCTACTGAAATCATCAATAAAAACAACATAATATGAATATCTTCCTTTAGACATGACGGGTGCCAGTCTCATTTTCATTACAAAATTTCTCAAAAAGAGAAAAAATATCAATCTTAGAGAGACTAGGATGACGGCCTTTTGTGCCAAGTGACAACATCCTTAGTTTGAACATGATTGCAAAAGGACTTAGATGGTAATGACAAAAAATCCATATAATATAGGTCTTTTCTTCTATGGCTTTACCCAATCTTCTTCTATGGCCTTACCCAGTCCGCTTCTCGGACCGGAGATTTTGCACATAGTAATTTGAATATGAAAAAGAGACACTACAACCAAAATCGAATATTTGAGAAATCGAAAAAAGATTTAAATTAAGTTTTAGAATAATTCTAATTTTTGAAACAAAGATTTTTTGTCATTGCTCAAAATTGTTTCAAGAGTTCCTATCCCTTTAATATCTAAGGATGTGCCATTGGCCATAGAAACAAAAGATTTAAAAGATCTATAAAAGAGATATATTTGGTGTTATATAAAAGGAAGCACCCAAATCAAGAATCCAAGAAGACATATTGGGAGTTGATGAAACCGCAACACCGAAAGTAGGTGTGGAAAAGTTGTTTCTCATAAATTGTTGAAGTGCTTTTGTAAGTTGAGCAATGGAGTCCTTTATGTCTCCATTCTTTTTTTGTTCTTCATTTGAGTTACTTGAATTATCTCCAACGAAAGCCACCTTTCTCTTAGGCTTAGGACAATTGGGTCTAAGATGCCCTGATTCATTATAATGATGACACGATTTTTCTTCTACCACCATTCTTGTTATAATTAATTTTTAAAAAATGAAGAGGTTTATATGTCCTCGTATTATTGCCCAATTTCGATATCACATGTGCGCTTCATCAACATCTTTTGTTAGAGCCAAGCGAGTTTCTTCTTGGCATATATCGACAAGAATTTCACTAAGAGGAGTTAAGACCCTATAAAGTATGAACCCTCTTAGTTGTTCAAATTCGGGCCTAAGCCCATGAATGAATTAAAAATCTCTCCCTCCATTTGCTCTTGTCTCATGACAATAACACTTCTTTCCCATTAAGGTTCAAGGAGAGCAAGTTCATCCCGTAAAGGGGATAAAGTACTATAATAATCTCTAATACTCATATCCCCTTCCTTGGTTGCTCTCACTTTTTTCTTATAAAGAAATGCCTAGCAAAGTCTCTTTGAGTATACATACTTTTCACGAAGAACTATGCCTTATTTTTCTTATTAAATTTGGCTAGATTAACACAAATTTTGAGATCCACATTATTCATGAACCATGCCAATATTTTGGCATGCTCACTTTCCCAATCTTCAACTTTGGGTTGGTATTATTCGATGATTTTAGTTTTTTTTATCATTCAATGTTTTTTCTTCATTTCCTTTCCTTCTTTCTTGGTGAGCTTTAATTAAGGTTTCAGAACCGTGCCACATACATATCCCCAAAGTTTCTTACCTTTGAAGTTGTTTTTCATAGCGGCCACCCACATTCTATAATTGGTCCTATTTAATTTGAATGAGAGATCAATCTTTGCATCCTTATCGGTCATTGTGGAAGAAAGGAAGGAGAGAAGATAAGAACAAGTGTGTAAAACCCAAGCATACAAAAAAATAAAACAAAAGAGAGTCCCAAGAGTGTTCAAACACCTAGGGTCTCTGATGCCATTTAATGAAACACTGGTGCAAAAAACAATGTCACAAAGTGACTGCAAGGAATGCACAAACACATAAAAAAGAAGCCACTAATGGGCAAAATACAATAAGCTACAAAGGGCTAAGCACCAAACACATATAATATGAGAGAGCTTAAAATATAAAGAATAATATATTGAAATGCTTTATAAAGCATTAGTAAGGAGTGGGGGCAAGGGTCCCTATTTATACACATTATGGGACCAAGGAGGCTCCCATAGAGTCGTTGGGAGCTCCCCACCGGTCTCAAATTGGGAAGGGTGCCAACGACTCTATGAGATTGATCATCTTGCCCCTATACAAATGAAAAAAGACAAAAGGAAAGAAAGATAAAGAAAAGACAAATAAGTCTCTAGTGGATATATCTATTTACATTATAAAGAAAAGACTAAATTGCCCCTAGTGGGCATTACAAAGGATATATATATATATATATATATATATATATATATATATATTTTAACAGAGCTTCAAAGTGAGAGCGCTCCAAAGAGTGAGGCAGATCAGAGGACTAAACAGCGAAAAAACTAATGCCTCCAGGATTCCGCCGTGATATTGGGTTCGGTCAGTCAGTCACTGTTTGCTATAGACCCTGTACAGTCAAGTGTAAGTAAACCATTTGACAGGCTTCGATCCAGCAATAAGATGCAAATTGCTACTTTGTATCACCTTTCGGTATATGGTTGATCTTTTTTTTTCTTCCTCACCTCTGTGGTAATGGGAGGATCCAGTCTCCCACACAGCTTAACACAGTGATGGTCAAGTCTTGGCTTGTGCATAGAGTACTGGCTCACCGATAGATTATTTGAATAGTTCCTACAATCATCAACCAAGGAAAAAATATGGAATGGGCATGGGATAATAATTCCATATTGATTCAGACCAACTCATATGCTCCCATTTTTAATAAGATTTCAGTTAGAAGCATACATGTACTGTAATGTGACTCTCCATGGGTATCTGGCAACCATGGCGAGGTGCATTACAGCACAAATCCAATGAGCCTTGTTTTGGTACTCTTTAACAGATCCAGTATCAACCAATCCAATGAGCAGGCTTCCCCTAACTATTTCTTTCCAGTCGCAATGGGAACAAAAATGAAGAATAGGGGCTTGCAATAAGCCCCTTCTCAACTTCAGCTCGCCAGAAACTGGCGAGTAAGCTCCCACCTCTGCTTTCTTTCTGGCCTCAACAAAGCCAACCAAAACAAAAAAGAAAAAGGGAATGCAACAAAGAGGCTTGTCGGAGAGCCCCTTTCTATTCATATTCAGTTTGCAGGCTCCCCCCCTCAACCTTCCTTCCAGCTTCAACAAAAAAACAAAACAAAACAAAAAGAATACGTGAAAGGGGCTTGCTGCCAAGCCCCTTCTTGCTTGCTGGAAACCAAATTCCCTCACCACCTCCTTCTGCTAGCCCTATCTGCTGCGCAAGGTGAGCTCACCGGTGACCTCTTTCCGGCAAGCTCTGCACAAAACATGGACCCAAAAAAAGAAGAGAACAGGTGGAGGATTCCTACATGTTTTTTCCAGGGAGATAGTGAATGCAGGAGGGGCAAGAGGTAGAACACGCAGATGGAGGTGGGCAAGCCTTTGGGTGATTCTGAAATCCAGTGGCTAGTGCGGCCCTGAAACATCTATCAAGAGCTGTCATGTCTACTTTCCTTGCATTCTCAGCTGAGAATCAGTTCTCTGTGAAAGTTGGTCACAGGGTAACTTTCACAGCTTACAAGGCAATCAGAATCACAGGTCAAACATTCTTATGTTTGCAAAGCCCTGTGAAAGTCTTGTGAAAGTTATTTAGAATCACAAGAAGATGTGATTCTTGCACTTTCACAGGGAGAAGCAAACATGCCCTTTATGTCTACTGTCATTCATATCCATGAAAAAGTTACGCATCATATAAATAAAGTTGTCCATTGGAGCCAGTTAAGTTCCTGGAAATATCTTAACTGCTGCAATTCTTTTATCTCAGACTTTGTTGTGAAAACTTCTTAGTGTTGTAGGAACCTCTTTTATACAATTGGTTGTAATTACATTCATCAACATGCAAAAGAAAAAGCATGGTATCTTTGTAGTTTGGATTCCCAGTAAATGAAAAAAGAGTGAAAGAATCTTGGTGGAATTCAAGTGTTACATTGTATAGCTCCTTTTTGACTTTCTTTGTCAATATTCCAATTTTAAGGATCTGTTTGGATACATCTGGTATAGACCCTATGTTTTGCAATTATTCCTTATGTTTTCACCCTTGAGTTGGTAACTGTTTGTGCTCTGCCTCTCTCTTTCTCTCTAATGATTTAAGGATTAGTACAGCAAGAATGGAATTTGTAAAGTGCAAGTTTAGTGGGGAAGCCAATGATAAAAATACCACAATCAACATACAAGATCTTGCAATTTAAAGATTTCAAAATTTAGATATTTAGGGTGTATGATACAAGAAAATGGTAGATTTGAGGACGATATCACTAGCATGATTTGTATGTTGACTGGATAAGGTGATGAGAACATGACGACAAAGGAGTGCCTCTATAATTAAAAGGGAATTTCTATAAGATTACTATAAGATTGGTATGCTTATACGGTACTGAGTATTGGACAACTAAAGAGTGACAGGATAACGTAGTACATGCTGTGGAGATGTATATGTTAGAATGGATGTATGGAGTTGAAAAAACATAAAAGAGAATATATTAGAGCATGTTTACAAGTACTACCAATAAGTAAAAGAAAGTTAGAGAATGCCGTTTAAAATGGTTTGGACATGTTGTGAGGAAGCCTATCACAACACCAATAAGAAGGTGCATACAACCAAGTAGAAGGAACTAGGAAAATAGAAATGCCATTGAAGACTTGAAGGGAGACAATGAGAGGTGATGTGAAAAATTGTGAGGCAATGAAGGTTGTAGCTCTAGACAAGAAGGAATCAAGGAACATGACTCAAGTCAGCCTCATGTAGTTAGGATAAGACTTCATGATGATGATGATGATGTACCGATTCATTTTTTATTGCTACCACAAATCATTTTCCTTCATTAGGGGTTCTCATAGTTATAAATGTGCAATATAATAAAATGATATATTTTTTCTGCAAAATAGAATATTGCAGTAATGTAGTTATTTCACAAAATCTTAAACAAGTTAGTTTGCTATCCATGCATGTTTTTTAGCCAACAGAGTAGCACTTCGAACAATAATTTTGGCTACTCTAAATGCAATTTTTGCTGTTTTTAGGTTCATAATTGGTTAAATTCATTTTGCTACCAGCCATGCTTTATGTTGCCGATTACTCATATCAGAACCATACTTGATAGGTATACAACTTTGAAAGTGATTGCTTGACTACAGAGTCAGGTAAAAAAAGCTGCTGTTTATTGTGTTGCCACCTCTAAAGTTTTAGTTATTTATCCAGAGATCCCCTCAACTTTTTTTGTTGGTTTCCTGACTGCCCTTGACCTACACAGGCAGCTGAAGACGAATATTTTGTCTTGTCCTTAGTACAGTTTGTGGAAGTCAGTGCATCACTATTATATATGTCTAGTTGATTAAAAATAAGAACAAAAAATAAGAAAAGAATGAGGAAAAGAAAAGACCAGCCTTGAATAGTTTCCCACATCCTGTTCACATTGACTTCAGTTGTCCTTTTTATGCTTTAATTCAATGAAAACTATTCTAGGCATTTTCTACGACCAAATGTAGGATCAAAATGGAGGTTTTGTGGCTATTACCAGTTCTTCCTCCCAAGTTTGAGGCCAATCATTTAGACTAGTGGGGGTTAAACCAATTAGTTCAGATAATAATGAACTTTCTAAAAGAGCTTTATATTCTCTTACTGATTTATTAACAAGTAGATCTATGTCAAGGGAAGTAGCCACACATCAGGAAAAGTTGGTACAAGAAACTGTAGGTACACTTCTTGATAAATTGGATCTGTGGAATGGATAGTCATGGCTTTCTTAAAAGTGAAGATCGGGGACATCAAATTCTCACAAAAGAAGTATTGGTGGTTTGAATATTTTCAATAACTAATCTAACTGTTGTTGGTGTGACTTCAATTAAAGGTTGAAGACATGGAGGTGTTGTATTGGGAGAACTGTCTGATACATCATGGTGCTTCATTCCTACGTGTGTGTGTGTGTGTGTGTGTGTGTGTGTGTGTGTGTGTGTGTGTGTGTGTGTGTGCAACTATCTATTGTGTTAAAATGAAAGGATATGTATGTAAATATGTTGAAATTATCTTGCACCAGGCCTATATTTGTTTGCATTGGTCATAAAGTAGTTAACATCATCTATGCTGGAGGAGGCAATCTGGTGCCTGATTTTTGTGGATGATGTACACAACTTTGAGGTGCAAGGTCATCATTGAATGTAAATGGATGCTCATTGTCTGATTAATGCCAAATGGACCTTTAGCGGCGGTCATGACTGCCGCTACTATTTTTTTTTTTTGTGCCTGTGCACCATCAAGGGTTTCAAGATACACCCTTCTCTCTCTCCCTTGTCTTTTTTTAGTTGCTGAACACCAATTTTGTCCTTGAAATTTGCTCTATTCAAGTGAAATAAGAAATATTTCTGTACTTTTATATGATTTCTTGTAGCTTACATGGATCAATCCATCATTGCAGGTATAGGATCAAGACCTCAAAAAAATGAATATCCAAGATTAAGAGAGCCAGCGATTTTTACTACTATTAGCAACAAGTGTATCAACTCAAAGTTAATACAGAATGAAGCTTTGCTTGCTTGCCTATCCCAATTGTGTAAATATACTTACCACGGCACTTTTTTGGTTTTGGATGTGTCTGGTTTTTGAGTTCGACACAAGGAGTTGGCGAGTTTGGTTTCTGCTGTTATTTCCAAGAGTGCTTGAGCTGTAAACGGAGTGTTTCTTTTCCTTCTTTTTTAATTATTACATTGTTTGGTATGTGTAAATGGGTACATTTTGAGTGGCCCTTTTAACGTTGTATATTTGTTAAATGCAATGAATTGTTTTTTACTCTGTTACGTTGTGCATTTCTGCTCTTCTCTCTAAAACTGGGGTTTCTCATTCATAAATATCAAAAATAAAAAAATAGTAAGTGTTATGTGAAGTATTTTGGTAAAAGCTATATCATAAGAAGCCATTTTTTATAGATTGGTTGCACTTATCTCCTATGTCATCCCTATCTTCATACCCCTCATTGCGATTTCATTGATGCAAGTTGTTTTGATCAAATTGAATTCCACAGATGCAATCTACATCATTCATTTAGCGAAGATCGACATTTGAATTGCTAAAATCTGACCTTTTTACAGGTTTTTTTTATGGTGATTAAAAATCAACGGTTCACAAAATGCAATTTTTGTGAATTAAAAAATCATATTTTTTATTAAAAAATATAATCAAAAGGTTGATTCATATTAAATCGACCATGAATCCATCTATAGGGTCAGATTTGATCGGAACAACTTGCATCATAAGATTTAAGAGGGGTACCAAAATGGGGGATGACACAAGGGATGGGTGGAACCCAACTGCAATTTTTATGCAGTAGTGGTGCATGCTTATTAGCATGCAGGTCGGTTACTGCTGACCATCCATCTCACCAATTCTCGAGATGGACACCACACCATCTCAAGAAATGCCAAGATGAATGGCTGTCAGGCAGGTAGGTCGCTGCATGCAGCGACGCTGCATATAATGCGAAATCATATCATGATTGCAGTCAAAACAATTGTTAGGAACATGAATATCTGATGCAGGAGCTGAGCTGAGCTGCGTGCAAGTCGGGTTTATAGGAGATCTATTTTGGATCTAAGATGAATCTATTACATCAAAGACCCAAAACTCGATTGATCTCTTAGAACAACACGTTCGTCTTTCGCGGCGCCTAGAGAAACAGCTGATTGAAGGAGATCCTACTCATGATGCTCACAAAGAAAACTCCATTCAAGAGGTAGGTGATGTGGCGCCAACGATCTTATGGCTGCAACCATTATTCAACGATGAGGAGACTCTAATGAATGACGATAAGGTGCCACGCATCGTCTCGTCGCCAGGGTCAGTCACACTGCCTCTCATAGTGCAGAAAATTGGAGGAGGATTTCAAAACCCCCTCTCCTTTCCACCACCACCCACCTTCCCACGCGGCAGGGAGAAAGCCATCACCGCACCTGGGCAAACTGGCTACACCTTGCCCGAGTCCTCAGACCAGCGGAGGGCCCACTCAGGTGGTGGCTTACGATGCCCCGACCTCTGAAGATTGTTATGCGAGCTCCCCTTTCCATCTCTCTCTTTCTCAAATACTATTGAAGAAACTCTGCCGCTTTTCTTCTGAGCACCGTTTCTGTTGTGCAAGCCAAATAGAAGTGCAACGGTGGTGACTGACTCATTGTATCCCTAAGGTAGACGTCTGAACTTCTTGCACTATTATAAGAGACAAGAATTACCTTAAATAAAGCGACTGGCGTAACACGGCTCATGCCAGTCTCATATTTGGGAATCAAATCCTTACAATTTCACCATTTTCATACATAATTCTATAACAATTTAAGATAGTTTTCAAGTTAGGCTATAACTACCTTCTCAAGGATTTGAGTTGATTAAAAATTTAATTTAGTATGCATGCCAATCACTAGTGAAATTGGTTTCCAAATTAAATTTAACTGAAATTAATTCGATGAAAATCAATAATTTAGAATAATTTAAATTGAATTTAACGTGAATTCAAAATTGGATTTAATTGATTTATGGATATGAATTTGGATCTAATTGAGTGTCATTGAGTATCCAATATATGGATTTGGATTTGGAATGGATTTGGATTGAGAAATGCGGTCTTGATCCAAATAGAATTGGAAATATTATGTAATTAATTTATGAAATTTTTTAGTAAGTTAATTAAATAGGAAACCAATAGGGTGGGACATCCCCCTAGGTACTTGTCAAATCTTCTATTTTAATTAGAACTTTATAAATTTAAATGATTAAATAGTCATAATTATTATTTAGTTAATTAATTAAGAACTTATTAATTAAATAGGACTCTCCTTAGGGTGGGTTCCTCCTAACCTTCTAGATGATCTAAAATGGGATCGATAAAAAAGTTACCTATGTTATCTAAAACACCTAATTTAGTTAGAGTCCTAATGGGTTAGAAAAAAATAGTACAAAGATAGGTTTAATATTAGATTACGAGTCCTTATGAGAGAGTCCATATGGTATTGAGATATTCCATGTGAAAGTCTTAAGGAGGAGACCCCTACTCAACCTCGATTGAGATTTAAAGCTCTCTCTAGAAATCCTTTCTCTCTTTTTTCCTTTTTCTCTTTCCTTATTCTTCCTCCCTAACCTATATCCCCTAGGAGGCTTGGTCCAAGACTGATTTAGCCTCCATTGAAGCTGTACACATTGGGTTAGGGTGTACAATGAACACTACAAGAAAAATGTGTATTAGCAACGGCCACTATCCGTCGCTAATCCATCGCAACATCCGTCGCTAACGTGTTTAGCGATGACTTAGTGATGGACTGCGTTCGTCACATAATTCTAGTCGTTAAACTGCGATAGAATTTATCTATTGCTAATCCGTCGCTAATTAACGAACATGATCCGTTGCTAATCCGTCGCTAATTGGAGACTGATTTGGTTATGTGATGGATTATATTTCGTCGCTTGTCCGTCACTATAATGGCGACAGATTAGTGACGGAATATAATCCGTCGCATAACATCAAAAATTTATAGTAGCGACGAATATTATCCGTCGCCAATCCGTCGCCAAATTCCAAAAAAAAAATTTAAAAAAAGAGCTCCAAGGTGTGTGCCTCATACGCCTTGAGGCACACGCCTCGAGGCAAGGCATGCCTCAAAAAAATTTTTCTTGCAGAATGGACTGAAGTCTAGGCCTTCCATTTTAACAATATGGACATGACACAATCTTGCTTCTCAAAAGAAATGACCTATGTGACATAGATATGGAGCCAAAATGGAGACATAGACAACGACAGTCTCAGAATGGCTATCCAATATGCAAACAAAAAAGTTACATTTAAGTAGTTATATTGAAAATGACTGTTTGAGACGAAAGAATAAAAAAAGATATTGATGTGGGGATCCACATATATTAGTAGAAGCATCAGATTTCTAAAAGTGATCATAACAACTGGCATACAATTTTGTCTGGAAGTATAACTAAATAAAGAGATAAAAAATGCATGCTTGACATGAATAGATTAGCATCCAAGAGTTCCTAACATGCATGTCACTACAAGACATGAAGTTCATTTATTGTATGTATAACAACTTTAAGCTTACATTGGCAGCAAGTGACATGTCCACATTGAAATACCATCTTCTGGTTACTAAGTTTTTCATGACAAACTGGGCAACTCTCATCATCACCTTTATCTGTATGTTCAACTTTTTCTATTTTCATTTGAGAACCTGCTGATGAAGTTCCTAGATGTTCAGTTGAGGAGGCAGGACTAGATCCCTCAAGTTTATTCCTCTGCTTAGCAACTGCCAGTCCCTGAAGGTTTCCACATCCCATTAAATTTAATGGTCAATGCCATCTAGGCAACAAATTGCAGCAGTATTCAAAAGATATTGCAGAACAATGGCTATTAAAAAACAAAAGCAACAACAGCAGAAAGGACAATTAATCAACATAAGAATGAACAAAGAAAGCAGGCTATATCGTGCAACATGATCCAAAAGATATCATAGCACAAATGAAAAGAAAATTAAAATAGATAAAAATAAAGAAAAATCAGATGGGTGCAAAGAATAGTGGTGGACTCAGGTTGCAACATGCATCCTGCAGCACAATAAGTGGTTGTTGTTGTCCTACAGGCAGATGGTGTCACAAAGCTGAAAATTCTTGGCTACAATTGACAGTAAATCACAATTCGCCCAAATATTAAAAAAAATAGAAGAAAATAGAAGAGATGTCACACAGGGAGGAACAAAAAACATTTTACAAGACCGTGTGATCATGATACAGAAAAAATGCAGAACATAAAAGCCTAATATCAGTTTTCAAACTAAAGATACCCCTGGAGCAGGGGAAAATCTTGGTAAAGATCACTAGAGACCTACCAAAAGCATACCCTCAGCTAGACTATCCAAACAAATTAAAAATAAATATTCAGTAAAAACTTAGCATTAAAGTTAACAGAAGTAGCTTCTGTAATAAATCACTACAAATGGATACTCAAAATAGTAGGCACAGAGAAGATGTGCATATGTACACATACACATGCAAGGCACTCAAATGATATACAATAGGCATAAAAAAGCTGATCTGAATCAGTGGCGATCTGGAAATTTCCAGCAAATGAACTTACCAACTCTGTTACTGTCGAAAAATTTCTTTGAGAGGGCCTTGATGCAATCCTGCAGAACAAAACCAATTACGCATAAAGAGTATTATATTTAAGTAGTCCTGGAACTTTTGTCCAACAAAAGTTTAAAGAACAAGGAAAGAGATAATTGAACACTGACAACAATGTATATGTAATACCATTTGATCTTTAGAGAGAGAAATTAAGGCACAAAGAATATCTTTGCCAAAACTCTGACTCAAATTAGTGTGTGAAAATTAATTACAACAGGTATGTGCAGTCAGTGATCTGCCCATGTACATTTGTTCTGCACATTGTATTTTTACTTAATAAATTAAAGAGTGTTACTATGCACCATCGACAATAATAACAATGAGCTGGAACACTCTTACCAAAAAGACTCAATGATACATTATAGACAAACAAACTTGTGCAAAATACAAAAATTAAAACCTGCAATGCGAGATATATCATTAGAAGCAAAATACTAGAAGTAAAACCAATAGAGCAGGATATCATAGCATACCACGCACTTTATTGGGAACCACCAAAACCAGAGATAGGGGAAATGCTAGCCCCCATGGCTATCTTGCTATTGATTTGAATGAAGCTAGAGCACAGGAGATTGTAGCACCCTGTAGCTTGATATGCATCACTCTGTTTGAATCAAATAATGAAATCACAATGCACCAAAATATTAGGAACTTGTTTATGAACTCAAAATGGAATTAACATGGTAAAAAGAAAGGCCAAACATTCACTCAAGAAACTTACAGTCCAGTAAGTAAAGAGCCTGGTGGTGTTGTCCCCATAAAGATATGGGCTTACCTGTGTATTTGCCAAAGTCAAAACAAATGTTCAGAAACACACAAGATATAAGTTGTTCTTTTCTTTCAGTTCAGAATTTTCAGAATCCTTATAAAAAACAAGGAAAAACAATTTTCACAGAGAGCATATACTAAAATATGTTCAATCTTTCAAATTTTTTATAAATCTATTGTCACCAGCCAGCCAGCCTCAATGCTGTTGAGATCTTGACCAAAGGAGCCACCTAATATCCAAAGCTGTGAAAGGCTGAACTCGTTGGATTGTTGAATTGTAGGTTCCTAGACGTTTATGGTGGCTTTAGCTCCATAATATTTATCGCCTTCAACATATGCAATTGCATGCTATTATGCCATCCAAAAAAGAGAAAAAAACAAATATATTAGCAAAATTTTCACAAAAGAAACAAACACTGCAGAGAACACATAGATTAAAAGAAGAAAAACTAGCCTTTTCATGTAGAGACATATAAAGATAACAAGCATCCAGATGAAAAACAGTAAAACCTATTGAAAATCACACCAGAAACTTAGTTGAATGCTAAAACAGATTAAAACAAAACAAAACAAAAATCGAGGCACCCCCTGCCTGTCAGAAAATCACAGAGGCACCCCCCTGTCTGTCAGAAAATCACAAAGGCACCCCCCAGCCTGTCAAAAACACACAGAGACAAGGGGACTTTGTCCCTTGCCTGTCGAAAAACCCGAGCGGCAGGGGCCAAGGCACCTGCCAGACTGTAGGAGGCAGGGCCTCACCCTCCCTGTCGGAAATTCCAAACGGTAGGGCCGAAGCCCCCGTCAGACGGGAAGAGGCAGAGCCTCGCTCTGCATGCTAGAAAGACCCGAGAGGCAGGGGGTGCCTCTGTGATTATGCTTACTTTAATATAATAAGAGGCTCTAGGTTCCGACACTCAGTTCAGATTTTCAAAAAAATCAACCAAAAATTCACAAAGGTGGAATATATAAAAGCAAGATTGATCGAGTGAAGCAAACAAATCTACAAAAAAATTTAAAGCCACAAGATCTGCCAAGGGTGAGGTTCGGCAGACAGACCAAGCCCGACCCTGGCTCGAGCTGCCAAGGCCAAAGGATGGGCTTGTAGTTAAGTCGAGCCCGACCTAGCAAGGGAGAGAGGAGGCAGAGGCAAGGCCCCTGCCTCACGAAGGAGAGGGTGGCAAAGACAGGGGGCGAGCCTTTGCCTGCCGAAAAATGAGGCGGCAGAGGCAAAGCCCCTGCCTGACCAAGAGGAAAGAGGCAGGGGGCTGCAGAAAATCCAAAGGCGGCAGAGGGCCTCACCTCTGCATGCCTAAGGAAAACAGAGGCAGGGGTGAGGCCCCTACCGAAAAAATCCAGAGGCGGCAGGGAGGATCGCCCCTGCCAGACGAGGAAAAACATGGGTAGGGGCAGGGCCCCTGCCAGACATCCCAAGGTGGCAGGGGGCCTCACCCCTGCTTGTTTGGTAAATAAGGGGGGGTAGGGGCTTCGCCCCTATCGAAAACTGCAAAGGTGCCAGGGGCATTGCCCCTGCCTGCCAAAAAAAATAGAGACAGGCAGGGGCTCTGCCCCTGCCTACCATAAAAACGATTGGGGTAGGCGCATCGCCTCTGTTGGAAAATAAGGCGGCAGGGGCGAAGCACCTGCCTGATACAGAGGAAAGAGGCAGAAGGGCTCGACCCTGCTTGACCAAGGAGAAAGGCGGCAGGGGCATCACCCCTGCCGGTCTGCTGAAAAACGACTGGCGGCATGGGCGACACCCCTGCTGAAACAAGATGAAAAAGAGGAAGGGCAAGAAGGAGTAAGAAGAAGAAGACTGGGGGAGGGAGTTACCTGAGAGACTGGGCGCGGTCGCCGGTAGCCGGAGAGAAGGAGGGGGCAGTAGTCAGAGAAAGGACGGAATGCGGTGCGGGTGAGAGAGAGGGAGAGAGCGACACAGGTGAGAGTAAAAAAAATTGATTTCGTGCCCTAGGGGGATTTACATCGACAGTTAGCGATGAACTAGCAACACAATATTTCAGTCACTAGTCTGTCGCTAATCAGTGAACATTTTACATTGGGATTTAGCGACAGAATATTTTCGTTGCTAACTAGCACCAGAGTTATTTCGTTGCTATATCCATCGCTAAGTGCGCTGGGTTTTGCGACATAAAATTTTAGTCGCTAATCCGTTGCTACTTAGCGACGGAGTTGACGACGGATGTTTTTTTCGTCGCTAATTTCATAAATATTTACGAACTTAGCGACAAATGTTTTTCTCTCGCTAATCCATCACAACTTTGCGACAAAAAAATTCTGTCGCAATAGTCTGTCACTATTTGGCATTTTTCTTATAGTGGAAGAGGAGAGATCCGCTACGGTGTTGGATTTACGTTTCAGTGTTCGGTATCATGTTTTTCACATTTTTGAGGTAGGTACACATACTCTAGCATGTGTATATGATATTGGGATGCATGTACTTGCTATGGATGATCTACAAGTGCTCAACAACACTTGCATATCAGACAATCATATTGATGGGGTTGATATCATAGGGTTTTTGGTAAAACAATTTCTCCAAAAAATGATATTGGAAAAAATCAGTTTTGGAGAGATTCATGTCTATTTTATGAAATCGATTTCAAGTTTGATATTTTAAATCTATGATTGATGTGTATTTAGCATGATCAACATGTATAAACTCTATTGGAATTAATATTTATGATATTTAATTAAAATAATATCTAAAAAGAAAAATAAAACCCTAAATAGTGAAAATCAATTTTGAGGATTTAGGGTTCTTTTTAAAAAAAAACGGGTTTCAGGGGTTTATATGGTTATGTTTTGCATTGAGATTCATGTAATATATGATCTGAATCATATTCATGTAAGATGCATGATATTTACATATGATTGAATTTAAATATCATAAATAAATTCAGGTAAGTCATACCGATTAGAGTTTATGAGAGACTTTTCGAGAAAAACAATTTATCTGTCTTTATTTGTAGTTTGTGCTTGATCTAATTTATGCTTAGCCTATGTTTACTTTATTCATGTTAGATCTGATATACATGTGGATGATTCATATGTCATTCCAAAATAAATTCTATTTTTTCAATACCTATTTTGGTGTACAAGTGCTTATTTTGAAGAAAATTGTCTGCATGTTTTGAGATAGTTTCATGCATTGGATTAAATTTTGTACAACACGAAATTATATGGTTTCATATCTAAATTGATATTGATTGCATTAATTTAATTCGAACCATGCAAAATCATGTTTATGTGCATTATTTTATGAAAAATATGAATTGAATATGGGTTTTGTTATGAATAACATGCTGTCCTATTTTTATGGGCCCAAATACTTTTCAAGAACTTTATCATACGCTCAAACAGCTAAGCTAAAAATTTTAAAATTTTAGAAAGTTTTTTCTAACACATAGAGGAAGTCTCAAAACAAAATTCGACTCAATTCAAGATCTGGATGAAAAAATAAGATCTCTAGAAGTCGGTATGCGACTATACCATCTTGTGAATTTTATTTCTCTTAATCTACCCACAGTTGATGCAACTTTTTCAATTAATCTTTTTAAAAATATATTTTTAATTATAAAAATATTTGTGCAAACCGTACACCAAAAAATAAAAACTGGTTCACAGTAGCTGTGAAGTCTGGGTCGAACTCAGTGAACGAGAAAAATACTTCGCATTCAAGCAAACAGTTAACTACTCTTTATTGTCAAAAATAAAAAGAATTAATTAAATAAATAACTAAGAGAGTGTGGCTCTCTGCGGAGGGATGAAACCAATAAAATAATAGTTAAGTGTCTTATTACAAACCCAATTAATAAAATAAAATAAATCCTAAGCTAGAAAGAAGAGAAAAATCTTCAGTGCTTCGAGTCTTTAGTCCCCTTGATGTTTATGTTTTATGCTCTTTCTTGCCTATTTGAATTTTTGGGAGCCTTTGAGGAGCTCTGAGGGACCTGAAGGGCCTTTTGAGAGAACCTTTAGAGGGCTCTTTTAGGGTACTTTTGAGGGCTCACCGTCCGTCTAAATGTTTCCCTACAAAAATAAACAAACGAAACACAAAGATACGACAAAAAACTACAAAAATAGTAAGGGTTAGTTTTACGCAAAATCATAAAAATACTAAATAAACTATAAAATAATATAACTAATTTTATAAATAACTAAGAACCAACATGAATCAACTAACTAAAAGACAAATTAGCATAACTAATTAACTAACTAACAAGAAAAAATTTATGAAATTAACTAATGCAAATAACAAGAAATATACTAAACTAATTAACTAATAAAAGAAAATGTGAACTATAAAATAAACTGAATTAATTTAACTTACATGCTATACTAACTGAACTCTAAAAAGAAATTTAATCAACTACTTAAGCAAACAATCAACAAACTAACTAATTAACCAAAATCAATAATTTAATGCAATAATGAAAATCGGCTAATATAATTCAAATAATTTAAATTAACTAATTAATTTCTAATTAATCTACTGACATAAACTGAACTTAATTAAATTTAATTAAAATAAAAAATCAGATTTAACATGAAAGTAAAAATAACTATTTGTTGAAATTTAAATCTACCTATATCGGCTACTTAATCTATTTAACGAAAAACAATATTTGAACGCAAACACGATTTCCTAATTTAACCTATTACACATTAATTTTTGGAAGTAAATAATTATTTAACTAACCAATAAAAACAGTAAATAAACTATCTATTCAACTAGAATAATAAAAATTAAAATAGCTAATCTATTTATCAACCAATTTATCTAATTTAAACTAATGATTAAACAAAAACTAATTTAAGAAATTAATAAAAAGCAAGAACATAAACTAAGCACTAACTAAAATAATCTAATACTAAAAATAATAGAAATTATTCAAATCTAATTGACAAAAATTAAAAAGAAATAAAAGAAACTACAAAAAAAACCTAAATCGATTAATTAGAAAATTTGAAATAATTTAATCTAATAAACACCAAAAATAAAGAATACGATCTAAATTAAATATATCATAAATCTGAACCTAAACTGAAGTAAAACTCATGAAAAACATAAAACTACTCTATGTTAGATCTACTGATTTGAATAAAATAATCTTATTCTATGCGCAACCCCCAAAAAATCGCTAAACTAGATTAAGCTATATATATATTTTTTCCTTTTTATATTTCAGATGCTGAATCTAAACTAATCTAATCTAACTATGATGAATATGCAATGATCAAATGAAACTACATGCAATGCTATGATTAATGATATGCAGAAACTAAAACTATGGTGAAACAGGAGAGAAGAAGCAAAACGTGTGATTTACCTCCGATGGAAGGGTTGAGAAACTATGGTAAAGTATTTTTTCTCTTCGAGCTGCATGTACCTCCACCGACTAAGGCAAGAAGAATCGACGATAGAAAAATGTTAGAAGCAAAATAAATCAAAGAAAGAAAGAAAGAGATCGAGGGAGAACCGGTTGTGAACGAAGATGAGGAGGAAGAGAAGAGAAGAGAAGAGAAGAGAGAGAAGATGCCTGCATTTTCTCAAAAGGGAAAAATGTGGTGGTGTGTTGAAAAAATATTATTTATACTAAAGTATTAGGTTTACATGATTTCTATGGAAGTCCAGATAATTTTCAAAAATTCTAAAAGAGGTTTCTTCTAGAAAACATATTTTTCAAAAGAGGTTTTTTTCTAAACTAATTTAAATTAGTAACTACTCTCCTAATCTAATTAAACTACAAATTAAAAACTCCTAAATTAAATAAAATACTAAAAAATGCAGAGCAAACTTTGAAATTAGCGATTTTCTGATAATTTCCATTTCAATGCAGTTTCTCAAAACTAACGATAAAACAAAGTTTTTAATGCAATTTACTATGGATCATGCATAAAATAAGATGAATAAAATGTAAAATATATGCATGATTAACAATCATAGCTGAAAATTTTATGTGTTAGATTAGATATTGAATAATTTTTAATAAAAATTTGATGCACAAATTCATTACAGTTTGTGAAATAAAAACCACAGAAGATGGTTCTAAAACCTATTTTTTTTATAAACTGCCTATCTAAGAACCTAAATGGGTTGTGGTTTGTGAATTTTAATTTACAACTGGGATGGAGTTTAAACCTGATCTCTGTGAAAGATTCCTTCATATATGTCCATCTAGCTATATTAAATTTTACAGAATTTTTACTCTTGTGTAAATTTGCTGGTTGAGGCTTCTTCAGAGGGACTGAATTACACAGGTCTGTTTAGGGAACATAAAAACCAATTTCGATAAATTATTTATTTCTCCCTGTTCTAGGCTCTAATTAAGACAAGGTTTGTAGATATTTTAGCTAACAGATCCACACATCAAGTATAAAATTTTTAAATTTTTACTCACTGTGGATTGGCAATGATAGAATTTAAACTGACTGTTAAAATTTTATCCGTGTAGTTGTGAGTTGAAACTCTTGTGATTTTGATGTCCTGGTTCTGAAAGTAAAACGGTGGAACATTGTTTGGTTCGAGAACTGAACTAAAGAAACACATTAATTGTTAGAGATCAATGTATATTTTCAATAATGTTGATGTTATGCCATATGATGAATATGCATGCTTTTATGTTATGTTCTACTGTACGTGTTTATGATGCACATGCAATGTCATGATGTATTTAATGTTAAAACATGCAGTGTGTGTATACGATGCATACAAGGTTATGAATGCACATAATATTGTGTGTACGATATGGGGTTCCAAATGAGAACCATGACTTATTTGATACAATAGGTTATATTGACTCATAGCTTAATAAAGATAACCTTTTTGAGATTTTAGGTATGCCTCATAAGGGTATGCTAAACCGGAAGGTCCAGGTCTACCTTGTAGAGAGTAGGAGGTATAAACTTTCTGGACCCATGAATTGTTAAAAAATACTTTGAATGGCAATGAATCAGTTGGTCTCTAGGTCCAGGAGAGTTAGGGCGTCAGACTACTAATACTAGTCCTAGGCAGTATGTCCATGTGTTCTACAGAAGTTAGGATCGATTCTGTTTGGACATATCCAATAGGAGAACTTCTCTCGGTCTAGGATCGCTCTTGGTGAGTTCGATTCAATCAGTCACTCAAAAAACAAAATTAAAACACATAGCATAATAAACACTCGAGTGGTCTGAACTGTTTCGTGTAATACCCCACGTCTACCCGATGGGGATAATATTCAAGAGAAACAATACATTAATTGATTATGAATACTTTTTAATTATGCAATTACATTCATATCATAGTTGTCACTGAGGGCATGCATATGTTATTATTCATGTGTAAATTAATGATATGTTCTGTTAATGTGTAACTAAAATCTATTGTTCTGATTATTATGTTTTTACCATGAATTTGTGTTTGCTACATATATGCTTATGTGTGCTTAATTAACGTGTAACCTACAAAGACTCATGAAATCTGACATCCTTATTTTTAAATAAATATAGGTAATAAGTGAGCAATTGTGGAGTGATTGTGAGATGCTGCGAGGTGTCATGTGAATCAATGATTGAGAATCCTGGGGACATAATTTGATTATTTAATATTTGAATTCTTAAACTTTAAGATTGGATATGTGTATTTTATTCATGTGATGAACCATTTACTTTGCTCTTATTTAATGTGGATGAATATGATGTGCGTAAGTACCTGCCTAGAATGTTAAATCGATTTTAATTTAAAAATTTTCATTGTGTTTTTGAAATTATTTAGAAAAGGGTTTTGTCACTTGGATGTCTTTTCTTGAACTCTGTTATAAGAAGCCATTAAATGTTGGTACTTGCACAAGCTAACTCCTTAGAGCTTAGTTCGATTAAGACAGTGTCATAGATAAGACCTTGTTTACATTTTTTTTCTATATTTTTTGGTTAAAATTTTATCGCATTACAAGTTAGACCGCTTCAATGACAACAACTTCAAGTGTTGTCAACAAAAACTCCTATTTAGATAAAAAAATTTAGAGATTACATATGTGTTGAAAGATCCATATTCGATAGTGTATACCACCCCAACTCCTCCTAATGTCGATAGTGTATACCACACCCTTTTCTTAGATCATCTAAATGTAATGCATATTAATATATTGTTTATAGTGACATATGTGATCTTAGGATTAAACCATGTCGTAGAGGTAATAATTATTTTATTACCTTCATCGTTGACTACTCTAGATATACATATATGTATTTATTGAAAGAAAAGATGAAACACTTAAAAACTTATAATTTTAAAAAATAAAGTTGAAAATCTTTTGAATAAGAAAACTATTCATATTAAGAGTGATAGAGGATGAGAATATACTTCTAATAAATTTATAGAATTTTGTCGTAATTATGATATCATTCACCAAAATACCATAACTAGTACAACCAAACAAAATAGAATAACAGAACACAAAAATAAAACATTGATGGAAATGGTTAATGCTTTAATTCTTAATATGGGGGCACCATTTGATTCATGTGAGGAAGCGCTTTTAACATGTTACATATCAAACAAAATTTTGTATTAAAAAATCAAAATCTCACCCTATGAATTGTAAAAGGATAAAAAACCTATTTTTCATTATTTTAGAATATAGAGTTGCCTTGGGAAAGCTAGGATAATTGATAATTTAAAACTTAAGTTGGAATCTAAGTCTATTACAATTGTATTTTTGAGATATGCTCTTAATAACAAAGCATATAAGCTTCTCAATGCTTGGGATGAACAAGGGAACCAACGGCTGAAAAGTGTCCCACTTAAAAATGTTTCATCGTAAGGACGAGTGGCATCCAAGGCCCACCTGATGACAGTTTTTATCCTCTTATATAGTAATATATAGGAACTGGGATAAGCCTTATCACAACTCTTGACTTTTTCAGGTTCTTACAAAAAAAACTCAAGTTTTTCAGCCATATGCCCAACGTTGCTTTGACTTAATGCATTCCTACTTTTCTAAACATGGATTTTCAAAGAATTGTCCATCAAGAAAAATAAATTTGATATTATTTTTCAAAAGGTGGTCAAAGACATTTTCTAAAATGCATAATTGGTGAAAAAATTATTAACCTAAAGTTTTTGACCTTTGAAGCCACTGTTTCTTCAAATACAAATTATTAAAACTGACATGGACCCATGGGCCCACGCCAGATCTAACCTTTTTGCAAACTGGAGAGCTCAAACCTCCTGATCTGAGTCTCCAAAAAGCCCCCTTAAATCATGAAACCTGTGGCCAGATCCACAGTTTTGAGATTAAGGCTCTCAAACACAGCGTAAGGGACATGAAATTGAAATCTGCGTTTGGTCCAGTTGATTAACTGTTTAGTTTGTCCAAGTTCAATTTTTAGAACAGTTGGATTTGAAACCATAAACTGTAAATGGACACACACACACAAAAGCAACATATATTACAAGTAAACTACATAGTGAAATGGGATTAGAGTTGTTTTATTATTATTATTATTATTATTATGTAGTTTCAAGATAATATAGTTTATTACAGCGGAATCATAAACAAGTCAACAAATTTCAATGGATCTATGGTAAGATAGTTTACTTACAACAGCTTACTTTTTTCTCCCTTGAAGAATGGGAGAACCACCCTAGAAATTACAGACCTAGTCATGCCGGCTAAGCCTGCAATACTTAAGATCACTCTTCCGATAGTGTAAACCGTTGGCGCACACCTTACCCCTGAGGAGTCACCAAACTTTGGCCGAGAAATGGCGGCCTTGCAATAGCCAACTTAAAACAGAATCATACGAAAAGACAATAAATCTCAAACATATAAGAGTTTATTTACAATGGAATCTTATACAAAGTCAACAAATCTCAAACGTAATGCTTATGTAGGGTTAGGAAAAATGAGACTATAAGGTTTTCTAGATCATCAAAGTAAATCTCAACTTGGTCTTTGATTTTTTTTCTTTTTATTTGTTTGGTGGATACACCTCTTTTACTTCACTTTAAAGAAGAAACAAATACATAGAGAAAGCTAAATTAAAAAACAAAACAAAAAAAGAGAAGGCTACACAATAAATAGCAAGGTTGTTAAATGCGATGAGGCCAAGAGAGGCGTTGAGCATGTTATAAAGCGAGGCTTAAGCCTCGAGGCGTTGAAGCATAAGCTTCATGATCAAAATAATAAAATATATAATATTAATAAAATAGCACTGGTAAATGGTTTTTTAATATAAGTATACATATATGAGTTTGTTATATACATATATGAGTTTGTTTGATGGTTGATTTAGTAAATATAAGGTTTTTGAAGGACTTGAAAAATAAATAGCTCCCAATTTTTTTAAAATTATAACCTTGAATTTGTTTCCATCAAAAATGGCCTAAACAAAAAAAAAATCTTAGTGATGCATATAAATATTTTTTTCTTGGACATATCAAATGCATACATGCAATAGAACTATCGTGAAACTATAGTTTTTCAGCAATGCACTTTTGCGCACATCTCTTACTTATATACAACCAGGTATATGTAAATTTAAGTTAGTTATACTAATGCAAGATTTTTAGTGGTTTACCACCACACAATTAATCGGGAGCTATTAATGCTATTGAAACTTGCATCAAACATTTAGCTGAAATCATAGTGAGGGCAATCCAAACAGTGATATATTTGAAATTATTTTAGATAATTATGTATTCAAAGCAATTCCAGAACGCTTCAGGTACTGAGGGTGCGTCTCAGTACCTTGAGCGTGCGCCTCGCCTGTGAGGCGTACGCTTCAAGTACTGAGGCGTATGCCTCTCACAACACTGATAAATAGAGAATAATTGTTTTTGTTCTTTGGCTTGAAGTACGAGAGAGAGAGAGAGAGAGAGAGAGAGAGAGAGAGAGAGAGAGAGAGAGAGAGAGAGAGAGAGAGAGAGAGAGAGATTATAACTCAACACAAAGCGATGGCATGCAGGTCATCAAATTTAGTCCATGTCATGGGGGTGGCTGTCATCCTCTTCTTGCTTGTTGGATCATCCATGGCTGCCGAATGCAAAGGTATATGCATATATGTTCTGCATGCAGAATTCCTACATCATTCTTGCCCATCGATATATAACAATCTTCCTCCTTTAACTCATGTTTGGATCATGTCCGAGTCCTTGCATGTTATCAGCTAGAACATGAAATCCATCATCTATATTCATGGTTGCGTGGCGTTAGGGCTGCGAATGGATCAGATACAAACAAAATCTTGCTAGATGCTAATCTGCAACTGAAATTTAATATGTAGATCAAAATTAGACCCAATGCAGTAAAGTTAAATTTCGATCCAAAATATTTATGGTAATAGTGGAACCTGTGAAAAACAAAAAAACTAAGCTCTTTACATGTAAGAAACAAATTTTGGATCAGAGTTTGATCTGGATCCAATTTTTTCCTGACTTAAAATACTGATCCAAATCCGATCCCAAATGAATTCTCACTTAGAAAAGTTGAATGCAATACAAATTCCGTTTTGGATCTTATTATAGGGCCTGAATCTGAAAATAATATGTTGGATTTGGATTGGACATATAATTATATTCTATCCGTTGGCAGCCTAGTTCGCATGTTTTCTCTGGGCCAGGAAACTTACAGGGCCTAAACGACCAAGTCTGCAGTGAGGTCGCAGGGCCAAGATAACCAAGTTTGCAAAAAAAAGTAAGATGAATGATAAACCTAATTTAGTCATCCAAACAAAATAGTGATATTTTGTAGAATAGTAAAATTGCAGGAATGCAGACAAGCCCTTGGACTGACCAGTCTGCGAAAAAAATAAAATGAATGGCTAAACCAGTTTAGCCGTCCAAACAGAACAATAATATTTTTAAGAGTAGTAAAAATGCAAGAATGCATACAAGCCCTCAGACTACCCCAGTCTACAAAAACAAGATGGATGACCAAAGTAGTTTAGTCGTCTAAACAAAACAACAATATTTTTAAGAGCAATAAAAATTCTGGAGTGCAGATAGGTCCTCAGAATGCCCATTCTGCGAAAAAAAAAAAGATGGACAACCAAACCTAGTTTAACCGTCCAATAGAGTATAAAAAAATAAAAAAAGATACCAAAATGCAAATTTTAAAGAAAAATGACAGCCCATCATGATCGCCAAAAACTGTTGATAGAAATTTTGAAACTTACTTTTTAAATTGCAAAAATTTCTTTTTAAAAGATATGTGGATGCCGTTTGAACTTAGACCGTCCTTCGCTAGAGGGAAGGTAAAGTCAGAGCACATCTTTTGATTTCGCAGTGCAACTTATAGAGTGAATAATTCAAATGAACAAGAAAAACATGTAAGTATTTGCTCTAAATTTAACTAAACAAATAAAAGAAAAGAAAGAGAGAAAACACACATTTTTTAGATTCGAGGTCCATTTTAAGCTTTAGAGTTTTTTTCGTCCATTCAACAATACTTCTGTAGGAAAGTGAGGGTTTTCTGCAGTTGTTTCGGCAGAACCTCCATGCAAGTGAGGAAGATCAAAGTGGCGGGTGGCGACAGCCTTGCATTCATTCTTCTTAGTGTCAGTGCTCGAACATCTTCCCTTCTTTTCCGTTTGATCATAGCGATGTGCCCCTATTTATAGGTGTTCAAAATATATCTGAATCATAAGACTTTTTGGGTTTGGATCTGGTCTAAATAGATCTGTGCTCACCTCAGATACGCGATAAGATTTTATCCGAGAGAAATATTCTCTCAGAATAGTACAAAAGTGGTTGGAGATGAGGCTATTGTGCTTTATTTAATCGAACTAATTGGACAGTTAAATTGGTTTGTCTATCCAAAAATAGATGATTAAACATGTTTGGCCATCCTAGAGGATAAATCAAATATTAGATTGGCTGGAGGATTGAAATGAGATAATCATTCAGGAAGGATAAGGCTACTGGACTACTAAACTAGAGTAGACATCCTAGGTCAGACGACTGAACCAAGATGGTTGTGCAAATATGGTGAACTGCTGAACTGCTTTAACCATTTGATGGATTTTCTCGCACTATCTTCTTTGTAAACTCCAAGGTACAGTTTGATTCTTCTAAACATGTTAATATTTTGGGAATCTTAGGAAAAATTGGGTGTCTACAGAAGCATTACAAAAGGTTTGAAAACTATGACAAAGTAGTAAAACATCCTCCCAAGGGAGTCAACTCTGAAGTATGAAAAGGGATTAACAACTTTTTTAAAAGAGACTATTGGACGGTAAATATTGTATATATATTCATAAATAAATAAATGTTAAAATTTTTATATTTTCATGACTAATTGATCTTCCTTTGGTTAACAACATACATTGAAAAAAATTCTGCAAATAGAGCAAACAAACGATCCAACATACTAGTGGATCATCTTTGTACATGCATCCATAGGTTTCATGCGAGGTTTAGTTTCTTATTCCCTAACTATTTTTTTTCCATATAGTATAGTGCTAAATATGTTTGATTTAATAGATTCTAAATTTGTTATTTGCAAACTGAAATAAATAGGTAGGAAGCGATGATGAGTGTGTTCTATAAAAAGATGCACACCCATTCAGATAGCACAATATTCATCTGCAACGAAGCAGAAGATACCTTTATAAGTAACTCACACTTTGTAGCAACGAAGCATAACCCATATTCATTCATTCTATTTTGGACATTATCATTAGTTCTAATAACCAAATATTAACATCGTGCAGAACAAGTTGCACTCTATGGAGATTAAAAGTGATGAAACATGTTCTTCACAAGAAGGCTCATCGATGTCGCAATGAGACATCTTTGCCAAAGTCCTCGGAGAGAGGTCTGGACATGTGAGAGGGATGGGTGCATTTGCCATTCCATCCAAAGGCAAAACCTGTGTTTCAGAGCTATCTTCTCTGCTAGAGGCGACACAGTCAAAGCTCCAACAATTAAAAGAATAACTAGAGCGAGATAAAGAAGACCGTGAGCGAGATAAATAAGACTAGAAGCGAGAAAAAAAAGAAAATAGGAAGTTCAGAGAGTAGATGTAGACTTCCATAGATTTTCTGAGACAGAACCTCTCATCCTTGATCTCTCTTATTTTCTAGTAGATAAGACTGCCAGATATATATTTGTTGTATGAACATGACAGAGTTTTTGATGTCATGTTATGTTTTAAGGACACATGTTTGTTTATAGTTTTTTTTTCTTGTTTGGATTGTATTAAATCATTTTCTTTTGTAGTTAGTGTGAAACCGATTATATATATTGAATTAAAGTTGATATCCTCTTGAACATGAAAATATATTTTTTTAATCTTATCTTTATGCTTTTCAGATTCTCACGTAAGTGCATGAAAAGGCAAAAGCATTATCGAGCCTTTTATTCATAATGTAATTGAAATATTTGAGAGTTATCAGACTAAATTCTTATACTACTATCATCATCATTAACATTGTCATAATTTAATTATTAGATTGTGGGTCATTCTTGAAGTGTATTTGTTGCAGGTTTGGAGAGGATGTGAGGGGGTTGGATGTATGTTTGAAGTTGAATGTTTGAGGGGGTTGAAGATGATGAATGATTGAGGAGGTTGGAGAAGTGTGTTTGTTTTTTGAAGTGTATGTTTATATTTAAATGTATGTTTGAAGTTAAAAGTTTGAGGGGGATGAGATGATGCATGTTTGAGGAGGTTGGAGAAGTGTGTTTGTTTTTTGAAGTGTAAGTTTATATTTAAATGTATGTTTAAAGTTGAAAGTTTGAGGGGGTTGGAGATGATGCATGTTTGATGAGGTTGGAGAAATAATTTTTTTTTGAAGTATATATTTATATTTGAATGTATGTTTGAAGTTAAATGTTTGAGGGGGTTGGAGAGGATGAATGTTTGAGGAGGTTGAAGAAGTGCATTTGTTTTTTGAATTGTATGTTTATATTTGAATGTATGTTTGAAGTTGAATGTCTGAGGGGGTTGGAGATGATGGATGTTTGAGGGGGTTGAAGAGGATGAATGTTTATGAAGGTTAGAGAATTGTGTTTGTTTTTAGAAGTATATGTTTATACTTGAATATATATTTGAAGTTGAATGTTTGAGAAGATTGAAGAAGTGTATGTTTATATTTCAATGAATATATGTTCGGATGTTTGAAGTGTATATTTGAATTGTATTTCTCATTTTGTTTAATGTAATATAAAAAGAATTTAAAACCACTATAAAAAATTATTTTTGTAGGTTTAAAGCCTATAATGGAGACATTTTTGTGTCGCTGTTATAGGCCTTAATATTATGTCGTTGTTACAACCTATAGCGGCGTCGTTATAGCCTAAAATGATGACTTACTTCTCACTATTATAAACTATAACATCAAGTTAATTCTTCTCGTTATGGCCTACGATGAAGACATAAAAATGTCACCGTTATAGGGTGGGTCACCACTAGTGGTGTTCCCAGTTTCAGCAAGATTCATTGCCGTTGTTGGGTCACACATTAACGATGACCTATAAATGTCACTGTTATTACTCAACTAAGGCAAAAAATTGATGGCTGTTATTTATTACCGTTATAGAACTATAGCGGAGATAAATAGGTCAATAACGACTAGAAACATCGCTGCTATTGACCCTCATCCTTGTAGTGAGGTTTAGTCTGCCCTGAAACAGATGTACTCAACTTACTCTAAAGCTCGAGTCCAACAAATTCGTTTCCAACTTTAGATTATGAAAAAGAAAGTTTGACTATAGCCAAATATTTTTATAGAGCAAAATTCTTGGCTCATCAATTGGCTTTAGTTGTGAAGCCAGTTTCTAATGAGGACTTGGCCTCATTTATTTTAGTTGGTCTTCCATTGAGTCAATATGGATTGCTCAGGACTGCTCTTAATACTAGAGTTGAGCTGGTAGACCTTGAAAGCCTGTTTGGTCATTTCTTGATTCATGAGGTATAGAATCAGGTCATTGAATCTAATGGGTCGGAACCCATGAACCCAATGGCCAGTATGTCTCAACACCAACCCAGTCGGGCCCTCGGGTTTTACGGAGTATCACAGTCTCTTGATCATGTGTTTTCAGATGTTTAGGGGCCTACCATTACTTTAACTCGTGTTCATAAGTATTATATTACCTTGATGTTCATTCTAGATTCGCTTGGATTTATGTTCTTGCTTTTAAGTGGGATGTGTTCCATGTGTTCAAGTTATTTAAGCAACTTGTTGAAAATTTATTTGAGAAGAAAATCAAAGCTCTCCAAACAAATTGGGTTACACTAGTTTCTGAGTATCTCAAGTCGTGTGGCATTGACTATCATGTTTCTTGTCCACACACCCATGAACATAACTGGTTTGTCAAAAGGAAACACATGCATATTGTGGAAACTGGGTTAAATCTGCTAGCCCAATATGGTATTCCCAACAAATTTTGGGATTTTGCTTTTGTTAGGATCTTATATTTAATCAATAGAATGCCATCTCCTAGCCTTTAAATGCAATTTTCCTATCAAAAACTTTTTCAAAGTCCCAAATTATAGACTCCTGCATGTTTTTTGTTGTTATTGTTATCCCTGTTTGAGGCCCACTAATACTTATAAAATGCAGTTTTAAAGCACAAAAGTATATTTTTTTGTGCTACAGTACTCAACATAAAGGATATCTTTGCCTAAACCAATCTCAAGACAAGGTCCTTATTTCTCAAAATGTAGTGTATGATGAGACAATGTTCCCCTTTAAGGACCTCCCACTCTCACCTCCTTCTCCTCAGTCCTCCCCACTGCTTACCGTGCCCCTTTGTATACTGGCTCCTCCTCTAGTTGTTTTGGCAGCCCCTACACCGAGCACCATGACTTCGCCGGAAGATCCCTTGCCCCCTTCTTTAGCGACCACCTTACCGTCCTCAATCCCTGAAATGTCTGCCTCCATTTCTTCCTTGCATGTCCCTGACCCTGTTACCCATACTCATCATATGATTACTCGGTCTCAAACAGGATCTCTTGGACCCAAAGCCTGTCTCCACCAAATATCATCTTCCCAAGGCCATATTAGTTGAACACCAACAAGATCCAGAACTGACCTGTTGTACTCGAGATTAGAAAAACCCATATAGCTACAACCATTTTTTCACTCACGTATGAGAGGAGAAGGTTCCTTAAATTCTCAACTGTTTTACATTTTGATAATTGTTTACATGTTAAGGGATCTCATCTCTGTCTCTTGGAAAGAAGTTTGTTACATTTGAAAGCTTTTTTGAATTATCGTTCTCCAAATATTTTGATAACTTTCCTGAGCTACCTTCCTACCTAACTTCTTGGGACTTGGGAGCTGACTTTCTCTCTTCTTTGGATGGATATTGAGTGCCAACCTTATCTCCATCCTGAGTTGGATTTGGAGCAGATGGCGTGAGATCCAAATGATCCTTAACAGACTACTACTATATGACCAAGTTTCTAATATTAAAAATATGATTTTTTTATACATGAAATTTTGGTATATATATATTGTGGGCCATTGACTTTTTGAAGGCTATGAAAAACCAACTTACATATTTGCATCTTTTTCTTTTTTACTTACATCTTTCCTACAAATTTTCTGCTCCAGAGGTGTCCTTAGTAATTAAAGGTAATGTTACATAAAAGGACATCTACCCTATGACAGGGGTGCGAGCAACCCTTCCATAAGATCTGATCCAGACCAGGACCCGATCACAGCGGAACTCTTCAGTTACAATTGTTCCTACTTTCACAATGAAAGGCTTTACAGGATAGTTCTCCATTTGGATAATCACTGCAGCAACCCTTCCATCTAAACCCACAAGTTCTGGCCATGAGCTCTTACCTGCATCCAACATCATGTATCTTAGGTTAGCATCTCATGGTCTTTCAGCACAATGCTAATAATGAAAATAATTGTGATTAAATTACACACTTTATATATATATATATATATATATATATAGGAATGAAAACCTACCCAATGGAAAACCCTCTCAAACCTACTCAATACACGTTTTATTGGATTTTGTTTTTATTTTTTTCAAAATTCTGACGGTGTGATCTATATACTTGTTTTTATAGGAATCAGTTCTTGGAGCATTTGATTCTTATGCATAGGCTTTTATAAGTTTTAAAAATCAACTGCCTACAAAATTTTGAGGCTCCAAATACCATTTTTTAATCCAAAATTAATGATCAAAGTGTCAATTTCTAGTATATCATGCTTCTGGTCAGAATTTTGAAAAGAATATCATTTTTTTTCATTGGGTAGGTTTTCAATCATGCTTCTGGTCAGAATTTTGAAACGAATATCAATTTTTTTTTCATTGGGTAGGTTTGGACTCCTTTCATTGGGCAGGCTTTCATTCCTCCCTGTATATATATATATATATATATATATATATATATATATATATATATATATATATATATATATAAAAGTAGTCAATTTCTACTATTTAGTTGGCGTCTCATTAAAGTTGTTTTTGACTCAATCTAACCACGAAGATGTGAAAAAGGTTGATTTAGTGGAGATCGACCTTGGATCACCTTTTTATGAGGAGAAAGTATTTTTTTTGAGTAAACAAAAACTGGGCTTAGCTGTTGATTTTTGCATAACGGGAAAACCTATATACACGTCAGATTTCAGCAATTCAAAAACTGAATCCTACTAAAAAGAGGATGTATATCACATCCATGGGTCAGTTCCACAAAAAAAAAGACTAAAAATTTGAAGTCTTCTAAGTCATTTGCACATACAAACGGTTGTAAAAAACTTTAACCCATGTGTCTTTCAGATCATTTATCTCTCAGGTCGATTTAAAAAACATAATTATGTAAATTTTTACTTAATCTAAACTTGTAGATGTGTTTATCATTGCTTATTTACTAAAAATCATGCTTTGAAACAAATCAATTAAACAAAAATTCTTGATTGTTAGTTAATCAAGTTTTTGGTACAATAAATATTGTTGATTTTTTCATCGACATCTAAACATAAGAAATGCTTAAACTAATGCATGTTTTATACTAAACAAATCGTAGAGATCACATCTATGAATTTTGATTAAACAAAAAACACATGCAATTATATTTTTTAAAAGGGTTTGTGATGGTGTACTAGATAAATGGTCTCGAAGAGGTACATCTCTCTCTCTATATATACAAATATATATAGATATATATTTCTATATATGAATAATAGGTAGGTGCCAAATGATATGTGCTAAATGATAAGTGCTAAATGAGTTTTTCAGAGTTTTTTAATTTTATTTTTACATTTTAACAGCTGTACACATGTGATCTATGTACTTGATTTTATAGGGATCAACTCTTGAAATGTTCGATTCCGACACATGGGTGGGTTTTTATAAGGTTCAAAATATCAACTGTCTAAAATCTTTGTAAAATTTTTAGGCACCAAATATCATTTTTTTTATCGAAAACACATGATCCTGGTGTGGATTCCTCGTAAATATTTCATACTCAACGCATTTATGGAATTGAAACTGCAGAAAAAACACCGAAAGGGCAGAAAAACCCATTTAGCACGTATCAATTTCACACCCACCCATTTCTCTCTCTCTCTATGTATATATTCGTTCAAACAAAAAAAATCAAAACGTTTTGGGATACACCCTGATTCAGAAGCATATATATTGCAATCTTACATAGTTTTTAAATTTTTATATGCTCCATTGCTCTTATAATTTATTTTAATATACCAAAGACTTAGTCTTATTTTGAGGAGTTTAGAAATGGAAAAACCATTAAAAGTTGGAAAGTACCACCACGTTTGGATGACTTTATAAATAGCTTTGTCATTTATACTTATTTTAAAAAGCTAGGTGTTTGGATATTTTACTTTTATTTTTTAATGAGTTTTTTATAAGTTTGATGAGAAATCACTCCCTTATTCAAAAACATGAGGGCGTACTTTTTTTTAAATATTTATTTTCTTCTACTCCACCAGCTTCACCAACCTCACTACCACCACTTCTCCACCAAAACGACCTGCTCCTCCTCCTCACCATCACAACCACCACCACCACCACCACGATCATAAACACCACCACCCTTTCAATCCTCATCGCCAGCATGACCATTACCACCATTGCCACCACCAACAATACTCACGCAGGTCTCTTTTTCTTATTTATTTTAGTTTAAATAATTTGTGATCCAAACAGTCAATTAAAACTTGAAACTTAGATCCAACTTCACTGGCCGAATCCATTTAATCAATTTTCCATGGGGAAAAACCAAGTACATCTAACAAACTCTCCAACTACCAAATCAAACGATCATCCAAACCAACACAAGTGCCATACAGAAACAACAACAACCTCAACCTCAAGCCAACAAAACAATTTGAGAGAAATATTAAAGGATCTTCATAAACTGTTCCTATCAATAGGGTAGAAATCAAAGTGTACATAATCATGCCAAAAATTCCACGAATTGAAAAAAAAAAAACAAGAACAATTTTGTGATAAGTAAATGTTTTAATTAAAACTTGTGATCCAAACATTCACTTAATTTAAATAATTTGTGATCCTATGTTCGAAGTTCCAACAAGTGACACCCAAACGTGCCCCTATATATACATAAATAAAGCCCAGCAAAGAACAGGCCAAACTTAGCATCCTTGGTAGCTGCTAAATCCATAGGTGCCTAAACGGAGCGCACTGCGATAGACGGTCAGCGCCCAAAACCGCAAAAAAAAAAATGCCCAAATGAACTCTAAAACGCACAAAAGAGGCTTTAGTGGTGCTTTTGAAGTGCCACTAAAGCCTTTCTGGCATGGATCCGGTATTTCTAAAAAATAGCTTTAGTGGTATTTTAAAGCGCCGCTAAAGCCTTTTTTTCCACAGTTTTTGTGCATTTTTGCAAAAAAAAAAATGTTGTGTGCATCGCGCCTGCGATGGACGCTCAGCATGAGTGCATTTTCATTAAGCATGAATGGGATTAAGCACCTATATATATACGATCCATGGCCACCTTCATGCATATGATAGAGCGATGTATGGGTCTGCAGCAAACATACCTTCGCATTTGATGGCCGCCATGCATGGACCAAGAAGAAATATGAGGATTATGGCCACCCCCACGAAATGAATGGTCGAGGGCCTGAATGTGGTACCTTTGCGTTGGATTCTCATCTCTCTCTCCCTCTCTCTAAGGCATTGCTGGGGCAATTTATAATAGATTTCTTTAGCAATTACGCCTACTTTGACAAAGTGGGCGATCTTGTTTGGATGTTTTCAAAGGCACGAAGCTTCGTGAAGGTATCAACCGGGCACTGATGTTTGAAAACATCCAAACAAGACCGCCAACTTGGTCAAACTAGTCGAAATTATTTAACAAATTTTTAAATTGCCCCCCCACCCCCCGTAAGCAATGCATTGTCATAGTTGAACCTCAGTACTAATGAAGGTATGGAACTATTGTGATTGAAATCACAGTTTAAAATTGTATGAACTCAATGTGACCATACAGATATATTCAGCAAGGTTTGTTTGCTAAAGATCAAACTCTGGATCGTGGTTTCTCGATATAAAAAATATGATTTTTTAAGTCATAAAATTTTGGTACATTGTGAGCCGTTGATCTTTGAAGTCTTTAAAAAATATACATGCCACAACCATGTGATTTAATACACATTTTCTATTAAACCAACCTTGTAGATCACATTCCTCGTATCTTCATTAGTACCCAATGTTGACTCGATATATATATATATATATATATATATATATATATATATATATATATATATATATATATATATATATATAGAGAGAGAGAGAGAGAGAGAGAGAGAGAGAGAGAGAAATGCGTTGCCATCTTTTTCGTTAGGTTATTTTTTCTCATTTCTAACACCCTAGACGTGATCTATAGGTTTTGTTTAGTTGGAACTGGATTTTGGATGGCCGCAGTCTAACTTGTATATAGGTTTTTCTGGTGATTCAAAATAAGGGGCTACAAAGGTACCAGTTTTTCTCGGCTCAAAAAAAATATATTTTTTGTTTAAAAAAACATAATCCAAGAGTCAATTCCAACAAAATAGAGCATATTAAATACATCTAACGGTTCAGAATATTATAAAACACTTAAAACCTATGGGGCAGAATGAGAAATGGGGCCTAACATGTTTAGTTCTCACACACACACACATATATATATATATATATATATATATATATGCGTTCCTTAGCCCTCATTTTTCGTTGGGTCTGATTAGGCCCTTTCAAAAATTATAGTTTTAGTATTTTCTCTCACATCTAACACCGTAGATGTGATCTATAGGTTTTGTTGAGTGGGAACCCGCTTTTGGATTGCCGAAATTCAGTGATCCAAAATCAATGGCTATGAAGTTGTCAATTTTTTTTGGCTCATAAAATCATGTTTTTTCGTCAAAAAACATGATCCAAGAGTAGATTCTCACTAAATCAACCGTGCTAAACATCTAACGGTTCAGATCTATCATAAAACACTTAAAATCTAAAGGGCAGAATGAAAAATGGGGCCTAATATGTTCGGTTCTCTCTCTCTCTCTCTCTCTATATATATATATATATAGTGTAAGTATCTTTTGGACTTTTACCCTTTCAAAAAGAGAGGTTGTTAGGCTTGTGTAAGCATATTATTTTATAAATAGTTGACTTTGTACACGTATCATAAATTTAGTGAAGTCTTAAAATTACCTAATAATGAAAAGTTCAACTCTAGTAGCCATCTAGGGATGGCAGTGGACATGGGGAAAGCGGGGCCCCGCCCCGTTTGGACTGGGGATGAAGGGTATGAAATGGGGATAGAGGTAGGGACGAAGGTTAAAATCCATCCCCGTCCATTGCCATCCCTAGATGGCTTCTAGATGGACTTACACTTTTCCCCACCCCGTCCCTGCCACGATCCCCGCCCTGCCCCATCCCCAGTCCTTCTAAAGGATGTCAATAGACTACGGGAAAACGGGCCCCACCCCGCCTCATCCCCGTTTGAACCGGGGATGGAGGACATCAAACGGAGATGAAGGCGGGGGTGGAGGTTAAAATCTATCCCTGGGCGGGGATGGAGGTTCTAATCTTGAGATGGGGCGAGGGTGGAGACTCTGTTCCCCGCCCCGATCCATTGCCATCCCTATCGCCATCTCCAAGTCTACGTGCATGCGTGAGATTTTGCTTATTTTCATAGCGCCAACTTTTTTTGAACATTTATCACCAAATCAGACAACTAAACAAAGAGTTCCATGGCCTTTAAACTTTTTTTTTTAAAGAAAAATATTTTATTTCAGCACAGAGGAAAGAGAATTTATCGTGGGAGTGACGAGTAGTCATTCCATTAATTTACATATCAGGTTCAAATTGTAGAATAAAATGATCTTGAAGGTCCCATTTAATAGTGATTTTTGACGCAACTCCCATAATGCCATCTTAGCAATGAGTCTGTTTGATGACGATAGGCCTGAGTGCCGACGATCATTTCTTTGAATCCAAACTGCTTGCCAGATGATCAAAACAAACACTACAAGAAAACACTAATTAGTGACAGAAATTTGTGACGGTTTTTTTTCATCTCAAATTTGCGACGGATTAGCGAGAAAAAACTATCCGTCGTTAACATTCAAAATATTTATGGAATTAGCAACAAAAAAAATTCCCTCGTGAACGCATCACTAATTAGCAATAGATTCAAGACTGAAAAATTATGTCTCAAACTCCGTTGCAACTTAGCGATGAAAAGTTTTTCGTCGTGAATCTATCGCCAATTAATGATGGATTCATGACAAAAAAAAATTCGTCGCTAATTCTCAATACAAGAAAAATGTTAATTAGCGACGAAAAACTTTTGTCGCAACTTCGCGATGAATGAAAGACAGAATTTTTTTGTCATGAATATCTGTCGCTAATTAGCGCCGGAATAGCAATGGATTTTTTCCATCGCTAATTCCATCACTACTTTTAGATTTAAACCGACCCATCTAGGGCTCACTCTCTCTCTCCCATTCCCCCGTAAAAGCCCAAGCTCTCCTCTCCCCCTTTCATTTTGTTCTTTCACTTCCGCCGTGACGCCTCCTCCCCTCTCCTTCTCCTTGCCCTAACCCCCCCCCCCCCCCCCCCTTTCATTTTGTTCTTTCCTTCTTCTCTCTCACGATAACCCCCTCTCTCTATATCTCCTTTCTCTCTCCTGTTTGATTCTGATGGAGATCTGCCGCTTCAGAACGAGAGAGAGACAAAGGTCTGGATGACTTTAAGAATGAGGTATGGCTTGTTACAATATTCTTTTCAGATCATAAGAATCCCCACTTTCTACTGAAACATGGAATCCTTCTCCCTTTGAAGGCTGCAGGCGAGATGCCGACGAAGAGGAGCAAACCAACCATAGGTGTGTAATCCTCGCTTCTCAAAGCTTCAGTTTGATCTTCTGCAATTTGTGTTGCATTAGGTGAAAATATATCGTATTTGTTTGTCATAGACTGCATTCTGATGAGCACTTCTTTTTCTCTGTTTTCAACTCTTGGATGCAACGAATTCAAACGCTCTGAAGTTGAGCTTTGAGCTTCTTAGGACGTTCATCGCCTGTATGTAGTTCTGATTAAGCACGATTTTCTGATTGTTGTTGCTCATTATTAACTGAAATTTGCTAGAAGTCGTTCATGTTATGGAATCTTGAAAGTGGGTTTTGTTGCACAGAGGCTGTACAATGTGTTGCTATTATTGCTGAAGCTGAAGGTGTCAAAAAAGTCAAAGCAACTCACTTGGAGAGGATTCTGCCTCAACTGTTTCGAGAGATCGATGGAGCTGCTAAAATTTGAGCCTAGCTTTTTGGGTTATAGTTTTAACTCTTTATCCTTTTAACAATTCATTTTCATTGCAAGATTCAATCGAAGTTCATACTTTTTCTGAAATCTATGAATTTCTTTGCCATTTTATGTCTTGAAAATCTTTATGGTTAAACGATTTAGGTTTAGATTTTATATCCTCTCTTTGGCTCAGAGTTTTCCATCTTGGGAACATAGTCTCCATTTTCTCTTGTCATTAATGTTATTTTAATGATTTTCAATATGTTTGTTATTTCTCTTCCATTTTATTGCTTTTGTGAGGCGTTGCATTCTTTGGTTGTTACTAATGGATGTGTCAACAAAAGCATTAATCGAATTCGTTTTGAATTATCAATGCAGACCATTCAATTCTGTAAAAAATGGCTACTCCCTTGTAGTCATTAAGGCTTGATTGCTTTCATTTGCTTTTTAAATTTTTCTCATTTATTTCATTCTGTTGCTTCTCTTACCACTTTCATTTTGAGCTTCTGAGTCTTACTAGTACCATTATTGGTATGGCTCATGATTATGTGGGAAGCAACAATATGAACCTTTTGCTTTCACTTGGACAGTTTGGTATCAGAAATCAAGTGGGTAATCCTTTTTTGTTTAATTTTGCTCTCTCTTGTTCTTATTTTTTAAATTTGAGAACTAAATCTTTTCCTTTATTAAGTAAGAGAGGCAAAGATCATGCTAGTGCAAGATATATCTTCGCCTGTTTGCCGCCTTTGACACGCTTCCTATTCTCTAAAGATGATGATATTCTTCCTGCTTACCTCAAAGAAGATGGACATACAATTGAACCCAAATGGTAGTTACTTGAGCATGCCCCACATCCTGCGCAACAAGTTCTTAATTTTTGCATGAAATTATATGAAGTCTTTCTTTTAATGTGATATTTAGATACATGCCTATCATATCCATTATTTTGGTTAATGGAAGTGAAGGGATTGGGACTGGGTGGAGCTCTTATGTCCCAAATTATAACCCAAGAGATATTGTTGCTAATGTGAAGCGACTGTTGAATGGGGAATGTATGCAACCACTGGATCCTTGGTACAAAGGCTTCAAGGTAGAGATGTTTTTTGCTTTCCACGTTTGGAAGTTCTCTTCCTCAGTGAAACTAACTAAACGATTTTATAATTGTGAAATGTTTTTGCTAATACTTCATAATCCCTTATAGGGAGCCATTGAAAAATCTGCTACAAAGGAAGCTGGTGTGAGTTATACAGTTAGTGGCATCATAGAGCAAATCAATTAAATAACCTTGAGAATTACAGAGCTGCCTATTCATAGGTGGACACAGGATTACAAGGAATTCTTGGAGTCCATGATGACAAGGAATGAGAAGATCAAGGAGCCATTCATCAAAGTCAGTAACAGTTTTGTGGTTTCAGTATAAGCATATATTGAGAACATTTATAACATGTAGTGATAACTCTCTTAGTTATTGGAGGGATTCTTGCATTTTTCCTATTAAGGAGGAGGAGATCTAGACGCTCCTCTGATGAATAAAAGCTTAACCAGGATCAACCCTTCAACCTTCTTGGATCAAATGAAATTAAAAGTAATCAAATAGGCTCCTTGATATTAGGTTTGCAGTTGACAATTTCTATTGTTACTGCCTAATGCTATTGTCTTTTCGTGGTTTTGTATTGAATTACTTGTGCTTGGTGTTCAGCTAATGTATTTCAAGAGTTGTATGTGTAATTGTTAGGTTAAAAATTGTAACATTTCTTCCTGCGTCTCCTATAAGAACAAAACTATTCATGATTTATTTTCATAACAATGCCAGATTATCTATGAACAAGCATTAGACATGGAAAACTTTATCATGAATATCACTGCCTTCTGTTGAAATAGTTGGTGTTATATTTCATTTTTTTTTTATATTTTTTTTTTAACTTTTGCGATGGATTAGCGACAAATATTATCCGTCGCTAATCCATCACTAACTAGCGACGGATATTATCTGTCGCTAAAATAACAACGAATAATATCCGTTGCAAAACTAAATTCGTCGCTTATTTAGCGACGTATATGATCATTCGCTAATTAGCAACGGAATAACGACATATCAGTTTTGTCGCTATTTAGCGACCAAGATTATGCGGCAAACTCTTTCTGTCGCTAATCCATCGCTAAACACATTAGCGATGGATTAGCGACGAATAACGTTCATCGCTAATCCACATTTTTCTTGTAGCGAAAGCACCTCCACGCGAAGAACAATTTGTTACTTGCTCTTTTAATGAAGGTACCAACTAAGCCCGACCTTTGTTGTTCCTAAACAACCAGGCATGTTTCAAATACTAATAAAACATGTTTTGGGCCTTTAAATTTTGTTAACAAGTTAATTTTTATATAGCAGCGGTTTTGTAGAACTAGAAGTTTAGGTTTACATTTTTAGGCAAAAGTATGTGTTTTAGATTAGTATGAGACAACCTTTGTCAGATTTACATGTTCATTGCTTAATTTCTTCAAAATCATGTTTAGAAAAATTAATTAAGAGCATAATATGCCTCAAAAATCAAGGATATTACAGGCTTAATCCTATTCCTGAGGTTAGTGTGACGATTTTGTTCATCCAAAGATTGAACAGCATTAAAAAATCTCACGAGTTTTTTAATCTTTTTACAAATCTCGTGTGAATTAAAAGGTTAAAAAATCAGAAAAATTAATTTGTACTTGTATTTACCAAAAAAATTGGCAAGGTAATTTCTTGCATTTTTTTTGTTGAAAAAATGCTAATATTTGTCACACTGCTTGGGTGTTGTTTTATTCATCTTGAGACACCATTCGAAGCATCGTCACAAATCTTGTTATCGAGATTTTCTTAGAAAAGGAAAAATGTCACTATAAATTAAAACAGTTTAATTTTCTAGGGAAAATCTCAGTATATTAATTTTTAAAATATATAAGTAAATATATAAAAGTTTAAAAATTTAAGAAATGAAAATTATAAAAGCTAAACATCTCGTCAATAACAGAATAATATTGTGGTTTTTGTTTGAAATGAAAAAAGGTGTAGCTAGACACAAGATACATGCTTCCATATAGTATTTTGAGAATATTCTATATAATTTGTGAGATGGAAATTATCATTTTTGCCATCAGTTCACCATAAGTAGATAAGCTAGTAACAATCATTGAACCGAATGACTATTCTTAAATTGATTCAAATTTAGGTTTTTAAAAGCATAATAAGTTTGAGTGCCACATATCATTCTGCTTGAAAGTATTAATACTTGAACAATATTGAGCAATAAAACCTGGTTTTCAACTTGATTTTGGGTGTCATCGTCATGTAGTCACAAACAGGTAATTATTGCATTAACATGCAATATGCTATATTAGTGCAGGGATGACGAGCTGAACAAAATGAACACAGCCTTTTTGAGCCTCTCTCATTTTTGTTTACTTGGAGAAATCACCTCAAGATCATAGACCTAGTCGTGCTGGCTTTGTCTGCCATACTTACGGTCGCTGACCGAGCAGCATAAGACTGAGGGCTTACCCCAAGAGTCACCACGCTTCGGCTTTGTGCACAAACCTTGTTCATTTACCATTAGACCCAACTTGGGCTTGTTCCAAGGGAAGCCAAGCTAGCTCAAGCCCATATACCAAATGAGTAGACCCGGAATTGGCTTATGCGAGAAAGCTCTATATGCATTTTAAAGATTGAAAACAATGGGATTCGAATATTGAATCCCTTGCAATCTGTATATGTATCTTAAAAATATATAAAGTTTTTTTTTAGCTTGGGTGTCGGTGACTAGGGTTGTCAACAGGTCGGGTTTGGTTCAGACCCATGTGGAATCAGACTTGGACCTGATTTTTGAGTATGGTATCGGGTCCAGACATGATACCGGGTCCAGACCCGAGACCGGGTCCACTATAAGATAAACATACTCGGACCAGATAAAAACCACATGAACCGTATTCAATAAAATAATAATTTTTTTATCATTTTTACATTGAAAATTTGTGGGTCTTAATTGGAACTTGGGTCGAGCCCGGGCTTGGTATAAAATTTCACGAACTATACCCAGATCCACGTATTAATCGGACCTTCGTGTCAGGACCCAGGTCATAATCGAGTCTCCTTATTTATCACCATACTTTGACCCTATAGCATTTGGTCTGGGTCGAGTCCGGGTAAACCCAAACCGTTGACACCGCTATCGATGACCCCTCTCGGAGATTACTTGCTCCGGCAAGGAACTTTGTTATAACAACAAAAAAGTTTTTATTTGGCTTATGTGGATCGAGTCTCTTCATATTTTTATAGTTCTTGCAATTCCTCTTTCCCAAACAGCCCAACATGATTAAGATTTATGAGAATGCTTGATTCTCAAATTCTACCGATTCCAGTTCTGATGGCCACTTTTCGAATAGGCCCTTTTTGGGGCTGTTTGTGTGTAAGGATGTTAACAAAATGAATGTAACCCCACATCCAACCAGAATCCGGAATCCGAATCCGATGGTTGGATGTTTCAATGTTGTTAAGGATCTGTTTGGGAGAAGGGTATCGAAGGAGTTTGAAGGGTGTTGAAGATGGTTGATGTGACAGGGTCTAAACGGATTTGAAGTATGTTTTGAGAGAGAAGTGGAGGAAAGCGTAAATGTCACTGGAGAGTCAAACTCCAAATACCAAAAAATTTAAATTACAACTTGTTTAATAAAGATGAGGTATTTACAAGTCCTTGAATCACAAGGATTCTAAATAACTAAATTTTTGATAATTCATTTTTTTACCCCCTCAGTAAATCTTATATTCACCTGTTTTACCTCATTATTAACTGCAATAAAGGCTAACAACTTGGGGTGGGCAAGGTGTCATCCCGGCCTGCTAATGGACCAGGCCAACCAACCTGTTCAAAGCTCAGCTCGTAAATTGATGGGTTGAGCCAACAGCCTAGTTCGAGCCGACCTGTTGGGAAAACTTCGACCCACAGCCCACCCGTTATGCTTGTGGGCCTAAATAACAGGGTCAAGCCAGGCCACGACCCAAACTGTTTTGGTTTGTTTCGGGTCGAACTTGAACCTAATTTATTGGCCCAAGCCTGACCCATGACAGGTTAAGCTGGGCTGCTCGACTCATTTCCCACCTTAAATTTCAACTACACTCACCTGCATCCAAACATAGTGAGGAATCAAGAGTTGAAAGCATGAATTCTTCAAAGAGTTACTTATGCTTCCAAACAATAGAGGGAATTCACAACTCTTTTAAAATTCATTTTGTTTGAAGTTCAGATTTTGTATTTCCTCTTTCTCCTTGCAAATCCCTCCAATGGTTCCCAAACAGAGCCTAAAATCTATCTGAATCAGCTCAAAGATGATTAATAAAGGTGAATTGAATTCGTATTTTAATATTTTTTTATGGAAATTAAAAATGTCTATTTTTTTTTTAATTTTAATGACACTTCATTTGATGGTAAAATGTTTATCAATTCAGCTTAATTTTAATGACACATCATTTGATACTTAACTCTCTCATAATGCAAGATCGTGGATAAGTTGTTTACAAAGACAATGGGAGAGAAAAAAATCATTAGCATAGAAAACCATTCATAACAAAAGTTCTACTCTTATTGAAAATGTTTTCTTTATGTAGATGGGCTAAGACATAATTTTCTTATCATTAACCAACTATGTGATCAAGTACTAGATAATGCATTTATTGTTATAAATTTTTTTAAAAAATGTATAAGTAATATTTATGTCATTAAATTAGAGAAATTGCATAATACAAATATTTGTTTTTTATCCAATGGCAAGGATGATTGTTGGCTTTGTCCTAAGCGGTTAAGTCATGTTAGCACTAGTATTATTCCTAAAATTATCAAGCATGATCTTGTAAAAGGTTTGTCAATATTGCATTTTGCTTTATACAAAGTTTGTGATGCATGTGTAAAACGTAAATATACAAAATCTTCATTCAAATCTAAAAATGTTATTTCAAATTCAAGACCTTAAGAGGTTCTACATTTAGATCTTTTTGGTACATTTAGGACAAATAATTTTGGTGGAAAATTTTTGGATTTGTAATTGTTGATGATTTTTTTTTACTTGAGTTATTCTTCTTGCTAACAAAAGTGATGCATTATATAAATTTATGAAGTTTTCCAAATACACTCAATTAGAAAAAGGATATTCAATTACATATATTAGAAGTGATCATGGTGAAAATTTTGAAAACTTAGATTTTATAAAATTTTGCGATAAAAATGGTTTCTCTCACAACTTCTTCGCTCTTAGTACTCCTCGACAAAATGTAGTTGTTGAAAAAAAAAAATAAGACTTTCAAAGAAATGACAAGAACCAAGCTTTGTAAAAACAACCTTACTCTTTATTTTTGGGTAAAGCCATAAATACAACTTGCTACATCATAAATAGGGCTATGATAAGACCTATCCTTAAAAACACTCCTTGTGAGCTTTATAAGGGAAGGAAGCTCGACATTTCTTATTTTAAATCTTTTGGTTGTCTATGCTTTATTTAAAAAAAATATATTATATTGTTTTCAACTTTTTTAAACAGTGAAAGTTTGAAAAAATCATGATGCTTAAACTTCAATTGGCCAAAGCTCATTTAAAAAATCATTCTCTATGTTTTTAATGTTTATTCTTTTTTATCCATATAAATATTAAAATTTATTTAATTTTCAATATCTTGCAAATAAAAACATAGAAATAAAAATGTTGTTTTCTCATAAGAAACCTTTTTCTCATCACAAAAATTGTTTTTTCATCTTTTTGGATCTATTTATTACTATTTTGCCGTAAATTGGATAATGAAATAGCTATATGGTTAGGTTGCACTATCATATCCGAGGGGTCCTTTGTTCGAACCCCATGAGGTTAACCCTAGTTTGCCTATCCATAGAAGAGAGGAAAAATTAAAAAAAAAAAATATAAAAAAGAACCACTCTTGCTTCAGTGACATTGGACCAAGTTCGGTCCAAAACTTTGTTTCATAAGGATGTTTTTAGGCTTAGGAAACTTTGTTCATAATTTGTTATTTGGGAAGGTTCGATTACACCCTCATGGGTCGGACACCTAACCGTTGACAGCCCTAACTTGCATACTTCACTTAGGCAGCTGAACAGCTCCTACAGGGACTACTGAGCATACCCTTAACAGGTCTCAACTAGTTTTGAGCCTGACATGTAGGTAGGGGTGTCAACAAGTCGGGTTTATCCAGACCGGACCGGACCAAACCCTATAGGGTCCGAGAATGGTGACAAGTAATAAAACCCGGGGGTATAGTTTGTGAAATTTCATACCAAACCCGGGCCCGACCCGAGTTCCAATTAAGACCCACAAATTTTCAATGTAAAAATAATAATAAATATTATTTTACCGGGTATGGTCCAGGTCTGGTTAATGCATTTTTATTGGGTCCGAGTATGTTTTTTCTTATAGTAAACCCGATTAGACCTCGGTCCAAACCCGATACTATATCTGAAAATCTAGTTCAAGCCTGGTTTCACTTGAGACTGAACCAAACCTACCCCTACATGTAGGGCTGAACATCAGGGAGTATACCTGACCTGACAAGGTAAATGAGCACGTATGGTCCGGGTCTGGTTCATGTAGTTTTTATTTGGGGAAAGATTCTGCAGGGTTTTGCAAGAATCATATATGCAAATGACAGACTAGATCTAGTTAGGAAAATAAAAAAATGCCCCACGAGGCCAAAGGTCGCAAACAGGGATCCACATACCCGAGATTTTGTATAGTTTTGACAGGTGGAAGATACAGGTCACCTTCAATTAGCCAAACCAGCGAGCACTTGGTTGACAAAAATCATGGAAAGATCACCCCCCAAATTGGCACCCACTTGCAGATAGATTTGATATTTTCTAATCTCTCAATAATATTTTGAATAAACCAGAACCCCAGCCTGCCTATCAAAAACAATGAAAGCCCGTAGAAAGATGCACCAGAGGCCATAGGCCTATCAAAAAGATTCTCAGGGTTTTTGATGAAAGCTCTACAATCATAATTCAAACACACCAATTTTTTAGACAGGTCCTTAGCCAAATTAATGGCAAGGACCAAATCATGGAAAGATCACCCTTGACTGACACCAACTTGCAGATAGATTTGATTTTTTGTAATCTCTCAATAATATTTGGAATACCTCAAAGGGTTTGGTGTAGTGGGATGAGACCTAGGCCACTAGGCAGGTGATCTAGGTTCAAATCCCATGGGTGTCACCCTCTGTGCAAGTTGAACGTGGTGACTCTCTTGGGGCAAGGGTTAAACCCACAGAGTTTTACAGGACAGTGACAGCAAGTGGGGCAGGCAAAGCCAGCAAATATAAACAAATATATTTAGAATAAACCAGAACCCCAACATGCCTATCGAATAAAAAAAATGAAAGCCTCTCTCTCAAGTAGGATCCAGTCATGCCCAAAGTCATCTATGTCTTGGTACCCTTGCATGGAAACTCATTGATGATACAAGTTGATCAAATCGGGCCCCATAGATGTGACTTACACTGTCCATGTAGTAAAATTGGAGTTTAAATTATTAAATCCAACTTTTGTGCAAGATTTTCTTGTGATTCTAAAAACCAATGGTCAAAAAACACAAAATTCAAAAAATCACATTTCTTTTCTTTTGGAAAAATACAATCCAAGGTTGATTCACCCTATTGAATTGATTTTGCTGAATATGTGTATAGGTTTAGATTTGATCAAATTCACTTGCAACATTAAGATCTCAAGAGGGGTAAGACGATAGGATTAGTGATTGAATCTGTTAAGGAGAAAGTGGATCCTAGTGAAGCTAAGATGGATCATGTCACAACTCATGGTCCAAGAGAACTCAAATGTGAAGTTGGACTCTTGGGTTGATGATGTAAATCCTCACAACTCATCGGATCCCATAGAAAAGCAAATTCCCCAAAATGAAGAATCTGTTAACTTAAGGAGAGAGAAAAAAGAATTTCTATCTAAACAGTTGTAATCCTCATCTTGTATTATAAATGGAACCTGATCTCTTCTGTGAATCTTCTCGTGGACTGCCTTGTAAGGGTGTCAATGGGTCGGGTTTGACCTAGACCCAACCCATACCAAACCCTATAAGGTTAGGGTTTGCTGATAAATAAGAAGGTTCGAATATAATTCGAGTCAAACCTGAAGGGTCCGATTAATATATGAAGATGGGTATGGTTTGTGAACTTTCATAATAGACCCGGGCCCGACCTGAGTTCCTTCTAAGATTGGCAATTTTTCAATGTAAAAGGGATAAAAAATTATAAATTTACCGGGTCTGGTTCATGTAATCCAGGTATAGTTTCTCTTATGGTGGGTCTGATTGGATCCGGAACCAAACCTGGTATCAGTATCTCAAAATTAGGACTGGGTCTGGTTCTACCTGAGGCCCAACCAAACCCGATAGGTTGACACCCCTACTGCTTGTGTGTGCATGTTTTTGGCTGTGTGTGATACCTTTCGTAGAATCTCATTCAGTGTGGGACCCCACAATTTGGACACATGCTGTACAGCTATAGCATATGAAAGTCTTTCCTCTGGATGGGTTCAAATAGGATCCAATTATCCACATCATCATTGTTGCAAGTTGATCAAATTGTACACCATAGATGTGACCTACGTTGTCCATGTAGTGAATATCGACACTTGAGTTCTTAAAATCCAACTTGCATGCAAGATTTTCTTGCCTTTCAAAAATCAATGACTGTAAAAAAACATGAAATTTTGTTGTTCAATGTTTGTAACCCCACTGAATTTTATGCTGCCAGGACAACAACCCTAAGTACGGCAAGCAAAAGCCTGCACAGCTAGGTCTCTGATCCTGGGAGTAGTTTCTTCGTGTAAATATTAAAAAAAGGGTTAAATCCTATTAAATTGATCATATTGAATCTATATACATTGTCAGATTTGATCAAATCAACTTCGGATAAGGAGATCTCAAGATGGGTATGATGATAGTGATGACTGGATCCATTCCGCCTGGACTCAAGTTAGATCCAGTCATCCCCCAAACCCAAAGTCATCCATGTTGTCGTACGGTTCCTTGGGATCTCATTGCAATTCATCCTGGAATTGCCACTATTCTTTTGTCACTATATCCAAACATTGCTGCAGTGATGACACGAGATTTTTTCTTTTTTTTTTAAAGTAAAGTTGGGGTTAGGCAGACCCCACCAGTTATTATTTAATGTACCATTGGGTTTTGAACCTGCAATGTCCCACAACAAGGAAACATGCACACTGACAGCTCTTACCAACCACGCGGAAACCACCCCTCCCCGGGTTTTGAACCTGCAATGTCACAAGAAAACATGTACTGACAGCTCTTACCAACCACGCGGAAACACCCCACACACACCACCACACACACACACATCCCTGATGACACAATCTGATCAAATTGGACCTCCTAGATGCGACCTACATTGTTCATTTAGCAAAGATCGGCATTTTAACTTCTTGAAATCCTACTTGTGTGCAAAATGTTCTTTGCTGCTCAAAAAATCAATGGCCCACAAAACATAAAATTTTGTTATTAAAAAAAATTTTAAATTTTTTATTTAAAAAACATGACCCAAGTGTCGAATCCAGAGCCGTACCTGTGTTTTATGGGGCCTGAGGAGGATGGAAAAAATGGGCCCCCTATTAATAGTAGGAGTTCGGGAGCAGCCTCTCCGATTTTTTTTTAAAGAATCAAAATAACAATAAAATTTGCATTCACATTAAACAAATATAATATTTCAAATATTTATATTATATTAAATAAAAATAGGGGAGCTCGGGCCTTAAAAATGCGCCCCTAAGGCCCAAGCCTCATTGGCCTCTTTACAGGTCCGGCTCTGGTCGAATCCTATTAAATTGATCATGTTAATCTATCTACAGGGTCAGTTTTGGATCAAATCAGCCAGAGACAATGAAATCCCAAGAGGGGTATGAGGATAGGGAGGGATGACTGGAACTGTATCCCATTCCGCGTGAGCCCCTACAATTTGGACGCATGCTCTCACCAGTCACTATCTTCTTGTGGCGAGAGCAGGATGCTAAGCAGCCGCCCTCACCTAGCTAACAACTCTTATCCACACCGCCCCCCACTTGTCTGATAGGAGCAGTTAGTGCACGTCACCTTTGTGATTGGACGTTGCAAGTTCGAACCCCAAATGGTATGGTTGTATAACTGGTCGGGCCTGCCTAACCCCAGTTTTCTCTATCGAAAAAAACAAACAATTCCCATATATCCACGAATCAGATTTCAGCCATTTTACAAAACTATTAGAGTCCCTTATTAACCACTGACCATTTTAGTCCATTTTTTTTTAATGAAATTAAGATCAATGTGCTCTTTAGGCTTGGGTTTGTAATCCTACTTAAGCAAAGAAATCAGCATGCTTTCGATGGAAAATCCTCGAACCATCCCTAGGATTCCTCCACATGGGTCCCACCATTGTCCACATCACTCCCATTAGGATTCCCAGCTGAGAAATGTCCATTTTCTTTCTTTTTCATCTAAACCCTCCCAAGTGATGAGGGTTTTTCTTATGGTAATGTCTCACTATAGTAAAGGTAAAAGATAAGGATAAGGTTACATCCATCAACACTACCCTTAATGAAACATCTTTCCACATCCAAGAGGGAAGATCTAAGAAATGGACAGAGTATTTTGTAAGGTACTTTGTCCTATTGAAAGAGGAGAGGTGTGGGATGTGGGGGTCAGTGATTGGGCAGAATGCCTCCTCATCCAATTAAATTGGTTCCTAAGGCTGAAAAAATGGTACAAAGAAAAGAAGCTGAAATGTTTAATGTATAACTCTAAATGAAGCCTCTCATTTTGGCTTAAGAGTGGAGCCTTGCATTATGTTATGTTGGCTTAAAAGTGGAGCTTAGCTTCATTTTATGGTTTAGTACATAGTTACTAGGAAGTGATGTGTGAAGGAGAAGCAAAGAAGCCACTGTTAAAAAGTAGTGTGATGCGGGAAGAGAGATTTGTTTTGAAAGTGATTGTGGAAGTGTCTGAAGCAAAAAAGAAAACATGGAGGAAACAAGGGGGGAAGCCAAGGGAAAGCAAAAAAAATATTAATAAAAAATGAGGGGCAAGCGAGGAAAAACCAAAAGTGACTGTGAGAGATAAGTGAGTGCGAAGCGGGCTTCCCACAAATGGTAAACATGTATATATGCTTCCCATAAATGGGAAGCAAGTTTTCCCCATGCTTCTCGCTTTTGGGGAAGTGTGGCGCTTCCCACTTCAGAAGTGCGCTTTTCCCTTATAAGGGTGCTTTCAGTAACTTTGGTTTAATGCTTGTGGGTTACCGGAAGCGTCATAGAGCATGAGAAAGCGCAAAACGTGGTGCTTTCAATTCTCATTTAAGGGAAGCATGATTTCTTCTTGCTTTCTCTTCTATTTTTATTTTTCTTTCTTTTTTCACTTCCTCCTCGCTTCATAGGTCACTTCCTAAACGATTCTTGGTTCGCTTCTAAGTCATCACACACTTCTTAAAATTTTAAAAATGCTTTGCTTCTCGCTCCCGCTTCCTCGACTTGCAACTCTGGTTTAACCTGCGCCGCATTGTGCAAGTTTTTATTTTTTTTCTAATAAAAAATAAAATAAATAGTTATTTGTTTCGAGTATTGATCTCCAAAATGGTCTACTTTCCTTCATTATATGATCTGACCAAATAATGATTGTCATGAACAAGCAATTATTGGGGTTCCATTTTTTAGATAATTGCAAATTAAGAACTATAAATTCAGATATTAAATGATGAGTTCTCGAAGGGCCATATGTTCTTCTTGCTGATCAATGATTAATACAATATCGGGAAATTAGCCATGTATTTGATACCACCCAATTATGTTCCAAAGCACAATAATTTACTATGATTTTCCTTTCACTATTGCTAGATCCCATTTCTTTTAGATTCTTGTAAAATCATGAATTGACACCAACAAGTTTTATGAAACACAACCATGATATTAGAAACTATATTTTTTATTAACTATAGGTATGCTGATAGATAAACGCCAGCTTTTGGGCAGCACTCAATCATATGTACACTCAGGAGCAGTAGATGTACATGACTTATAACTTGCATTCTGTATAACTGTTTTCTTATTTGCCTAACCCCAACTTGCTTTTCTAGAAAAAAGAAGAAGAGGTGATCATCTACCCTATCATAGGGGTTCGGGCAACCATTCCATGGGCCTGAACCCAGACCCGGACCCGGTCGCAGCGGAAATCTTGGGTTACGAAAGGCCCTACTTTCACAATGAAAGCCTTTACATGATAGTTCTCCCTTTGGATGATGGCTGCAGCAATCCTTCCATCTAAACCTACCAGTTCTGGCCATGAGCTCTTACCTACACCAAATTGTTGCATCACAAGTTAGCATCTCATGGTCTTGAAGCAATGGATTAATAATGAAAAAAAAAAGTTGCAATTACAATGTTAAGCCAAATGATTTGTTGAAAGTTCTCAGAAATGACGCCGGATGTAAGTCATGATAGATGGATCCCACCAATAAGGATGTTAACGGTTCGGATGTTATACAACATTCGACACAAATCCAAATCCATTTAGTCAAATTAGGCAACCAGAGTTGGATCCCTTTAAAGATGGGATCGAGACTTGGTATTGAGTTTTGCGTCAGAATTCACCTAGAATTTAAATGGATCGAAATTTCTGCAAATGTCAGATTTCAAGCTTTTCAAATTCAGATTCAGTTTTAGGTGATACCCTCTGACTCTGACTCTGACTCTGAATCCAAATCCAGATCTGAATAAGTTAGATCCAATTAAATTGGACTTGGTACAGCCTAGATCGATCTGATCCGAGTCCCACCCATTTGCATTCCCTACCGACCAAGGAGAAATATACAATTTATGGCTTCTCTAGCACAGTGTTTGTCACAGTACATCCTATGGTATGTGTGGTTTTCTTCATCTTCTTCCTCTTTTTCACTCCCACACACGAACCTAAATTATCTATTTTCTAACAAGAGCAATCTAAACATTGGGCTCCACCCTAATATTATTACTTTATTATTTTGGAATTTTGTCATGTTGTGATATGCCAACAAGTTTTTTTAAATCAAAAATGAAAAAAAGCTCTAAAAGAAGTAAAAAACTAGACGTTTCCTTTGTCCTGTTTATTCTCAAAACAGTGATTGGCCTTAGTTTCTACATCTTCCCCTCTCCCTTGAGTAGATCCAATACGCTTGGGACCCGCAGTTATGCAGGACAGTGGCAGGGTCTCAGGACACATGGCAACATCAAGCGCGCTAAGTACTTTTTTTTAGACATTTACACGGAGAAACCACCCTCAAGATCAGAGACCTAGCCGTGCTGGCTTTGCTTTCCGTACTTATGGTCGCTGTCTTGACAACTTAAAACTCTGTGAGTTTGAAAAGTCTCTCTTTCTCTTTCTCTTTTTAATAATAATAATAATAATAATAACAATAATAATAATAATAATAATACACGTGAAGAATTATAGTTACCAAGAAGATAAATGGATAAAAAAGCAAAAAGCAAAGAAGTGAGTGTAAAATAGTACTATGAAGCCGAAAGCAAGACGCAATTGTGAAGTGATTATGCAGGTGCATGAAAAATGGAACAAAATATTATTTTTTAAATATAAAAACATAAAAAGTGTGAAGAAAATGAGTGAAAAGTGATAAGAAATGAGCGGGAAAGATTAATGAAGTAAAAAGAAAATCTATTTAAGAAACGAGGAGGAAGTGCGCTTTCCACTAAAAAAATCGAGTTTCTCGTATTTTGGAAGCAGGTTTTCCAAACTTTCCCCTCCTTTCGAGAGAGTAAGGAGTTTCTCACTTCTAAAGTGGGCTTCCTCATGTACCAAGAAGCTTCACTTAGCTATGTGAAGAATAACAAACTATAAGATATTATTGTGTCGTAATTAACCATTAACACCCAAAGGTGGCACTATACATAGATAAAAGCTTAATGAAAACATGGCAATCAAACATATAACCAAGAAAATAGACAAATCCATTTCATGTTCTAAGCTGATAATGTGCAAGGCCCAATACATGATCCAAACAAGAATTAAAGAAGAAAAATAGATCCCCGTGAGCATGAATGATGTAGGGGGTCTGAATGACTAATGTACATACCTTTGCATGGGGAGGCCATGCATGACCCTACAAGGCATGAGAGGATAACAGCCACTCCCATGCCACTAACCATACTTGATGGCCTGCATGCCATAGCTTTGAGTTGGGTTGCCATCTCTCTCTCTCTCTCTCTCTCTCTCTCTCTCTCTCTCTCTCTCTCTCCGAGAGGTGCACTTGCAGCAAGGCATTTACTAGTAGGAAATTTATAGATGTGGTTTCTTAAGTTCGGCTATTTTGTTTAAGTTGGCTGTCTTGTTTGAATCTTAACCTTACGATGCGAGAGAGAGAGAGAGAGACTCAAATATACGTGTGTACGTAAGAAGAAACCAAAACAAAAAAGTTGACCTATTGTCTCTTTCTTGCTCAGTCCCTTGTTATTTTGTGTTGGGTTTGGCCAAGGAAAAGGCCCCATGACCTAATAAGTGGGGTGGGGCCTTAACCACTAGACAGGCCATGGGCATCTCCTCTCTACACAAGCCAACACCCACATAAGCTCATAGGGCGAGGGTCCTAGCCTTTGAGTTTTAAGTTTCTGGTAAAATGACCTTAGGTATGGCAGGATGAGCCAGCGCGACCAAATGTGGTTAATTTATTCCGGTTATAAATCTAAAAAACAACAAGGCCCCACATTTGCGACCGCGTATTGGCAGCCTTCTAGTGAGGTAAAAAACCCTTTGAGGTCTTTGTGTGAAGCAGGAAGCAGAATTAGTTTTGAAAGTGATTGTGAAAGTGTGTAAGAAGCGAAAAAGAAAACGTGAAGGAAATAAGGGGGGATTAAGGAGGAAGCAAAAAAAATATTAACAAAAAATGAGGGGAAAGCAAGGAAAAAACAAAAGTGATGCGAGTGATAAAGAGAGTGCGAAGCGAGCTTCCCACAAATGGTTGCCTCCCTCTTCGGAAGTGCACTTCCTCCCTTATAAGGGCACCTTCGGTAACTTTGGTTTAATGCTTGTGGGTTTAAATGATCTAGTTTAACCCAAGCAGAGTTGTGCATGCTTTTTATTTTTTTTTCTAATTAAAAAAAAAGTGTTATTTGTTTCCACTATTGATCTCCAAAGAGATGGTCTACTTTCCTTCATTAATTATATGACCTGACCAAATAATGATTGTGATGAACAAGCAATTATTGGGGTTCAAGTTTTAACATAATTGCAAAGAACTAAATTCAATATTAAATGATGAGTACTCGAAGGGACATATATGTTCTTCTTGCTGATCAATGATTAATACAATGTCGTCGTCATATATTTGATACTATGATTTTTTTTTTTCAACAGTGCTAGAACCCATTTCTTGTAGATTCTTGTAAAATGATGAATTGACACCAATAAGTTTTTATGAAACACAGCCACGATATTGGAAACCATATTTTTATTAACTATAGGTATGTTGATAAATAAACGCCCATCAAGCTTATTTGTTTAGTAGCTTTCGGGCAGCACTCAATCATATGTTATACTCAGAAGCAGTAGATGTACATGACTTGTAACCTGTATTCGGTATAGCTGTGTAGGAGTTTGCCTAAACCCAGCAAAAAGAAAAAAGAAGAAGGGTTAATCTACCCTATCATAGGGGTTCGGACAACCATTCCATGGGCCTTAACCCAGACCCAGACCCGGTCGCAGCAGAAATCTTGGGTTACGAAAGTTCCTACTTTCACAATGAAAGCCTTTACATGATGGTTCTCCCTTTGGATGATGGCTGCAGCAATCCTTCCATCTAAACCTACCAGTTCTGGCCATGAGCTCTTACCTACACCAAATTATTGCATCACAAGTTAGCATCAGAAAGTACAGTAGAAAGTTCTGGCCATAGCCTTGAAGCAAAGGATTAATAATGAAAAAAATAGCAGTTACTATGTTAAGACACATGATTTGTTGAAAGTACAGTAGAAACTTCTCAGAAATGAAGCGGGATGTAAGTCATGATAGATGGATCACACCAATAAGGATGTTATCCAACATTCGACACAAATCCTAATCCATTTAGTCAAATTAGGTAACCGGCGTTGGATCCCATTAATGATGGGATCTGGACATGACATTGAGTCTTGCATCAGAATCCGAATCCAAATTCACCTAAAATTTGGTTCCAAATTTCTGCAAATGATAGATTTTATTATGCTTTTCGAATTCAGAATCAGTTTTAGATGATACCCTCTGACTCTGAATCCAAAACCAGATCTGAATAGGTTAGATCCAATTAGTTTGGACTTGGTACAGCCTAGATCGATCTGATCCGAGTCCCACCCATTTGCATTCCTACCGACCAAGGAGAAATATACAATTTATGGCTTCTCTAGCACTTTGTCATAGTACAACCCATGGTGTGGGGTGGTCTTCTTCTTCTTCTTCTTCTTCTTCTCTCACACACAGGCATAAATTATTTATTTTCTAATAAGAGCAATCTAAACATTCGGTTGCAGTACCCTAATAATATTATTACTTTATTTTTCATAATTTTGTCATGTGATATGCCAACAAGATTTTTATTTAAAAATGAAAAAACGCTTTAAGAGAAGTAAACAACTACACGTATCCTTTCTGTCCTGTTTATCATCAAAACAGTAAGCTACTTGGCCTTATTTTCTACATCTTCCCCTTTCCCTTTAGTAGATCCATAGTTTCACAGCACATATTGGGACCCGCCTTTCTGCGGGACAGTGGTAGGGTCTCAGGACACGTGGCAACACCAAGCGGTTTAAATACTTTGCTAAAGACTTTTTTGTTAGATATTTACACGGAGAAACCACCCTCAAGATCAGAGACCTAGCCGAACTGGCTCAGCCTTTCATACATACCGTCGCCGTCTTGCCAACGTAAAACTCTCTCTCTCTCTCTCTCTCTTTCTTTATATATATATAATGAAAATGCATATTTTGAGAACTATATGCAAAAACCAAAAAGCAAGTGTCGAAAAGTAGTATGAAGTTGAAAGCAGGATACATTTGTGAAACGATTATGAAAGTGCATGAAAAATGAAACAAAATATTAAAGAAGAAAAACAGATATTCTTGGGCATGAATGATGTACATACCTTTGCATGGGGCGGCCATGCATGACCTTACAAGGCAGAAGAGGATAACAGCCACAATGGTGCCATTAACCATACTGCATGCCATAGCTTTGCGTTGGGTTGCCATCTCTCTCTCTTTCTCTTTTTCTCTCTCTGTTCCAGCCGTATACTTGCAGTAAGGCATTTACTAATAGAAAATTTATAGATGTGGTTTCTTAAGTTTGGCTATTTTGGCTAAGTTGGCCGTGGCCGTCTTGTTTGAATTTTGACCTTACCATGCCAAAGAGAGAGAGAGAGAGAGAGAGAGAGAGAGAGAGAGAGAGAGAGAGAGTCCACCGTACTTGTGTCCGTGTGAAGAAACCAAAAAAAAAAAAGGTTGTCCTATTGTCTCTTTCTGGAGCAGTCCCTTGTTCTTTAGTGTTGGGTTTGGCCAAGGAAAAAGACGGTACGCCAAAGGGGGTTGGTGTAGTGGGGGTGGGAGCAGTGGTCAAGGTTCCATTCCCATGGGTGTCTCCTCTCTACACAAGCCAACACCCAACATAGGCCCCAGGGGGCGAGACATCTAGCTTTAGAGTTTTATGTTGGTGGTACAATTATCGTAAGTATGGCAGGATGAGTCAGCACGACCTGGTCTTTGTGCCAGATGGGGTTTACACTGGTTATAAATCTAAAAAGAAAAAAGAAAAAAGAAAAAAAGCCCCACATTAGGGATTGGCAGCCCTCTAGTTGGGTAAAAAATTAAACCCTTTGAGGTCGTTCCATGTCAGATTTCTCTACTTGTTTGTTTCTTCCACACTGGAGTCCAAAATTAGATGGACGGGGAAAAAAAATCAAAGACTAAGTTTCAATTTTCCTTTATCTAGAAATTACTTTCTTTTCTCTTCTTTTTTAACTTCTAACTGGAGTGGAGGGGCTGTTAGGCTTGTGTATTAAGCATATTTCTTCACATAATTGTTTAAGATCAGTTGACTTTACATATGATTCCGTTGTAAGTAAACTATCTTATCGTAGATCCATTGACATTTGCGGACTTTTGCATCCGATTTCATAGTTAATAAACCGTGTTATCTTGAAATTACCTAATAACAACAACAAAAAAAAACTCCTAATCACCACTTGAATATCTAATTTATTTTTAATGCATTGTGTCCATTTGAGGTTTATAGCTTCAAGTCCAATTGTTCTAAACATGGACTTCCCACAAACCAAACAGTCAAATAACTGGGACTCTTAAGCTGTGTTTGATAGCCTTAAATCTCAAAACTGTGGATCTCGAGATCCCTCAGTTTTATGATTCAAAGCATTTTTAAAATCTGGATCTGTGGGCCAACCACCCCCACATCCCTACATCAAAAGTTTAGGTTAATAATAGTTAGGGATGGCAGTGGACGGGGGTGGAGCGGAGGACAAGGTCTCCACTCTCGCCCCGTCTCAAAATCTTGCCCTGATCTATCTCCGCCTTCATCCTCGCACGGGTTTTGATTTTATAGTTCATCCCTGCCTTCATCCCCGTTTCATGTCTTCCATCCCGGTTCAAATGGGGCGAGGCAGGACGGAGCCCCATTTTCCCTCAGTCCAATGCCATCCCAAAAGAAGGATCCAGGATTGGAGACTGGGCGAGGCCAGAAAAAGCATAAGTCCATTCTCGCCTCCATCCTTGCATGGGTTTTGATTTTAACCTTCATCCCCGTTTCATGTCCTCCATCCCCGGTCCAAATGGGGCGAGGCAGGGCGGAGCCCCATTTTCCCTCAGTCCAATGCCATCCCTAAAGAAGGATCCGGGATTGGAGACGGGGCGAGGCCATAAAAAGCATAAGTTCATTCTCGCCTCCATCCTTGCACGGGTTTTGATTTTAACCTTCATCCCCGTTTCATGTCCTCCATCCCCGGTCCAAACCCGGTGAGTCAGGGCAAGGCCCCTTTTTCCCCATCCCCACCCCTAGTTTTCACCAAATATGACTTTTAGAAAATTGACTTCATACCGTCTTAAAAAATAAGAAAAATTTCACTGAGGGGCTAATCTTTTGCCCTTAATTCGAAAAAACGAGCCTCATTTTTCTAAAATTTCATATATGAAGCATACTTTTCTTGAAAACAGTCAAATAGGGATCTCAGGTCTAGGGATGAAAACGGACCGGATCGAGTATGCCATGTTATGTACTTTTGGCTATTTAATTTTGACCCTATTCTAATTCAACTTTGTTTTTATGTATTTAGCTAATCAGGATCTGATCCATTTGCATCCTTACTCATGTCAACATCTATCATCTTGAAGAATGTAACTGGATATTTGCTTCTTGTATTGTCCTTGAAAATTGAAGAGTACTTTGTTCATCCTCATAAAAGAGAGACAGGTAATCAGTCTGAACTCTTAACAATGAAGGTCATTATTGTAATTTAATTTATAATTTAACTTCTTTTAAAGAATAATAATAAATTCAAGCCTTTGGTTGGCAATTTTCAGGAAAAATGAGAGCCTTATCAGGAATTTCAGAAATGTGAGACCGTTTTTGCAATTAGAGGCAAAAGCATGTCCCCTAATTGAAAAATTCCGTAATAAAATAAAATAAAATAAAATCTATTTTTAAACCTGATTTCTTGATTAAGAATTATTTTGAAGTCCACTGTTTGGAAAAGTTGGAATACATAATGTCAACCCAAGAATCAAACGTTAGGTATATATAACTAAAAAAAAAAGCCATTCAAGATCAGGCTTATCCCAATTCCCGTATAGAGATCAACTGATTCAAATGCATCATGTGTAGAATTTCTGAGTGTGTTTCACACACACCCATCAGGTGGGCCTTGGATGCCGTTCATCTTGAAGATAACCTAAAAACAGGATTTTTCCTGGATATTGCAACATTGGAATGCTAAATATTCAAAACACAAGCTTTTGAGCCAGGAGCATTATGATTTTGAAACTTGAACATTTTTTTTGAAAGGCAAGCTGGGGTTAGGCAGACCCCCACCAGTTATTATTCAACGTACCACAACAAAAAATTGTTGTCTCATTCTCTTTCTTTGCCTCTCAGCCTTGCCCCTGGTGCTATGCCTATGATGGTGGTTTCTTTCTACCACCTGACTTGCTTCTTCTAAGAATTTGATTTCTTTCTTTTTTTCACCATTGTGTTTTACTTTCACAAACGCAGATGTGCTCAACAGGGTCTGTGTCAAGTTGAAGGCCCATGATCGAATCCTGCTGGTGCATGGGACTCTGTTGCTTTATCACGGTTAGGGCATGTAAGGTGGGGTGGTCATGTCTTCAACCTGGAGCTTTTAGCTCACAGGGAGCGTGCCCATTAATTAGTGACCTGGTTTTTGGTGAGGGTTTTCCTTCATCATAAAAAAAAAAATGGTTTCACTTTCAAGCTTCAGGCATATCTCATTTGCCGGTTGGCATTTTAATTTTCTCATCTTTGTCACCAATTTTGTCACTCATTCATTCATGAGTTACACCTCACACTAATATAAGCCAAAGTGTCAGGTCTTATTGGGAAAATACTCTATGAACTAGGAAAATGTCAGTCATTTTCACAGTAAGTTAGGTTTCAAAATGATAGAATTGTGGGGATTCAATTCCTAATGGTGAGAATAGCACAAGGCGCATTATGTTGGTTGTCTACCATAATGGTACAAGAGGATCAAATGTCTACCTTAGTGATACAACGAGTCAGCCACCACCACTGTCCTTCTATTTAACTTGTACAACATTTCAAAACTTAAATGAGGACACCAAGAAAGCACTCGATGAGCCTTAAATTTGACAAAAAAATAGGATGCACAAACACTATCTCTCTACTACAAATAAGAGAGTGTTCCTAGCAATCCAATGCCAAAAAAAAAAAAATTAAAAAATGAAAGAGTTAGAGAGAAATCAAGTGTTGACACTCAATTTTTTTGGGTTCCCGAATCAACTGTGATAATTGGTCCTCGGCACATAGTCATGCCATGACTCATCAGAAGTTGGGATTTGCTCGTTCACATTCCTCGAGTTTCATGGCATGAACATCTTGTACTTTGTTATTCACCAAGAATATGAAGTATTACTCTGAAAATAAGTTTTCTATTCTCCAAAACCATTACCAAGTACACCGACACATTTTTAAAAGGGTATTTTTTAAAGTTCAGTTTGATAAAGTGTTTTTTAAAGTATATTTTCAAAGGTTTCGGTATTTTCATGTCTTTTTAAAGAAAATCCAGTTTTACTCAACTCTTGTTCCATGAAATAACATTTTCAACATTTTTCAACCAAAAATAGAAGTTTTTAGCTTTCCAATAAGCCAAAATTACTTTGATCCCACATCAGAGCCAAAAGCTATGGCCAAAACATGTTTTTGGTTTAAAAAATAATTTGTTTGAAAAGTAAGACCCACATTGAATGCATTTTTGACCTTTAAAATTGTTGAATTTGGTTTAAAACTAAAATAAATTTTGTAATCAAGGATGTTAGCTTTCCAACACACCAAATCGTTCATCAAACAAACTCATAAAAAACAAAATATAGGCTTTTCTTGTAGAGTATCGGGATGGGTCCAGGGTTATCAAATCCAATTCCAATGGATGCATCTAACTGGGTTTGGACCCATTTTGGATCTAGACCTAACCCGATTTGGATCTAGATTCATGCTAGTACCAAGCATTGCCATGTATCCGGCTGAGTCTGAACCCAATTTGGATTCAGACCCAATCTAATCCAAATCCATATTCATGCCACTGCCAAGCACAAGCATGGATCTTGTTGGGTGTAGACCCAGTTTGGATCCAAAATTGACCTGACTCAGATCCAAATGCACTAGATCCATGCCAATGCCATTGGACCCAAATCTTGCCCAAAATCCATTCCAAAGTGGTCAGATCTACACCAGTGTCCCATACTAGTGTGGACCCCTGATCCACGCCATTGTTCAATTATGGTGTAGATATTGGCATTTCGAGAGAAACCATAAATACTCTGTACCTACATTTGCATATCTTGAGCTCTTGGGTGAGTTTCTACTTAAGTGTGGGTATGCTATGGTGGAAATTCGAGAGCGCCTACCTTCTTCCTTCCTTTCCTTCGATTAAGGAAAGAGTTCCTTTAGGTAATTTTTCAACTTTCTCCTTAGGCTAGGTTGCTTACACCACAAGAAAATCGTGGATTAGCGACGGACGCTATTCATCGCTAATCCGTCTATAAGTCATCGCTAAACTGTTTAGCGACAGATTAGCGATGGATAGCATCCATCGGGAATTTTTGCTCGCTAATTAGCGGAAAACCTTATCTGTCGTTACTGTCGTCACTAATTTGTGATAGATTAGCGACGGACATTATCCGTCGCTAATCCGTCGCTAAATTTTAAAAACAAAATAAAAAAATTCATCGCTAAGTAGTGTGCTCTCCGGCGTCGCCGTCCTCTATGAACCGGCGTTTGCTTAGTTCGTATTTTTTTTCTTCTTCCTTTTCGTGCATTCGCTTTACGTCTTCTTCGTTGTGGTTCCATTTCTAGGGTTTCATTTCGTGCATTCGGAGGAAGAGGAAAGTGAGAGATGGCGTAGGAAGGAGGGGAGCACCAGAACGGGAGCGAAATAGAGAACGACGGTGAATCCGCTGCGAAGTTCTCGACGCTTAGGCCGAAGCTCGTGGTTCAGGCGCCGAGGCCGGCCGATGTCATCGCCTTCTACAATGCGGCTTTTGGTGCCAAGGAGGTCGAGCACTCCAACCACCCCAAGAGGAAGGCCGATCACGAGCTCCCTCTCATCCTCTTCTCTCGCCTCCGACTCAGCGTCGTGGAGTTCCTCGTCGTCGACGAGACCGGTGAGTCTGAAGTCGGGTTAGTTTCTCTCTCTCTCTCTCTCTCTCTCTCTCTCTCTCTCTCTCTCTCTTTCTCTCGTTTCCTTGCTTCAGTATCCGAAGTCGGTTTAAATCGAGCGAGGTCAGTTTAAATTTCAAATGGGGAGAGGGAAAATTTCGCGCTCGGTTAAATCGAAAATTAGCGAGGGAATTTTTCTGTCACTAATTAGCGACGAAAAAATTCCCTTGCTAAATCCGTCGCTAAAATGTTGTTTTATATTGAGAATTAGCGACAAAAAAATTGGTGTCGCTAATCCATTGCTAAGTAACGACGGTTTAGTGATGAAAGTTTCTCATCGCTAATCCGTCGCTACTTAGCGACAGATTCATGAAGAAAGTTTTCTCTAGCTAATCTGTCGCAAATTTGCAATGGAAAAAATCCGTCGCAAATTTTTGTCGCTAATTAACAATTTTCTTGTAGTGTTACCTAGCTACTTTTCCTAAGTCTTAGGCTAGATTTTCCACTTGGTTGATCACCAAGCCTGAAAAATAGGAAAGAGCCCTTTCAACCTAGAAATAGTTTTCTTTTTTCACCTTTTTGCGTTCAAGAGTAGCTTTTCCTATAGAGAATTAGGAGTGGGCATTGGCCTGGCCATCCTGGTCAATGGCCCAATTCATTTACTAACAAGCTGGGTTTTGGCACGGTTCTTAACAGGCTCAGATTTGAAGAGAAGCCCATGGCTTGGCCCATGGGCCCAACAGGCCAATGTGAAGCTGGTTGGTCCCAGCCCGGCCTGGCCCAATCTTAAAATGCATAAATGCTTAACAGAAATTATGGGTTAATGAGAGAATAACAAGTTCCCATGCAACTAATTCCTAATTAGTGCAACTAATTAGGTAAATCGTAATAATTAGCAAATAGAAAGTTATCATGCAACCAATTAGGTAAATAATAATAATTATCCAAGTTACTGTATAATAGTTAATTTTAAAAAAAAAATATATTATTAAAAAATTAATAAATAACTCAAACCTATCGAGCCAACCGGGTAGCCCGCGGGCTGGCCCGAGATCAGCCCACATATATAATGGGTCACGTTTTGACACAATACCTATCATGCCCGAGCCTAAAATCATGGCCCAAACCCGGCCCATGGCAGGCTAGGTCGGCTTGGCCCATCGTTGTCTGGCCGGTTGTCCACGCCTATAGGGAACGCGCTTCTCGCATACTCGGCTAGAGTGGAGAGACACTGCCATATGTTTGGCTCGCAGTCAGGGGAAGAGACTTCGTCAATGCATGAGCAAAGGATAGTGTTTGCCAGAAGCCCGAGTAAATGTTTTGTCTCCTCCTCTTGTTTTTAATTATTCATTTCTCCTATGTACTTCACTAACTTGTACACACTTACTTACTTTCGTTTGAGCCATGAGTGGGTCCATCACTCTAAGTATACTTCACAAGTGCTTAAGAAAGCTTCAAAAGATTGCTTTCTCAAGAAAATCTTAACCTTGGTTTAATTAGTCCTCGCCACTTGGGGAGGAATGGTCTAACCTCGTACAATGAGGACCCTACATCTCTTTGAAAAAAAGTCAATTTTTTAAAGAAATAAATCTTCAGAAACCTCATTTCAAATAAAAAGATTTTTCAAATGTCGGATTTTGATCCTACAATATGAAGTGCAGGAATTCTCGTGTTTTGTTTATTTGAGTGCCCTTTAATAACTGAAAATGGGCAAACTTGTCAAAAATGAACATTATCCAAAACACATCCTTTTAAAGTAACAAGTAGTGTATGATTTGAATGACTTCAACCATCAAACTTGTTCATTAAACTGGTCTCATTTGACCTTTAATGATCAAGACGTTTGAGAAACAGTCAACATGGATAAAAAAAAAGAATGTTGGATCAAAATCCAACCTAACCCAATCCAATCCAATCCAATCCATTCCAAGTCAAAGCTAAGGCCAAGGCCTACGACTAGACTTGGACCTAGGCAAAGGCACACGCAAAGGCAAATGTAATTGCAAATGCAATTGACAAGCTCCTAGAGGTTCTCTTTGTCTAAGTCAAACCTCTCTCTTCGATATGAGAATAAAAAAATTTTAGGTTGTCAAATAATTTGATGTAAGTCTCAAAAGCCATTTAAACTAAGTTTTTGAAATCATACCTATGAAATGAAGCTTATAAAGAGGACAACGAAATTAACAATAGTGTCACACTAAAAGACAAAACAAAAGACAAAGCTACAAAAACTTTGGATATTTACAAACAACCCACAAAGATTTCAAATGTTATTTTGAAGCCAATGTTTACAACATTCCTCAGTTTTAAAATAATTGAAATATAAAATTCAAAGTTTATCGAAAAATAATATACATAATTCAACATATCTTTTGCATTTAAACCATTATTTAGTGTAAATATATCAAACTTCATTAAGACGCTAGAGTAAAAGTAGATCATGAACTCAAAATATTTAATTGATGAACCAGATATATCACACATATTATTTCAAATGCTCATATAGATATTTGTTAAACTTGACACATTTTGGCTTTGTGTTTATCCTCACATAGTAGATGCTCTGGGGATTGCTTAACTCTCATAGAAAGTGACCCCACTTTCACATCAACATATGTAAGTTCACCAAAAGAACCATGTAACTAAAATTCTTCAACCTTATAAGCATATGGACTTACTAAGAGATTAAATATCATCATGCCAATTGTTATAATCACAAGTAGCACTTACTTTCATAGATGAGACTAGAAATTCTCAATATTTTTAGGAAATTTTCTTTAATTTTTTATATTAAGTGTTATTATTTTTATAATTACTCAATAACTTGTTGGTCCCTTTGAATCTTAACTTTAGAATTTCCTAGAACTCTAGGTAGGGTTTTCATTATTTATAATTTATGACATTACAGGCTTTAGCCTCATCCCTCTAGAAATTTGATATATTATATTCATTATAAGAAATTTTATAAATAAATCGGCTAAATTTTGAGTAGATTTGACATAATTAATATTAATTACACATTTCTTAAGTAATTCTTTTATATAGTTATGTTTAAGACTAGCATGTCTTGATTTTTCATCATAAACCCCACTCCTTGCGTTTAATATCACCAACTGATAATCACAAGACATGTAAATTGTTGGTAGATATTTCACTACAACAGAGCAGTAGATTAGCGACGACCACCTTTCGTCGCTAATCCGTCGCTAATCCGTCGCTAACCATGTTAGCGACGGATTAGCGACAACGCGGCGACAGTATGCTTACGTCGCGAATATTTCGACGCTAACTGGCGACGGAATTATTCCGTCGCCAAGTCCGTCGCTAATTGCGACGGAATAACGAGCGCTATATTCCGTCGCCAATCCGCCGGTACTAAACGGCGACCACGGCGTGGCGACGGATTTAATTCCGTCGCTAAGCCGTCGCTAGATTAATATGAATAGCGACAGAATCATCCGTCGCTAATCCGTCGCAAAAACGAAAAAAAATCAAAAAAAATTTATTTAAAAATTAATTACGGAGAACTGTACAATTTATATTTCCTGTACAATTTATATTTCCTGTAAATAAAAAACAAACCACACAAAAAAATTCATATAACAAGTATCTATAATAATTAATCGTTCCACCTTAAAACTAAAAAGTTTAATTATTTACAATTCAACAATTACAATTAGGAAAAATAAAAAAAATAGAACTTCTTCAACACAGTCCTCTAATCATCGCCAAGATTTTGTGCGTCTTCTTGTTCATTGTCTTTATCTGTCCCTTCAGCTCCACTACCCTGATTATCGCTAGCAGCCTACACAAGAAAAGAACAGTCAGTATTGATAAACAAAATATAATGAAATAAATTACACACTATATGTGATTCTATCATGTGCTCATGTGTGATCTAAGGCAATAAAAAAACTCTATATGTGATTCTATCATGCTCATATGTGTGCTAAGGCAGTCAAAAAATTGAATATGTGATTATAGCATGTTCATATGTGTTCTAAGGCATATAAAAAAACTCTATATGTGATTCTACCATGCTCAGATGTGCTTTAAGGCAAGCAAAAAACTATATATGTGATTCGATCATGCTCGTATGTGTGCTAAGGCAGTAAAAAAATTGAATATGTGAATATAGCATGCTCATATGTGCTCTAAGGCAGGCAAAGCCAAAAATTTTATATGTGATTCTATCATAAATGATATATAACATGTTCATATGTGTTCTAAGGCAGTTAAAAAACTCTATATGTTATTATAGCATGTTCATATGTGTGCTAAGGCAGTCAAAAAACAGAATATGTGATTATAATATGCTCATATGTGTTCTTAGGCAGTAAAAAAACTGAATATGTGATTATAGCATGCTTATGTGTTCTAATGCAATCAAAAAAACTTTATATGTGATTCTATCATGCTCATATGTGCTCTAAGACAGACAAAAAGTTAAATATATATATATGTGATTCTATCATGCTCATATGTGTGCTAAGGCAGTAAAAAAATTGAATATGTGATTATAGCATGTTCATATGTGTTCTAAGGCATCTAGAAAAACTCTATATGTGATTCTACCATGCTCAGATGTGCTTTAAGATAGTCAAAAAAACTATATATGTGATTATACCTGAGAGGGACCTGGAATCGAAGATCCCCTATCCTGAACAGCGGCCTTGATCTCATTTCGGAGAAAGGGGGCGACGGTGTATTGGAAGTAGTTATTTAGTGATTCATTAATGATCTCGCGTACATCATCACCGGAAAGAATAGTCGGCTGCTTGGAGCTTATGTCGGCGCAAGAAGTTGGTGAGCCGTAACTGGAAGAACCAATAACTGGTGAAGTGTTCATATTACTCCCAAACCCGAACACGCGACCTTTTTTGGGTTCACCTGCTGCAGTCACCCATGCTGTAGGATCAAATGATGGATGCTGAGTAGCGTCTTCACCATATCGCTCTACCATTTGTTGCTCATATGCCTCCTACAAAATAATGTTTAAAGTATTCATTAATAATTAATGATAACATTATGATGACTTGCATATATATTGCAATGATTATTAATAGAATTAATACATACCGTTGTCGTTCTCGCCTTCTCTGATACGAAGACTCCCGTGGTCTTCCGTTTATGTGTTTCTACAAACACATCCTTATATGGTACACTGCCTCCTTTTTCTGCTTCCTGCGAAGTTAAATGACAAAAGATTTAGTACACAAATTTGCAACTATACTTATAAAATTAATATTATATATTGATGAGTTACCATTTTCTTTAGGTGGCTCCCAAATGTCTTAGATCCACCTGTGTGTAGATGGGCTTCGGGCATCTTCGATCGATTTTGTGAAGCCTTCGTAGAGCGATTTTTAAATGCATCTCCCGCCCACATATCGCACATTTCATCCCAGTAATCTCTCCTGATAGTAATAGGACCATGGCCCTTCCACAGTAATGGATCATCTACTACGCCAGATGCTTTTTTTGCTGCAGTCTTCATAGTGTGCAGCATGTCTGCAAATCGATTGGCAGCCACCTTCTGCCACACCTTCCTTGCATCATTTTCTTCCACCGTAGTTGCAAAGCGATTCGAAGCCTACAAATATTTTCAGAAAGTTAGTAGACATTGCTTAAATAAATTAAATATGAAACACATTAACTATGAGGAACAACTGTATACCATGAATGAGGACCACAATCTGTCTAATACCTCCTTTGGGTACTCTTTCCATTGAGCAACTGGTCCTGGTAGATGTTGAAGAAGTGAATTCCTAATCTCCCGTACTACTTCTTGTGGCTCAAACCTCGTGCTGCACATGAATTGTTACACAGTAAATATCAATATAAAATATTTAAAAGATATGCAATAATTGAAAACAAAATACTTACGGTCGATTATCGATATACACTATTCGAATGAGTCTTCTTGTGCCAGCCTGTGAAGACCCTGTTTCCTGTGTTGGCTGTTGACTTGTGCGATCAACTGGTGTAGGTGGGTCGTATACAGGCGCAACATCATCTGTAAAAAAATACACACCAAGTTCTCAGAATGTGCATTTGAACTAATCAAGCATCTAATTAGTTATATGATATACCTATCACAGGAGCCCGTGAAGATGAAGGTTGAGCCTGGCTACTACTGGATGAGCGACCACTATAACCTCCACGAACCATATTCTAACAAATAACATATGTCATACAATACATTCAAATAATTCACATCAAGTATTACAATGCATTCAAGTCATTCACATCAAGCATTGCAATGCATTCAAATAATTCAAATCATTGACATCAAGTATTGCACTAATTCAAATCATTCGTTAATTGCATAAATTATAATACATTCAGATAAATTACAATGCATTCGAATCATTCGTATCAAGTATTACAATACATTGAAATAAAATTTTTAATCATTCACACCAAGTATTGCAATACAACTCACATCAAGTATTACAATGCATTTAAATAGAGGTTTGTAGTATAAGATTTTTTTCACTAGCTTGAGAATTCTTCCTCGTCACTAGTTTGACTTTCTTCTTCTTCTTCTTCTTCTTCTTCTTCTTCTTCTTCTTCTTCTTCTTCTTCTTCTTCTTCTTCTTCTTCTTCATTGTTTGCCCATCCACTTGGTACATCATTTGGATCACATTCCTCTATGAATGTTTCATCAGCCAATGGAGATATGACATGCATATCATGCGCAACATCGTGACCATAAGCGAAGTCACAGACATCATCTGATTGATAGTAATCACTGTCTTCAGCTAACTCATCTTCTTGTAACTGATCATACTCGGGGTATAGTTTGGATTTCACCTTGCAAACTGCCCACCATTCATTTCTATCTGACTTTTTTATACTCGGATATGAAGTATAATAAACTTGTTGAGCTTGCGAGGCTAATATGAATGGTTCATATGTTCCAAACCTGGATTTATGATTCACCTCCACAATGCCTGAAGCTTTGTCGAGTCTTGTTGCAGTTGGATCAAACCAATGACACTTGAATACCGTAACCCTGTTATTCATGCCTAAGTAAGTCAACTCCATTATTTCCTCTATAACACCGTAGTAATCATATTCATTTTCACCGTAGCTGCTACCCTTGACACACACGCCACTATTTATCGTTGATTTGTTTATACCGTAGTCTTTTGTATGGAATCGATAACCATTTACGATATACCCGTTGTAGCATTGCACAACTTTGGTCGGACCATTTTCTAAATCACATATTCCTTGATCTTTAACATCACCATGGCGAACCTACGCACAGACATAAACAATTATTGTGATCACGATCAATTAAGTAACTTAGTGTTGTTTATAAGTACAAAATTTATGTTAGCTTCTTTACCAACTGTTTCAACCACTCCACAAACTTAGTTTCACGTTCTTTTTGTACTTCTGCATTAGTGAGATGTGAAACTTTGCTTTGCAACTCCAGATCAAATCGTCTGCAAACCACAAATACTTATATTACCGAGCCATGTATCCACATATAGAACATAAAAGGATTTATAATTGAGTTGCATATACATATACTTACTCGATGTATGGGTCGATCGCTGAACAATTAAAAAGAATATAGATGTGTGCTGCATCTTGCTCTCGATCTGTCAATAGCCTTGATCGGCAACTACCAAATGCATGCCCAAGTCGTTGAAATATCGACAGCTTGTCAGCTACAGTTACTTGTTCTCCATCATCGTTACGGGGCGGGCATGTGTAACGTGTTGAAATATGAGGTTCGAAGTACATAGATGAGAAATTTGAAATCTCTTCTAAAGTGTACGCCTCACAAATAGAGCCTTCTACTCTTGCTTTATTACGAACCTTTTTTTTAGGTCGAACATGCATCTGACAAGAATATACATTTCAAATTTTAAATATCTGTCATTAAAGAGACAAATATAAAAAAACATATACCTTTCAAATGGGTACATCCATCGATATTGCACAGGGCCACCAACCCTTAGTTCATATGGCAGATGTATGATCAAATGTTCCATAACATCGAAAAATGCTGGCGTAAATATCTTTTCTAACAGACAAACAGTGGTGATGACAGAGTCCTCGAGATTCTTTACATCTGATACAATGACCTCCGATGCGCACAATGTTCTGAAAAATCCGCTCAACTCAGACAATACCCCCCATATAGGTTTGTCTAACATATCATGGAATGCTAGGGGTATCAATCGTTGCATAAAGATATGACAATCATGGCTCTTCAACCCATATAACTGTCCATCGTCAATCTTCACAGCCCGAGCAATGTTAGAGACATATCCATCTGGAAATCTCAGTTGTCTCAACCATTGACATACATGTTTTATTTGATCAGGTCCGAGCACGTACTTCGCCTTTGGTTTCAGTACTTTGCCATTATACTCTTTGAGTTCCAATTCTGGTCTTTTACATATTAATTTTAAATCCATACGGGCCTTCGGATTATCCTTCGTTTTTCCTTTAATATTCATTACTGTATTGAACACATTATCAAACACATTTTTCTCTACATGCATCACATCCAAATTATGTCGTATCAATAGGGTCGGCCAATACGGTAGTTCCCAAAAAATAGATTTTTTCGTCCAATTGTGTTCCTTCCCAAATCCACGGAAGGGTGTAGGACTGCGGGCATCTGTTAATACATCTGGAAAGTATCGCAATCTTCTTAAAATCTCTATGCCAGACAATCTTGAGGATGGACCTTCCATTTCAGTTGTGCCTGCTGTAAATGCATTCTTTTGACGTCGGAACGGATGATCGCTGGGTAGAAATCGACGATGGCAATCAAACCAGCAAGGCTTCCTTCCATGCCTCAATCTAAAAGCTTTGGAATCCTCCATGCAGTACGGACAAGCCAACCTCCCATGTGTGCTCCAACCAGATAACATACCATATGCAGGGAAGTCACTGATTGTCCATAGAACAGCGGCCTTCATGTTGAAATTTTGTTTTTTGTGGGCATCATACGTGGTAACACCGTCATCCCACAGTACTTTTAATTCATCAATCAATGGCCTTAGATATACATCAAGATTTTGGCCAGGTGAGGTCGGACCAGGGATCAACAGAGACAAGAAAAGATTTGGACGTTTCATACACAAGCTTGGTGGAAGGTTGTATGGAGTTACAAATACTGGCCAGCATGAGTATGGAGTTGATCTACCCCCAAATGGATTAAATCCATCTGTACATAGACCGAGTCTAACATTTCGCACTTCCATTGCGAAGTTCTGATGAGTACGATCAAAGTGCTTCCAAGCTTCAGCGTCAACAGGATGCGTGATCTTGTTTTCATCGTGTCGAACTTTATTTGCATGCCATCTCATGTGTTTAGCTGTCTTTGAAGACATATACAATCGCTGCAATCTAGGAGTGATAGGAAAGTAGCGGAGCGACTTGTATGAAACTTCCTTTGATCTCGTGCTACCATTGCCTCTTGTCTTTGGCTTGAACCGAGGATGCCCACATGACGGGCATGATATGTCGTTTTCCTGCTCCTTGAAATACAACATGCAGTGATTTGGACAAGCATCAATCTTTTTGTAACCCATACCTAGAGCGTTGACCATAACTTTCGCACGATAGAAATTTTGTGGCAATTTCTCATCTTTAGGCAACATACTCTTCACAATCATGCACAAACGGTCAAAACATGATTGACTCAAATTATACTCGGACTTCAAATTCATTAGTTGAAGAACTGCAGACAAGATAGTGTGACTCTCACAACCGTTCCAAAGTGGCTCATCAGCATCTCTAAGTAAATCATAAAATCTACTAGCTGCATCGTTTGGTGATTCTTCATCTACGACAGTTCTTACATCACTAGAACTCATAGCAGAACCCAGTTCTGTTCCTGCAGCATCAAATATCAAATTCGTATATGGATTATCGTGCACCACATTCACCCGTGCATCAAAATCGTTTCTAAATTCTTCTCCATGAAACGTCCAGTTTTGATAATCACTCACAAAACCCTTCCTGTATAGGTGATGTCTAACGCCATGAGGTTCTACAAATCGATTATTCTTACAAATCTTGCAGGGACACCTAATCCGACCTGTGGGATCTACCGTACTGACACTTGCCGTTGCAAATTCAATAAAACTGTCGACACCATCCATATATTCATGCGATAACTCATTGTCTACTATCCTACGGTACATCCATTCACGGTTTGCAGTCATTCTGTCGTATGATGTTACGAATAGTATCCTAACCAGTTAAAAGAGAACCATCAGAATACTATGATGAAGAAAATATCAAATTTATCATGCAATATATGATGTCATACAATCACAAGAATTATGATGCATGCATTGATAACTTAATATTTTCATGTGCAAACTATTCATGACACGATACATTCATTTGAAGCATGCTTTCAGTATACAATTTCACATGGAAGACATAATCAAATTGAAAGTAACTACATGTAAGCATGGATACAATCACATCAAACATTGCAATACATCAAAATAATTCATATCAAACAAATATCAAACATGTACCTGCAGCAAACACACTTCAATATCCCACTAACTACTACCATGCATAGCATGGACTCCGTACTCCAAAAATAAGAACACTTCCATATTCATACATTAAAATCATGCTCAGCATGATCTCCGAACTCCAACAAAGTAGTCATAGATATCAACAACTAAGTGAGTGTGTGAACAATAAAGTGTTATATTCAATAAATTAAATAACATGTGATGCGCTTGCATCACTTACTCACCACGGGTATTTACCCGATTTGCATTGTTTTTGTCACTTACTTACCACGGGTGGCGGGGCACAAGCAAGTTCTGTTGAGAAATCTGCAAAAAAAAATGATGTTTTAAAATGAAGTCACCATGAAATTATTCGACCATATTAAATCATAAAACCTTAAAATACAAGAAAATAAATTATAAATAAACCAAAACATCATAAACTATAAGAAAAATAAACCATAAAATTAAATAAAAAAGCCACAATTTAAACCTTAATCAAACAAGGAAAAAACCTGCCAAAATCAAATACAAAAAAATCCTTCATCAAATTAACTAAAAAGTATTAATTAAAAAAATGTGATTTAAATCCCTAATTATAGAAAATAAAAATAAAAACTCTAAATAAATAAAAAAAACCTAATCAAATTAACTATAAAAGCCTTAATTAAAAAATTTTGATTTAAAGTCCTAACCAAATTAACTAAAAATCCTTAATTAAAAAAATTATGATTCAAATCCCTAATCATAGAAAATAAAAATAAAAGCTCTAATCAAATCCAAGAAAACCCTAATCAAATTAACTATAAAATGCCCTAATTTTTAAATTTTGATTCAAAGCCCTAATAAAATAAAATCAAATAAAAAACCCTAATTAAATTAACTACAAATAGCCTTAATTTAAGAAATTTGATTCAATTGCTTAATAAATGAAAATCAAAATAAAAAATCCTAATCAATGAAAATCAAAGAAAACTAAACAATAAAAATAAAATAAAAACCCTAATTTCTGAAAAAAGAAAAAAAAGAGCAAGAAACCAGGGGGTCGACCCCCGGCCGGACACGGCAGGGGGTCGACCCCCGGCCGGACATCAAAAGGGGTTGACCCCCTGCCGGACAAGGCAGGGGGTTGACCCCTGGCCGGAGACGGCAAGGGGGTCGACCCCGGCCGGACAAGGCAGGGGGTTGACCCCCTGCCGGACATCAAAAGGGGTTGACCCCCTGCCGGGGTTGACCCCCTGCCGGACACGGCGGGGGGTCGACCCCCGGCCGGACATGGCGGGGGGTCGACCCCCCCCCCCCCCCCCCCCCCCCGGCCGGACACGGCAGGGGGTCGACCCCCTACCAGGGTTGACCCCCGGCCGGACACGGCAGAGGGTCGACCACCTACCGGGGTCGACCGCCTGGCAGAGTCGACCCCCTGCCGGAAAACGCAGGGGGTCGACCGCCTGGCAGAGTCGACCCCCTGCCGGAAAATGCAGGGGGTCGACCGCCTGGCAGAGTCGACCCCCTGCCGGAAAAAGCAGGGGGTCGACCTCCAATCCATTTACGTACCTGCGGTTGCTCCGGGCAGCGACGGCGGCAGCGGAAGGTTGACGGAAGGAAGAGGGCGGCAGGAGGGAGAGGGCGGCGGGCGGGAGCAGCGAAAGGAGAAAGGAAAAAGAGGGCTGGGATTAGGGGTAATGCGACATATAGCGACGGCTTAGCGACGGATTAATTCCGTCGCTAAGCCATCGTAATTCAAAAAACAAAAAAGGCGACAGAAAATATTTTGTCGCCTAGGCCGTCGCTATGTTGCGACGGAATCTTAGCCGTCGCAATTCCGTCGCTAACTGTCGTATTTATTGCGACAAAACATTCTCTCGCAAAATCCGTCGCTACTTAGCGACGGATTTTGCGAGGGAATGTTTTATGTCGCTAGTTTCGTAAAATTCTACAAATATAGCGATGGATTCATTTCTCTCGTTAATCTGTCGCTAAGTAGCGACGATATAACTCCGTCGCTAAATTCCGTCGCTAATCAACTATTTTTTTGTAGTGTTTTTTAATTAATACAACATTCATTAATAAGTTTTTAAGTCATTTGACTTCCTTATATGTTGTTGTGAAAACAATACATTCTATGGTAGAATGTCATATACATGTTTTTCCTTTTAGATGCCTATACAACAACACCTACACCAATTTGAAAACAAATCCACTAATGACTTTGGATTCATTAAGATCAGTAACTCAATCAGAATCAATAAAGGCTTCCAACACTATTAGATATTCATAAAAGTGATTTTCATAATCTAATATTCTTAAATATTTCAGAACTCTAGATATTGCATTCCAATGCACATCTCTCAAGTTATAAGTAAATCTACGTAAGTTACACACAATATATGCAATGTCAAGTCTAATATAATTGATCACATATATAAACATACCAATAATTCTAGCATATTTCAATTGGGAAAAACATCTACCTTTGTTAGGCTTTAGTTTAATATTAGTATCATAAGGTATAGATATATATTTACAATTATAATGATTATTTTTTTTCTAATAATCTTTTTTATATAATAAAATTGAGATGACACAAACCCATTATCAGTCTTAATGAGTCTAATTCTTATAATCGTATCTACAACACCCATGTCTTTCATGTCAAAATTAGAAGACAAATTTCTTTATATTCCCAATATGCTTCATGCTCGAACCAAATATTAACTTGTCATTCACATAAAAACAAATGATAACACTATCACAATTATACATCTTAATGTAAACACATTTATTGGCATTACTAATTACAAAACCATTAGAAAGTAAAATTTTATCAAAATTTTTATGTCAATGCTTATCTGTTTGTTTAAGTTCATATAAGGATTTAATTAATCTAAATGATATACCAAAGTAAGAGAATTAATAATCTAATTATTGTAATGTAAGTAACTAGTGCATGTGTCAAAAAAGTCTGTGCCTTCTTTTTTATATATCCTTTTTTCAACCAATCTTGCTTTAAACTTTTTAATAGTTTCATTTGATCTCATTTTCTTCTTAAAATATCATTTATATTCTATGGGTTTAATATCAGAAGGTAAATCATCTAATTTTTATGTATTATTATGCATAATGGATTGTATTTCATCATGAATAGCTTATTTTCAAAAGGATGCATCATGAATGACATAACTTCTTGATAGGTTGTATGATCATCTTCAATTAAATGAGTGAAGAAACCAAGACCAAAACTTTTCTCAACCCTAGATCTCTTACTTCTCCTAGGTTTCACAAGTTCTTTATCAGTTATATTTGTATCATGTGAAATACAAACATCATCATTATTAAAATTTGGTACATTAATATTCATTAGAGTTTTGAAAAACATAATATTTTTAGAAAATGCACATTGATGGTTTCAAATTATATTTGTCTCTAAATTAATAAGCATATATGCTTTGTTATTAAGAGGGTATAAAAAAATATACTTGTAATAGACTTAGGTTCCAACTTAGGTCTCAATTTATCAATTATTCTAGCTTTCTCAAGGCAACCCCATACTCTAAAATAACCGAAGTTAAGCTTTTTATTTTTTCACAATTCATAGGGTAAGATTTTGATTTTTGAATCTAGAATTTTATTTGATATGTAACATGATGTTAAAAGAGCTTCATCCCATAAATCAAATGGTGCCCTAAATTATGAATTAAAGCATTAACAATTTTTATCAATGTTCTATATTTACATTCTACTACTCCAGATTGTTCGAGTGTACTAGGTGTAGTGTTTTGGTGAATTATACTATGATTATGACAAAATTTTATAAAGTCATTAGAAGTATGTTTTCATCATCTATCAAGCTTAATGTGCATACTTTTCTTATTCAAAAGATTTTTAACTTATTTTTAAATTATAAATTAAATAAGTGCTTCATCTTTTCTTTTAATAAATAGAAATGTCTATGTCTAGAGTAGCCAACTATGAAGGCAATATTATAATTATTACCTCCATGAGATGGTCTACTCCTAATATCGAACAATATATAAATGTGTTACGTTCAGACAATCCAGGAAAAGAGTGTTTAGCAAATATAAATTAAACATATATTTCACAGTTTTCATGATTAAAATAACTAATATTTTCATACAACAAACCATCTTTCACTAGTATGAAATTAGAACCATAATGCACATGTCTTAATTTATCATATCATAAAGATAAATTATCACACATCATATAATCTAAATGATTATTCTCATTCATAACATTAAGATTAAAATTTCATTGGTCATATATCTTTTGCCTACAAATTTTTTGTTCTTGAAAAGTACAAATCGATCAGACTCAAATTCAATTTTGAAATCACTCTTATTCAATAAGAATTCATAGACCAATTTTTTTATAACATTGAGTGCATGATGCACATCTCTCAATGTGATGACGTTCACGAAGGAGAAGCACACATCCACACTCCCTTTTCCAACCAACTTTGTTGAAGATGAATTTCTCATAAACAAGTTATAGCCACCTTTCACCAATTCATATGTCTTAAATGCATCTCTATTATTGGAGTGGATCCAACCAGCACCCATTTTTCTCTCCTACCATGTTCACTTTCGAGATCACAACAAACTTTCTTTTTTTTGTGACTTGGCACCATTTCTATTTCTCTTAGGATGGTAACAATTTTTTGTTATATGTCCTCTTTTACCACAAACACAACACGATCCATCTTTTGATTTGCCCTTCTTGAACTTGTGGTTCCTCTTATGCTTATTACAATACTTGGAATGAGAATGCTTAAGCATATTGTCTAGGTTATTCTCTATCATATAAATCAAAGATTTCTTTTCACATGAGAGGAACTGGATCCTCCTAACCGTTCATACAGTGCAAACAATGGTGAATTTGAGTATTCCAAGCCATATATGTTTGAAGAATCAAACACTATGGATGTGTTCAACATGATTCATTTGCTCATAATCAAATGTTGGGTCATTTTTTTTTATGAATAAATATGATTTTATAAGCATTAAAATTTGCAAAAATTCATGGCCATTGAATTTGAATCCTTATAAGAACCTGCTCACATTTTTTTAACAGATGTTTCAAAAGCCGATTCTTACTAAACAAGCCATGTAAATCACATCTGTAAGGTCGGATTCTAAAAAGTATCAAAAAGTGAAAATTGAGACTATCCACACCCTTCTACCATTAAGAGGAACCAACCATTCTTCACATGAATTGGATATATCTTTATAAAATGATTAATAGAATATGAAAAAAACTATACCAATAAGTGGTCATGTAGAAATAGCCACATTAGTTCACGTAAGAGTGGGTGTCTAACACCAATAGCAGTTATTCATGTTCAAGCGAGTTCCAACAATGCTATTGCTGTGAATCATCAGCACCAAACTCAAAAATGATATTGACAAACTTTATTTATTCATTAACTATTTGATCTGATACATAAGCGGCCATCAAGCTTATTTATTTAGTAATTTTAGGTAACACTGTTACATACTTAATAAGAGGCCATTTATCCTATGGTAGGGGTCCTAGCAACCCTTCCATTGGTGTTAACCCAGACGCGAACGCGGTCACAGCGAAAATCTTGAGTTACGAATGTTCCCACCTTCACAATGAAAGCCTTTACATGGTGGTTCTCCCTTTCGATAATGGCTGCGGCAAAAGTTCCTCGTGTACCCATCAGTTCTGGCCATTTGTTCTTACCTACACCCAATTGTTGCATCTCATGTTAGCATCAAATGGTCTTGAAGCAAAATATTAATAATGAAAATAATTACAGTTACAATGTTATGGAAAATTATTTGGTGCAATTTCATCATAAAGCCCTTACAAGTAGTGTTGATCTAATTTATGGTAGAGGAATCCGACCAATGACCAAGATCCAATTTATGGCTTCTGTAGCACAGTGTTTCCCATACTACAACCTATGGGGTTGAGTGGCCTTCTTCTTCTTCTTCTTCTTCTCTCTCTGATGAGAAAAAATGCAATGTTTCCATGCGAGGAAACATGTCCCTATACATGACGAAGCCCATAGAAAACATGCCAACTAGGCTGCCAGCAGATAGGATATAATTATATATCGGATCCAAATCCAACAAATTATTTTCAGATTCAGACCTATAATAAGATACAAAACTGAATTTGTATTGCAGTCTGCTTTGCTAAATGAGAATTCATTTGGGATCGGATTTGGATCAGTATTTTAAGTTGGAAAAAATTTGTATCCAGATCAAACTCTAGATCCAAACTTTGTTTCTTACATGTAAAGAGATTAGTTTTTATTGTTTTTCACAGGTTCCACTATTACCAAAAATATTTTGGATCCAAATTTAGCGCTACTGTATTGGATCTCATTCTTATGTACATAGTAAATTTCAGTTGCAGATTCGGATCTAGCAAGATTTTGCCTGTATCTAATCCATTTGCTGCCCTAACGCCAACCAACCATGTATCCAAGAATATAGATGATGGATTTCATGTTCCAGCTGATAACATGCAAGGACTAGGACATGATCCAAGCAGGAGTTTTTTTTGAAAGAAAATGACCCCAAACAGGAGTTAAAGGAGGAAGATTATTATATCGATGGGCATGAATGATGTAGGGGTTATCCCCATGCAGAACATATATATGCATATACCTTTGCATCCGGCAGCCATGGATGATCCGACAAGCAAGAAGAGGATGACAGCCACCCCCATGACATGGACTCTATTTGATGACCTGCATGCCATGGCTTTGTGTTGGGTTGTAATCTCTCTCTCTCTCTCTCTCTCTCTCTCTCTCTCTCTCTCTCTCTCTCTCTCTCTCCAAGAGGTTCACTTGCAGTCAAGGCATTACTAGTGGGAAATTTATAGATGCAGTTCCATAAATTCGGCTACTGTGACTAAGCCGGCCGTCTTGTTTGAATGTTGACTTTACAACACCAGAGAGAGAGATCCATCTAACTTGTACTTTCTTGTACTTAAGCCAAAAACAGAAAAGTTGAACTATTCTCTATTTCTTGTGCAGCTTTCTTTATGTATTTTCTTTTTTATTTAGCTTTGTCTGTGTATTTGTTTCTTCTTTAATGTGGAGTAAAAAGAAGTGCATCAACCAAACAAATAAAAAGAAAAAAAATCAAAGACCAAGTTGAGATTTACTTTGATGATCTAGAAAACCTAATACTCTCTTTCTTTTTCCATAACCCTGCATAAGCATTGCATATTTGAGATATGTTAACTTTGTAGACGATTCCATTGTCTTATATGTTTGAGATTTGTTGTCTTTGCATATGATTCTGTTTTAAGTAAGCTATTGTAAAGCCCCAAGTGGTTTGGTGTAGTGGAAGGGGGCCTGGCCACTAAACGGTTGGTCAGGGTTCCATTCTCATGAGCATCAGCCCCGGGAAATCGTATAAGCCCTTTCTCAGCCAAAGTTTGGTGACTCCGCGGAGGTAAGGGGTGCGGGTTTACATTGTAGGAAGTGCGACAGTATGGCAGACTTAGCCTGCATGACTAGGTCTCTGATTCGAGGGTGGTTCTCCCATTCTGCATGATAAAAAATAAAGTAGGTTGTTTTAAGTAAACTATCTTATCATAGATCCATTGAGATTTGTTGACTTGGTATATGATTCGCTGTAAATAAACTATCTTATCTTGAAACTACCTAATAATAAAAACAACTATAATCCCATTTCACTATATAGTTTACTTGTAATATATGCTGCTTTTGTGTGTGTGTGTGTCCATTTACAGTTTATGGTTTAAAATCCAGCTGTTCTTAAAAATGAACTTGGACAAAGTAAACAGCTAATCAACTGGACTAAACACAGATTTCAATTTCATGACCCTTAGGCAGTTAGGCTATGTTTGAGAGCCTTGAATCTCAAAACTGTGGATCTGGCCACAGATTTCATGATTTAAGGGAGCTTTTTGGAGATCTCAGATCAGGGGTTTTGAGCTCCCCAGTTTGCAAAAAAGTGAGATCTGGCATGGGCCCATGTAACCATGTCAGTTTTAAACATTTGTGTTTGATGTAAGAGTGGCTTCGAAGGTCAAAAACTTTATGTTAATAATTTTTTCACCAATTATGCATTGTAGAAAGTTGACTTCGACCACCTTTAGAAAAATGCAATCAAATTAATTTTTAACTGTTTTGTTGATTGACAATTCTTTGAAAATCCATGTTTAGAAAAGTTGTAATGCGTCAAGACAAGCAAAAGTTGGGCATATGGCTGAAAAGTCAAAGAGTTTTTTTTTAAGAAACTGAAAAGTCAAGAGTTGTGATAAGGCTTATCCCAGTTCCTATATATATATATATATATATATATATATATATATATATATATATATATATATATATATATATATATATATATATATAAACTCAAAAGTCAAGAGTTGTGATAGGCTTGTCCCAGTTCCTATATATATATATATATATATATATATATGAGGATAAGCACTGTCATCAGGTGGGCCTTGGATGGATCATGTCGTTCATCCCTAAGATGAAACAAATTTTTAGGTGGGGCACTTTTTCAGCCGTTGATTCCCCTGATGCTGTTCATCCCAAGCATTGAACAGCATGAATAATAATAATAATTTACTAAAACTGTCCAACTTAATTATCAGCTACTTACAAGAAAAGGAGGTCAACTTAAATGACTTTAGGATCAAGTGTATCTTTGAAATAGAAATGGAAAAAGCTGACAGCTACGTGTAATAATCGAAATGTTGAGCAGCTTTTTGTAAATAGCTGATAAGGTCGATGGATTTTTTGTAAATTACTCAAAATCAAAGTACAACGCATTCCAAGCCACTTATCTTAATCTTAAGGTGAACGACATCTAAGGCATCTCTGACGATATCATGGAGGTGTGCCCCTTTCCTGACCCGGACTTGTGCAATGTATTTATATTAGGTGTGTCAATGGATCGGCTATGACTCGATCCTCACCCGTACTGGATCCTTTGGGGTCAGTGTTTGGTTACAAAAATGGGGTCCGATTAACTATCAGGGTCAAACCCATGAAGTCGGGTTATTAAATGAGGCCAGTATGGTTTTATGAAATTTTATACCAAACCAGGGTCCCACCCGAGTTTCAATTAAGATCCATAATTTTGTAATGTAAAAAACTTAAAAAATATTATTTTACCAGGTAAGGACCAGGATTGGTTTATATAATTGGTATCGGATATAGGCATGGTTTTTCTTATGCAAAATCTGGTTGGACCTGATTCTCGATCTGATACACGCATACTTAGTGCGATCCAGATTTGGACCCAACTATTTTAGTGGGGTACAACCCGTTGAATTCATATCATGATTTGTGTTATTTTGTGTTTCAATTTTATCACAAGGACTGAAGCTAAAAAACAGGATTCTCCAGTATAGTGCACTATCGGTTTGCTATATCAAAACTAAGGCATTTGAGCCAAGAGCATCATGATTTTGTGTACAACATATGCCCATCTGGTAGGGGAGACTCGAGAATGTCACCATGTTGACCGGACATAGGGTGCAAATGAGTTGGAGTCAAGCTGAATCTTGCTAAACCCGATAAGTTATGAATTTGGATTCTGATCTGAATCAGATCCAAGGAGGTAAGATTGAATTTGAATTGGTGTCCTCGCTCATCAGAGTTAGGGGACTGGGCTACCAAATATTATCTTAGGTAGTATATCCCAATGACTTCTGTAAAAGTTCGGATGCATACCTCAGTAACAAGTGGCATTTTGGAAATTCTCTCTCGGTCATTGGGTCGTCCCCTTAAGAGAAGGCTTAGCTAGTTGTTTGTGGTATTAAAATACATGAAATAATAAATTTTTGGATAGTCTTAGCTACTTCTATGTTTTATCTTGTACATACCTGCAGGTCAGTAATTTTTGAAACAAGATTACTATGCTCATTTTACTTATTCTAAAACTATATGTCGCGAAAAGAATAACACATATATTAGTCTTGTTCTTACTTTTGATATCTATACACCTACTAGGATTTCATAAGTCTGAAACATTTTATGGGATATAGGTGATGATTAAGTTGATGCGGCAGGCGATGACGCGGTTAACCATCATCAACTCAGTAGAGAGTCTGGTTGCATCAGAGAATATAGGATTGACATTTTCTTTGCATCAACTTTGTCTAAGCTCACAAAAGTCAAATGACCACTCAAGCTCTTATTCTCCTTCTTCTGAAAAGGGCTGGCATGCTTAGAAAATGACAACTACAAGTCAGGGCAGAACTGTAATGGTATAGAGAAAAAAAGACCTCTTACATGGGTCATTACCCCACGACCCCATGTAAGCCTTTAAAAACCTGAATTTTATAAAATAGCTTTTTGAAAAAAAAAATACAAAAAACTTAAAAAATAAAAAAGTTTTAAAATTTAAAAAAATAAATATTAAAAATCCAAAAAATGAGAAAAGTAAAAGAAAAAAATTTCTAAGGTCCAAGCTATCATCTTCACTACAGGAGCATACTATTCCTGTTGACAATATTAAGAAAACTTTTGTCAAACTCTTTTCTTTTATTTTTTTAGATAGTTTCTAATGATGCTTTTTTTGTCAAAATCATGTGGGAGTATGTCAAAAGAATTCAAACCTATCCTGAACCCAGAGATAGGGTATTGCAAAACCATCAAAAGTTCAAACATTTCAGATAAGAAAGAACCTCTAGCAGCCAAGTATACACATACCAAATTGTCTCGACCTCATTCGATAAGACTTAGACAATCTTAAAATCTCAGTTTAGTGGTAACCAGCTTTTGTATTACCCTAATCTGACCTTTTTACAGGTTTTTCCGGTAATCCAAAATCAATATCTACGAAGACATCAAATTTTTTCCGCTCATAAAAACATGATCCAAGAGTCTGTTCCCACTAATTAAATAGATCATGCTAAACACATCTAACGGTTCAGATCTATCATAAAACACTTTGTCTTCCATTGGACTTTGTTAACGCACCAACTAAATGGGCAGAGCAGTTCCTGCACTTTACCAATGTTGGCATTCTTTAGTGCAGCATTGCTCTCAAAACATCAACCTTTAACTCTTTCTTGATTTTTTGCTCAATTTTTTTTCTTAATTTAGAGCACACTGATTTTTCTTCAAACTTTGGGGTTGATACCCAATTGAGACTGTTTTCATATTAATCATGTATGTATAATTATAGCATTAGGGGTAAGGTAAGGAGTAAACTCACAGAGTTTTACATTGTGAGGACAGTGATCTTAAGTACGACAGATAGAGTGGGAACGGCTTGTAGATAGGGAGTTTTTTTTTTTTTCCTACTTCAAGTTTAAGTTTGAGTCTTCATGCATGTGAGCACCTTCTTTGGCAAGGCAAAGCATGAGGCTCGCTATAGCTCAAAAGGGTGTGGTCACCCAAGTTTTACACTTCTGGGATAGCAACCTTATTAGATACGGCAGGGTAAGACCAACGCGACTAAGTTTTCAATCTTGAATGTGGTTTTTCTATGTAATAAACTGAAAAACTTCAAAAAGTTTTTTTTTTTTCTCTCAAACTTATTTTTTATCTTATCAAATCTTGACTAAGGGGTTTGGCCTAGTGGGATGGGGCCTAGGCCATTAATACGCAGGCTGTCTAGGGTATGAGTTCAAATCCCATGTGTGTCACCCTGAACATGCCAAAGCGTGGTGACTCACTGGGGGCAAGGGGTAAGTCCACAGAGTTTATGCTTCCAGGATTGTGATTTTATCTACACTTACGCCAAGCGAAGTCAGCATAGCTAGGTCTCTTATTTTGGGAGCCGTTTCTCAGTGTAAATATCAAAAGAAAAAAATATATTGGCTAAGGATGCTGAGTTTTATAATGATAATGAGCTCTGATCATTCTCCATCAAGAATATAATAATCAATATTGCCACAAATCAGGTGGGTCCTTTTTGCAATGAATTTTCATTATTCCCTAAAGAGAAGGCATGGGTATTCTTATTAATTGGCTGGAAAGCACGCATTTCCACACAAGAGGTCAAGAACGAGACAGGATCATGTGCCATCACATGGCACACTTTTGGTGTGCCTCTGCACCCGGCTGCCCTCTAGGGGTGGCAATTTCTGACACGACCCGCCAACCCGCCTCTTAGGCGGGTTCGGGTTGGGCTTAAGTCAACCCGTTTAATAAACGGGTCGACCCGTGTAACCTGTTTATTAAACAGGTCGGGTTCGGGTTGGGGGTATGCCAACCCGGCTGACCCGTTTGATAAACGGGTTAGGCGGGTGGGTCAACCCGCCAACCCGACCCGCCAACCCGTCTGCCCGACCCGTCAACCCGCCAACCCGACCCGCCAACCTGACCCGATTGCCACCCCTACTGCCCTCCATCTACTTTTAGGCCCCACAACTGACAAACTGTCAGCCAAAGATAAAGGGCAGGTGCAGCCGCACACTTTCAAAGTGTGCCATATGATGGCACCTGATCTTGACTCGTCAATAACTATACGAGTCATTCTCCTAAGAATGCTACCGTTGTGTGGCACGTGTTAGTAAAACTTCATATTTGTTCACACTACCACCAAAGAATAATAAACACTTTTTGAAAAAAAAACATGGGGAGTTTTTTTCCATAACAAAATCATGAGAAACTCAAATACCAATTTAGTAAGCCCATGAAGTTTTAAGCTGCCAGGATAGCAACCTCCTTAAGTACGGCAGGCAGAGCCAGCGCGGTTAATTAGGTCTCTGATCCTGTGGGCAGTTTCTTCTTGTAAATATATAAAAAAAAAAATCAATTTAATATCTGAGAAACTAGGTCGTGTGAACCAGTAAATATATATGTGAACTCTGTGTGCACTGGTTATTTCTGCCACTTTTCAAGCAAATCAGACCCTGCAGATGCACATGCATTCCTCATGGTCTATTTGCTAAGAATTGATCCATGGATTGTGTTCTTCTTAATGAAAATTATGTTTTTTAAATCATAAAATGTACAACAAAGCTAGTTGTCGATAACGAAGCCCTTAAAAAGTTTACTAGCTTGTTATAATCAGACTATCCAAGAGTCAGTTCTACAAAATCAAGCATGTAGATCACATTCCAGTCAGATTTTAAAAGAAAAAAATCCCCAATATTGCACATGAGTTCATGTATTTACAGTACTTGCACATGATTCAGTTACTCTTTAATTAGGGATGCAAATGGGTGGGATCCAGAATGGAGGATTTGCAATCTTTGACTGTTCTAGATCTGATTCTGATCCGAATCACCATGTATTTAGCTGTTTCGGATTCTTTGCATCCCTACCTTTAATATATAGCTGGTTTGAGCAATTTATAGGAATAGAATGTGTGGTGTAAAAACTTATTGCTAAGCTTTGGAGTGATATTAATTAGGATACAGTTTCTATCTAGGTCGAAATAATTATCATAATTAAATAATAATAACAATAGCAATATCCTAAATATTATAAAAAGCAGGTGTCAAAAAATTAGATTCTTTATAACTTTTTTTTAATTGACATGGTGTCATGTGTTTAAGGATGTCATTTTGAATTTATTTGAGCATTTGTGTATGAATTTTTTCCAACAAACAAATTGTTACTCAGATAGCATTTTGTAAATTTTCAAAAACTGAAGAGTTATCATTTAATATAAAAAACGGTCTTCTCTCTCTCTCTCTCTCTCTCTCTCTCTCTCTCTCTCTCTCTCTCTCTAGCTAAGAGGAAGCCTACCTTCTGCCAACCTTCCATTTACACATAAAAGTCATTCATCAATTGCAGGAATTAATATGAATAGTGTTGAAGCTTGCCATTTTTAATAAACCTACTCATTTAAGAACTATAACTTACAACTATGATATATTGAAGTTTTGAAAACCCATGCATTTTTCAGCTTTCTTCCTTTAAGGCAAACTGTTGCAGCGGTTCTTCACTTTTTATGATTTATCAAGGTTGATCTATAAAAGAGACTTTGGACATTGCTGAGCATAGTAGCCAAACTCTAAGTGTCATTTCGACAAATTATGATTAATCAACAAAAGAACTGGTCAAATTCATGGGCAAATCATGATTAATTGGCATAACAAAAAATCATGTTTAATCGGCAAAAAATCGTCTTCACATTTTAACAATGAAAAACTTGAAATAAATAATAAATTACAGGAGAATCTAATTGAAGGATCCAATAATCTATCAATCTTAATCATTACATGGTTAAATAATAAAAAAATCACTAAGAATTTAACGATCCTAACCGATCCTGTGTATTCATAACCTGATTCAACAAATTATATAAAATCAAAAATCAAAATCTTGAAACAAAGCAAAGAGTTGATTCATAAAATCCACATAGCTCTTAACGAAACATTCAAAAAACCAAGTACCATCTTCATCCTGTGAGTTTAGTTTTCAAGAAACATTTTATATCATTCTCAAATATCTGGGTTTTGGGAATTTCTTGGTGAAGAAAAATATCATGATACAATTATTTTTGTGTTTTTATTACAGAAAACTTCAGCAAAAATAAAATAATTAAACGTAAATAAGTTATACAAGAAGATAAAATAAAAATGGAAGATATACAAGATTAAATATTTGTTTTTATCGCAGTAATATCATGATATTTCCAAAATAAACCCTTCTTCAAAGTAAATATATGTTCAAAATAGGCAACCCTATTGGGACTATAATAGCTTTGGAAAATCATGATAAAATCACGATAAGAGTGGAGTATACGAAAACACTTCAATGAAATGAGAGAGAAAAACACCTCAATGAAATGAGAGAGAGAGAGAGAGCATCTATCAAAACCAGTTAAATATTTGATAAAAAAAGAAACATCTGCAAAATTGAAAAAGAGGCCTAAGAAAATATATACACCAACCATTAAGCTTTTTGTAAGCAAGTCTATACCCCAGCGTTAAAGGTGGAATAGGGAAACCGAGCATGAAAAAATCTTCAGTTTTACAACCCTAAAACTTTGCAGAGTTAAGGGTTGTTCACATGTGCCACTAAAGATGGCTTTTGCAACCTTAAAACGTTAGGAATCACTTGCCCAAATAACATAAATGGCTTTCTAAAGAAATAATCATTTACAAATGAATATTTCTTTGTGGGAATCATATTTTCCCAAATACACAACCCAAAATTGAATCATTCCAGCAAAAATGACATATTACAAGCACAATCAATGATTTAGGATGATAACTCTAAAAAAATTGGTTTTTGATGCGATTTTTCATGATTTTGTGGTTGCTTTTAGGGAAAACATAATATATCTTGGGAGAATTGCAAGGAAATGCGATTTTCGCCCTTCTATTTATTGCCGAGTTGCCGCTCAGGTGATTTGGGCAAAAATTGTTTACACCATATTGACTAATGTGATTCTCAACTGACCAACCGGGCTCGGATTGTCTGGTCGGAGCAACTAGTGTAAGTCACCTTGTGTTGGGACATTGCAAGTTCAAATCCCATTGGTATAGTTGTATAACTGGTAGGGGTCTGCCTAACCCCAGCTTGACATTGCAAGTTCAAATCATCGTTGTATAACTGGTAGGGGTCTGCCTAACCCCAGCTTGTCTTTAAAAAACAATGTGATTCTAAACTGGTGATGTTTGACTAGGGATGGCAGTGGGCCGGGGCGGGGGCGGGAGACAAGGTCTTCACCCCGCCCTGTCTCAAAATCCGAACCTCCATCCCCTCATGGGGATGGATTTTAACCTCCACCCCCGCCTCCATCCCCATTTCAAGTCCTCCATCCCCAGTCCAAACGGGGGTGAGGTAGGGCGGGGCCCCGTTTCCCCTCGGTCTGTAGTCATCCCTTGAAAGATTGGAGACGGGGCAGGGTGGGGCGGGGCAAGGCGGGGATTGTGACAGGGATGGGGCGGGAGAATGCGTAAGTCCATCCCTGCCCGGGAATAGATTTTAACCTTCATCCCTGCCTCCATCCCCGATCCAAACAGGGCGAGGCAGGCGGGGGGGGGGGCGTTGTCTCTCGGTCCACTGCCATCCTATGTTTGACAATCATTGGAAAGGTGTCCTTTGCATCTATTTTTGCCCCAAATAGGCAAAAGGGCAGGGTTGTCCTCACTCAAATACCACATCCAACTCTGTCAAGTGTTTGTCCTTGGCTTGGCTTGTAAAGAGCTCGTTCAAACTTGTCAAACAGACTGTGGGCCAAACAAGAAAATGCATTCAGCAGCTCAGTTTGTATAAACTCATTAAGTAGCAATAAATGTATTTTGAATATATTTTATATTACAGATTACATTATAGAATAAGTGGTTGAATCTAGGGCTAGTAAACGAGCCAAATGGACCGAACACAGGGTATTCAAGCTCCGTTCATTCTTGTGGCATCTAGTTAAATGAGTTGACTTCGAGCTGGCTTGTTCACAAAAAAAAAAATTTACTTTTTAAAAATTGAAAATAATAGAAATTATACTCTAAACCTACTCAGCCAAGCTCAAAACAAAATCAATACTGTTTCAAAGTTGTAAGCAATGGGATTCGAACTCTAAAACTTATTGTCTGAAAGCTAAACACTTCAACGACCTATGATCTATGATATAAAATACATCTACAATATATTTATCACTAGTTAACAAGGTTATACGATCCAAGCAATTCTAGTTGAAAGTTAGTTGACCATGTTGAGCTTGCTGAACTTATTTCACAAGTTCGAACGAGCTCTTTTACCAGCCGAACACGCACTCGATCACTTAAGAACAACTTGCCTCATTTCACAACATAAAACTCCGAGGCTAGGATACCCGCCCCAAGGGCCAATGTGAATCAAACCTTGACCGACCCTGTAGTGGCCAAGACCCCAACCCATTTGGAGCAGTTAAAGCATTTTTTTGCAAGCAACATACTCCACAATCAAGTTCCATTGCTTTGGAACAAATCAGCTCAAGGATGTCCGGATCCATAATCCAGAGCAGGTAGAAGAGTTGGTGCCGTTTGGACAGAATCGACAGCTGGGAAATTCCAAAACCCAAGAAGGCGCTTGTGACACTGGCTATCCAAGAGAAACCGCTTTCCTTCGAGAAGGGATGCTCAAGAAGGAAAGCGAGTGGTGTGAACCCATTTTCACAGGAAAGATGGTTTTTTTTTTTTTTTGCATTCATTATGGGGATCTCACCGTATATTTCCCATGCAGAAGTCTGTTTTCACCCTATGAAACATATGCCTTGCTTCCTATGAATGAGGGAATCTCTGATAAGTGCTAAGTTTGAGTTCCCCAAACTGTCGAGATCACATCCTACAACAAAGGAAGATATATTTGGAATGTATGAGAATTATATATTAATGGAATTCTCTCTTCTCCAAACAGTACAAGAGAAAAAAGGAAAAAGAGAGATTGTTGGACATAACGAATTTGGGTCCAATCCATTTGGGTGACCCAGTTTGACACCATTAGTGGGCCACATTAGTGGACCACATAATGGGGAAATAGTGAGTGGCAGTTACGTACGTAACTGCCTTTTTTTCATTATATAAGGGGGTTGGCTGCTACGAAGATGATGAGAGCTTCGTTGCAAGTCTACCCAAATTCCACATAAAGATGACGTGGTATAGGGTCCTGCTCACCGTCGACCTAAGGTCTGGGCTCATCGTGGGAGTCGACCGGATGAGGAGAACGCCGAACACCCGTACGCACACTCTGTGGCATCAGCAGATACACTTTAAGGCATGCTTTCTATGTATGTTGATGCCGGAAATGCCAACATTGGGTTATGGGCCCACTACCACGCATACAACTGCGTGTGGATGCTTGCGGGCCTGCTGGTGTTTGCTGTGATTATCGTCATAGGGTGACGTAAGTCGCAGGTTGACGGCGACAGCCACCGTGAGGTGACTATTTTTCTGACAGTCTGTCGTCGTGAGGCGACTGCAACAGACTGAAATTGTTGTCATGGGGCAGCAGTGTTTCTCGATAGCCCGTCAACATTGGTCGCCAATAAATGACAATTGTCGCCTCACGATGACAGTCTTTCCCGACAGACTGTTGCCATGGGGCAACAACCCTCACCGTCTACAAAGTCACCCTGAGGTGACCGCCCGTCACTGTGGGGTGATGTTGATCACTAAACGATGGTGACAGTCGTCGTAGGGCGACTACCTTTCTCGGCAATCATACGTCGGTGTGGGTAGCAGCCCTGGTGACCCTCATTAAAAAAAAAGGATTGAGGGTTTTACCTGTTGTGGTCGGGCTACAGGGGGCTTTGCCGATGTCGGATTTTTGCCTCATGATGTCGTCGGGGATATCACTTGGAGTGTCATTGCAGACATCACCGAGGGGGGGTTGTTGTCATCCGTCTGGCGATGCATGGAATCCGGGGATTAAAACCCCCTTTCTCTGATCTTTCAACCGTGGGGTTGGAGTGGAGTCAACCATCGCCGAGGGAAATCGGGCTGATCGACATGGGGCGATATGCCGGAAGGGGTGGCCGACAGTCGGCGGCGGTTTTTCCGGCACCGTTGGGGCATCGTCGGCGGCAATAGGGCTCCTTTGACCATCGGTTGCCATGGCAATAACCCTCAAGCGACGTGGGTCGCTGCTTGCAGTATCTGGCGTCTTCGTGCCCCTTCCTCTGCTCTTTCAGTTGTTGGGCTAACAGTGGAGTCATCGTCGCCAGAGCTTCTGCGGGGGATGCGAGGTCGCCATCATCGACGGCCAACCGGCCGGAGCGCTCGTGCCTGTATCGACACATCATCGTGGGGCGACGTGCATGTCCCTCGGGCGACGTGGATCGCCGGTTATGGCTCCTGGGAGGCATGTGTCACCGACAGGCGGCGTGGGTCGCTGCCGTTGGAGACGTTCAGTTTCTTGAGAAACTAAATGCATTCAGTTTTTTCAAGAAACCGAATGCATGTCATTTGTAGTTTTATTTACTGCAGTGCGACGGGTCAGATCAGTGCACCGTTTCGGTAATGAGCCCGATCCAGAGCCATATGGGTGACCCGGGTTGGATCGGGTTTTCCAAGCTGGTGGCAGATCTGATCCAAAACCGGATCTTGTGTGGATCCATTGGATGTCGGGTCCTAGGATCGGACCTGGACCCATGCAGTATTCAGGTCTGTGTATAATCCATTTTTTGGGACCGGGTCCTTAAGTTTCGGATCCATTTCGGCTCGGGTCTAGATCGAGACCCTTCAGGCATTCAGGTCTGGGTCTAATTCGGAAGACCCAGATTCATTTTTGGATCAGGTTATGGTCCGGACCAATAAGGTATTCGGGTCTGGATCTAATCAGAAGGCCCAGATTTGGTTAGTATTGGGTCAGACCCGGATCCCGTTTATACCGAGTCAGACCCAATCTCGGTTTACACTGAATCCGACCCGGATCCAGTTAAAGTCGGGTCTGACCCAGATCCAGTTTGAACTGGTTCTGAGTCGGATCCAGTTTGAACTAGTTCTGACTCGGATTCAGTCAGAGTTCAGGCACTATTTGGCTTGAGCCAGATCAGGGACTGATTTGGCCCTTTTCGGGACCTGTTCAAAGCCGTTTTTGACTGGTTCCTTCCAGGTTCTCACTGGTTCCTAGATGCTAAGACATTGTTTTCATAAATATAAGAAAATACAGGGATTTTGGCATACGGTTATAGGGTTTTGATGAACCTTTGTTCATACTTGACACAGGTTCATAAGGTTCAGAACTAGTTCAAACCCTTGGATAACTGGTTTGAGGCTGTTTCAGACCGGTTTAGAGTATTTTCAGACCGGTTTGGGGTCATATAAGACTGGTTTCTGCTTGAGGACTCCGAGTTTTACCAATATGAGCTTGTTTTAGTTATTTTTCATGCTTTATAAAGTCTTTATTGTATATAAAACATGACTTATGCATATTAATTTATGTGTTTCATGTTTGTTAAGTCATGCATGATGGTTTTAAACATTAAGCATGAATTGTGACTAAATTCATAATATTTTATTATCAAAATTAGTTTATGCATATAAATTGAAGCATGAACTTGTATTTTTTGATATAAAGTATATTTTGTTATGAATATACAAGCATTAAAATATGTGTGCATGGACATGCTCCATAATACGAATATATTTTTGGTAAAAGATCTTGATTGATCGATTCATGTTATCACCAAAGTGATTTGAATTGTATTGATTAAGAATTTTTGAACTGTATTAAGATTCGTTATTATGATTGTGTGTGAGTTTATGAAACAACGATTCTACCAAAGGGTAGGTTGTTGTGTTCCGAATTCACGCATGGTGTTATAGTAGATGTGTCTTTCAGCCCATGAAGCATGTTTGTGCCTAAAGGTACAGTGCCGAATTGCCTCTGGTTACATGATATGCTAGTTTCACCAAATGAAGTCAATTCCTTGAGAATTGAAGAGATTGAGCAACTATCAGTATTGTTGTTTCCACCAAAGTGGAACAATAATGACTCAACTATGCTTGTCTCAGAAAAGATGAATAATAAGGGGTCTCATATTTACCTTTTCAATATGAATCTCGTATAGAGCGATTTATCTCCCACTCATACGAAGAATAGAACAATCATTTTGAAGGTTGTCTATGAGAAGTAGGAGCGCTCAAAATGATGTCCATGAGAAGTGAGAGTATTCGAATAATCTTAGTCTATTGCTTTTGCAATCTTGAGTGGCTCAGAATATTCGAGGTGTTATCTCTCATTGCAGGACAGTAAAAGAATTTCTGAAATCCATTGGGACAGAAATTATTGATTTTATAAGAGGTTTTATCTCAGGACATTTGGATAAGAAACTTCATTATAGGTCTTGGTATTGTGGACTCTATTGAGAGACCACTAAAGATCTTTTGTGATAATGAAGTAGTCGTGTCCTTTTCAAATAACAACAAGAGCTCAATCTCTTGTCGACACATAGAGTTAAAATACTTTGTTATTAATGAAAGGACTGTGAATCATCTGATATGTATTGATACAATTGGGATGAAGGAAATGACTCTGGATTCTCTTACTAAAGGGCTGGCACTGAGATTGTATTCCCAACATATAAAGGGGATGAGTCCTTTTGATTTCTTTTTATGTATGACATTACATTATGGGATCTCATTTGATTCTCTATGGCTTTGTAAATTGTTGATTTTGCATAAAGAATCTCTCATATGGGTTAGAGAGAATAGTAGAATAACAATATTAAAGGACCAAAAAGAAGAATAGGTAAGAGACCAACATATTCATAAAGGTAATTTCAACATGCGTAAGTACTGAAGGTAAATTATAGTACAATACATGAGAATATGATATTTCTACTACAAGAAAAACCTTGATTAACGACGTACATTTGCGACATATTTTTTTCATCGCAAATTAGCGACAGAATTAGCGAGAGAACATTATCCATCGCCAATCTTTAGAATCTTTCTGAAATTAGCGATGGAACAAAGTCCATCGCAAATCTGTCGCTAATTACCGGCAAAAAATTTTTGTCGCAAAAACTGTAGCAACTTAGCGACGAAATTAGAGAGGCAAATATTTTGTCGGTAATTAGCGATTGATTTGCGATAGAATATTTCCCTCACTAATTTCGTCGCTAATTTTCGATTAAAGCTACCAAATTAGGGCGCTAAATTCTCCCTCCCTCTGTCTCTCTCTCTCGTTACGCTTATGGCGCTTTGCCTCCCTCCTCCTCAGGTCGACTCCGTCGTCATTCGCGTCATCTTCGACGATGGTGACGGGGACGGGGAGGACCCCTCCTCGCTCGCCGGGTTCTCTTTGCAAACTTTCCTGTTTGTAAAGGTATACATGTGTCCCTTTGGGTTCTCTTTGCACACTTTCATGTTTCTAAAGGTATACCTGTGTATGCATAAGTTTTTTTTTAATCTGTTTTTCTTTTTTCTCTTTGGTTAATGGTTATTTATATATTGATTATTGGGTTTTAGAGGCTTGATTGCTTGCATGATGTTTCTCATGTTATGATTTATACTGAAATTTCAAACTACTGAAATTTCAATAGATTTGTGTTTTAGAGGCTTGATTGCTTGCATGATGTTTCTCATGTTATGATTTATACTGCAAATACAGCTTGAGATATCCCACATTCATTTCCACATCAAAAGTGATTGAACTAGAAATTTTAAGGTTTTTCTGGTGTTTGGATTTTGATATTTAGGATTCGTTGCAGAGGTCAAGAAATTTGACTTTTGATGCTTAGAAGGGGTGACAACCAATATACAGAAAGACATGGAATTTGGAGTTGTATTTTTGACATGACCATCTCCTCTCCTTATCATTGCTATTTTATTGGCCTCATCTCTGGAACTTTTTTTTTCTTTTCCTCTTGAATCTTTTTCCTTACATATATGAGGGGGTTGATGCTTCGGATTTATTGCAGGAGTTTGTATTTGCTGCAAACAACCCAAGACAAAAAAACACAACTTGAAGGTGTGTTTGTAAGATGTTTTTAAGTGGCATAGTCCGTCATCTTGTCATCGTTATCTTATTCTCCCATCTTTCCCGTCTTTGGACTATATTATTTTTATTATTTTGGACCATCTTATTGGGATTGCTTGGTAGTGCAAGCATTGGCTATCATCTTATAAACTTTCTCTGTTACTGTTTGAATGGTAAATGTGTGGTCATTGGGGCTGTTGTTGCATCGTAAATAGGCTGCTAGGTAATGGTTTTGTGGCTCGTGGTTGGTAGGTTGAAATTTCTATTGGTTGTCTCTTTCTGAAATTGGCAACTGTAGAGAATTTGGGTCTCCTTATTGAATACTTTGGGCATGACGTTTTATTTTATTTCTATATATCAGATGTGATGTGCAGCAAGGTGCTGAGGGCGTGGAACCAAAGAGTGGTGAAGATCTCTTCACTCCAATCTTGCTGCTGCATTGCAGCCATTGTTTTCCTCTTTTTGCTTCCTGATTTTGGTGTTTATTTGTTGACAGTTCATGTGTTTTATCACATGTAGTCGGTGGGCTCTGCTTCAATTGTCTTGGTACTTGGGGTGTACAACCATATAGTGCTTGCGTCATGAGTTTTGAGTTTTCCTTATTTTTGTGAGGTTGATTGTTTTCTTTTTTATAGAAGTTATTATATTTTAGTCCTCTTCATTCATATGTTTCAATGTAGGGGGATTTTAGATATTATTGATGTGTCTAGATGATGTTGGGTGGATCATGGTTGCACCAAGCGTAAAGATTTTGAATTTGTCTAGTTGCTTTTTATATTGGAATTGTTTGTGTGGACATGTGGGTAATTCCATTCCTTGCTTGTTTGGTCATGAAAATAACTCTATATTTCATCACACTGCCTGGTTTATTGTTTTCCATTTTTTCCTTAGCTTTTCTTCTTAATCTTTTATAAAGTTTGGCTTTTTTGGACAACATTAATTGTTTCTTATTGTCCATCATGTTTTTTCAGGATTTCACATGTTGCTATCTGAAGCCAGATAAAATATCTATCAATTTGGTTTCCATCACAAAAACCTGGTTGCTTTTAGCATGCTGATTCTTTCTGTCAGTTCGCATATCGCAATACCCTCACAAGTTTTTGGCACCAATCTCCTGATGATTTACACCTTAATACCCAACACTTTATCCAACTTATCATCATGTCGAACATGAGGTCCAATATGTCATCATCTGTTCCACTGAGCCTTCTAGATCAGCTTCACCATCAATCAACATACTTTATCTTCATATTAAAACTTGTAACCCCCATATTCTTCCCCTACTTTTGGAATATGCATTACTTTAACGAGACATTTAATGGTGTTTCACTCACCCATGAAGAAACCTCATTAGTTCCCAAAAGAATACACTCAATCACATAAAATCCATGAAAGAATTTATTTTTATGAATGTGAAAATATGGTTAGTCTTACAAAATTTTATGAAAATACTAGCCTACCAACCTAAACACACACAAATAGTATATTACAAGAATTTTAACTTCATTTTCAGCCAGAGAAGATTGCAGCAATTTTTTCCATGCATTTCAAGGGCGATTCAGATGTGATCTTTGCAACAGCCTTTTTTCAGGTATCCTCAGCCTAATTTTTGCAACAGCCTTTTTTCAGGTATCCTCAGTGTTACCCTTGTTGGTTAAACTGTTTGCACAGTTCCGCTAAGTAATGACTAGCTTCTCATACTAGTCAATTACTTATACTATTAACATTATGCTAGTTATTACATTTTGTGATATAACTGCTACTGTATGATTGCTTATCATGTGTAGCTTATGAATTGTTTGTGATGCAATAGCTTGTGCCTTACGATTAATGTAGCTACTTGTCAAGGGACTGAGTCATCCAATGGTACTTGTATATGTATTACGAGTGTTGTTATGAATGCTTGTCTTATGCAATTGCTTTGCTGGACTGGTGGATAGAGTTAGTTACTCTTCACCTATAGTATCTGTTGGATTGCTATAGTTGCTTGTTTAACACTATGATCCTTATTGCTCTTGTATGTAATTATTTGCTTTACTAGAGTTTTGCTTACTCTACAACACCTTTGGTTAGATCTGCTAGTCTTACTTTTTCTGCTTGATCTAGCGATTATCTTGCTTATTGCAGCATTTGTTCTTTCTTGTCCTTTGCACTCCTACTAGTCTGTTGTGAGACTGGCCCATTTCATGGGCAGGTGGTGAACAAGTTGAGACAGCTTGCGATGGCACGATGATATTTTCATATGCAAATTATTCATAACACGATACATTCATTTGAAGCATGCTTTCATTATACAATTTCACATGTAAGTCATAATCAAATTAAAAGTAACTACTTGCAAACATGGATACAATCATATCAAACATTGCAATACATCGAAAACATTCATATCAAAAAAATGTCAAACATGTACCTACAACAAACGCACTCCAATATCTCACTAACTACTACCATGCCTAGCATGAAATCCATACTCCAAAAATAAGAACACTTTTATTCTCATATATTAAAATCATGCTCAACATGATCTCCAAACTCCAACAAAGCAGTCCTAGATATCAACAACTAAGTGAGTGTGCGAATAGTAAAGTGTTGCATCTAATAAATTAAATAACATATGATGCGCTTGCATCACTTACTCACCACGAGTATTTACCCGATTTGCATTGTTTTTGTTACTTACTTACCAAGGGTGGCGGGGTACAAGCGGGATCCGTTGAGAAATATGCAAAAGACACTATGTTAAAATGAAGTCACCCTTTGTCGAAAGGAAAAAATTTAGAATAAATATCGAAGTTGTCGTGATTTCGGCGAGGTGAAACGCTTCCCGGGCATCAACCACCTCTCCATTCGGCCTGACCGCCCTCGAGTTTGGTCGGCCAGTCTGTAGGCCAGCAATGTACGACAGCAACACGAGGTCTCCAGAGGCAGTGATCGTCCTCCAGAGCGGCAGGCATGGGGTGATGCCGTGGTTCAGGAACCCAACTCCCATCACCCCCTTGCGGGGGGCGGCGGACCGGGGGGGCGACGGGTCAGGCGGTGGACCGGTGAGCGACGGGCTACGAGCGGCGGGCCGGAGAGTGCGTCGGGCGGCGTAGGAGTGCATCGTGCGGGTGGGAGAGACGAAACAGGAAAGAGAAAAAAGGGCTCTGATTATGGATTTATGGGAAAATTAGCGACGAATTTGACGATGGCCTAATTTCGTCGCAACTTCATCATAAATTTACGTGACCAGTTAGCGACGGAAGATTTTTATCGCTAACGGCATCGCTACGTAAGGACGGAAAAACTTCTTTCACCAAATCCATTGCTAACTGTTGCATGTGTTGCGACAAAAACCTGTCGTCGCTAAGCCGTCGCTAACTAGCGACGAAGGTAGCGACGAAAGTTTTTTCGTCGCTAATTTCGTAAATATTACAAATCTTAGCGATAGATTAGTTTCTCTCGTTAATCCGCCGCAACGTTGCGACGGAAAAAATCTGTCATAAATATCCGTCGCTAATTGGCAATTTTCTTGTAGTGTATGACCATGGAGTGATAGCAGACTTCAGTTATGAAATGACCTTCGGGGTAAGAATTGAAAATAAAAGTGTGTGATAGGAGAAAGTCAATAGTTACCTCTAGAACTTATGATAAGGAGGAAGGCTCAAGTCAGGTGTTCTTGAAGACATATGTTGGATAGATAGGGGCATCCTTCATAGATTGGGAGTCATGAAACTTATGATTGTTGGGTCTCAGTTCAAAGGATGACAAAAGTAATGAGCAAACCCCTTGCAAGATAAAAGCCGAAGTTAAAAAGGGACTTACTTAGGGGCATAATAAGTACTTGAAAGTATTTTCATTAAGCTCTTATTTTTAAGGGTTCAAGCCTTAGTAAAGACCATTTGACTTAATAGGAATGCCATGAGACTTAATCTTAGATCTCTATAACTAGTTGCTTGAAACCAAGACAAAATTAGAGGAGAAAAATTCTAATGAAGCCGAGTGTCATTACCTTATACCAACTTGAGAAGAAGAAAGTCTAAAGCGTAGGAATCTCAAGTGCTGGAATAAACTTGTCCGGAAGGTCCTAATTCTTGAGAAGATAGCAAAGAAAAAAAATTCTTGACCCTAAATAATCAATCATTCATACTTGTCATAGGCTATCCACTCTATTACAAATGCATGAGTCTCATTGCATATCATAATAGCTCATTACTTGCATCAAAGAGTCTAGTCATAGGAATCCTGAGTCTGAAAAATACCTAAAAAGTTTTGCACAATAACTGAAGTATGACTGACTCTCTCCACTAGGGGCAGGAACTCTTATGTCTAAATTGATCATCATAAGAAGGGTATCTCTGCCCTAAGGCCTTACTGGGACAATTCTACCCTATTCATGAACCTACAAAATGTGTAGGACTCCTGATGTTTGCCCACATAAATTCTTAAAAGAAATTTTTTTACAAAGGCATCAAAAATCAAAACATGCCTAAAAGGCCCGAAAGAAAGTCTCATTCCTCTTGTGCCACCCATGCCTGAAGCCCAATGTTTTTTTTCTCTACTACAAATAAAGTATTTTTTTTACATTGGCCCGACCTTGTTCGGTAAGACCATCAAATGGTCTTGGTAATCCAGTCATCCAAAATCTGCCCAACCTCACTCGACGAGGCCACAAATAGTCTCAAAAACCTGATTCACCCCTCAACACTAGCATCAATCCCTCTCGACAAAACTGCCAAAATGGTTTTAGCATACTAATTCGACCTTGCTCGGTGAGACCCATAATGGTCTTGACAGTCCAACTCTTCTTTTGGATGCTGGCACCGACCTCATTCGGCGAGACCAGTCATGGTCTCGACAATTCAGTTTCTTTTCGGACACTAGCCTGACCTCATTCGGTAAGACTGAATTCAATAAAGATAACATAGTATTTCAAACCTCAAGTGCCTACTTCTTTGTCATAAACTGAATCACATCGATTAATGACAAAGAAAGAGATTTGTAGTCACTCATTTTTTTTCAAGATGCCCAAAATACTAACGTCTTTGGAAGAATGAAGGTGCAGGTTGGAGTTCACAAAGAGGACATCTCAAGAAAACCCAAAAAATTTGTTGGATGGCTAAAGTAGTTCAGTCGTCCACCACATAGATGACTATCTCAGTTCAGTCATCCAGTCGATTCAACATTTGCCTTGTTCCTTCCGGACGATTATCTTAGTTCAGTCGTCCAATCCTGGATGACTACTCTAGTTCAGCCATCCAGTCCAGTCTAGTCCAACATTTGGTCTATCCTGTCTTTAGAGGATGACCAAACTTGTTTAGCCATCCACCTTCGAACGGACAAACCAGTTTAGTCGTCCAATCAATTTGAGCAAATGATTTGCATTCGCCTTATCTCCAACCACTTTTGTACGACTTTGAGAGAATATTCTCCGTGAGATAGACAAAATGAGTAAACAAAACAATCATTATGTTTGTTTTGTAACAACTGTACCAAGTTAAACATTTGTTTCGATTGTACAAGAGGTTGTGCACCTTGTATCCAAGGTTTGTTTTACGTTGTGTGCGAACAACATGAACATACGGATAATGGGTTGAATAACTTTGTTTTGGATCATAAGACTCGATCTAGTCAACAATATGAGTGTTTTAACATAATTACTATGGATTTTAGCTTTGAATATGGATCCCGGATTGGATCTAAAAACTAAAAAATGTTTATAATTTAAGAAAAAATAAGAATTGATATTATATATATAAATGATTTAATCAATGTCATATCACGCATAATTATGAAATTTTATTATAAAAATATCAAACTCTAAAATCAAATTATCAAACCCTATTAAATCATAAAACCTTAAAATGCAATAAAATAAATCATAAATAAACCAAAAAACCCCTAAACTATAAGAAAAATAAGCCATAAAATTAAATAAAAAACCCGGATTCAAACTCTAACCAAAGAAAATATAAAATTCCTAATCAAATAAAGAAAAGACCTAATCAAATTAACTATAAAAAGACTTAATTACAAAAAAATGATTCAAATCCCTAATCATAAAAAATCAAAGAAAAAAAAAACTCTAATCAAATAAAAGAAAACCTTAATCAAATTAACTATAAAAAGCACTAATATAAAAAATTTGATTCAAATCCCTAATCAAAGAAAATCAAATAAAAAACCCTAATCAAATTAACTACAATAAAAATATAAATACAAAAAAACATTAATATATAATGAAAACCTTAAAATGCAAAAAAATAATTCATAAATAAACCAAAAAACCTTAATCTACATGAAAAATAAATAAAAAACCTAAACTACAAAAAAAAATCCTAAAGTACAAGAAAAATAAACCACACAATTAAACATAAAAAGCCCTAATTCAAACCATAATCAAAGAAATTTAAAGAAAAACAACCTTAATCAAATACAAGAAACTCTCTAGTGAAATGAACTATAAGAAGCCTTAATTAAAGAAATTTGATTCAAAATCTAATCAAAGAAAAAAAATCCCTAATAAAAAAATTTATTTGATTCAAAACCCCAATCAAAGAGAGAGAAGAAGAAGAAAGAGAGAAGGAAAGAAGAGAGAGAGAGATAGGAACGATGAAGAAGCGAAAAAAAAGAAAAGGGAGAGAGAAGAAAAAAGAAAGAAGAGAGAGAAAGAATGATGAAGGAGAATAAAAAAAAAAGAGAGTGAGAGATAGAGAGACCTTTCGCCACCATGGCATGAGTTAATTCACCACCAGGCTCTCATTGTCTGGTGGCTGCACGAGAGAGAAAGAGATGGACGGGAGGGGGCAAAATGACGCCAGTCTGCCCATCCTTGTTTTTTTTTGTAACGGGAGGGTTAAACAAAAATAACGGTGAAAATGGACATGGCAAACTCATTCCTCGAGTCCACTGCATCCAATGTTTGATATGTGCCCTGCATCCGGAGCATCCTAAGGCCTTGTTTGGAAACTAGTAGCTGGGATTGAAGTGGCATTTCAAGAAGTGGCAGTTGCCAAATCCTGCCACCTCCTAGCTGTCAATTCAATGCCTTATGTAAATACAATGCCACTTTCCATCCCAAATGCATTAACTGTAGTCCCAGTTACAAGTTACCAAACAGTCACCAGGTGGTAGTTTGACCAACTGGCAGACCCCTACCAGTTATATCTTAAACCCCCATGTGGCATGGGGATTCGAACCTGGTCCTTCATCTTGGCACAGGACTCCGACATGGGATACCACCACCAACTTTTTGCCAAATGCATTAACTCGTATTTCAGTTTCTAGATTCCAAACAGGCCCTAAGTGTTTTTCTTCAGCTGACACAATTTTTTTTGTTGGCATTCTAAAGAAGAATAAATAAATTTTCCTTTTTCATCTTTTTTGACTTTGCAGCAAAGGCCGCCTCTGTGGGTTTTGCACCTGCTTAGATAAGCGGAGCCCACAACGGTTATATTTAATTTATTTCTTAACAAACCAAAATTTAAGACTCTGTGTGGGAAAATGAGCTGCTTTCAAATCAAATATGATTCCTTGGCTGCCTAACTAACAAAGATGTTCCGTACACACTTTCACCTAGGGTTGTCAATGGGTTAGGTTTGGCCTGACCCGACCCGTATTATACACTGTAGGGTCAGGGTTCGGTGATAAATAAGAAGGTCTGATTAGAATCTGGGTTGGATCTGAAGGGTCTGATTAATATATAGATTCAGGTATGATTTGTGAAATTTCATACCAGACTCGGGCCCGACCAAAGTTCCAACTAAGATCCGTAAATTTTCAATGCAAAAAAAATAAAATTTATTATTTTATTGGGTATGGTCTGAGTCTGGTTCATGGAATCCTTACAGAATCTGGGTATGGTTTCTCTTATGGTGAGTCTGATTAGACTTGAATTCAGACCCGATGCCATCATCTCAAATCAGGTCTGAGTTTGGTTTCACTTGGGTCCGAACCAAACACAACTAAGATGATCAGGTATGGTTTACTGGTGGATCATGGGTCACCTGCAACTGGATCAACCTGTATCCTAGTCCATATCCAACTTAATACATCCCTATCAAATCCATTTGCATTTTGTATCTTATTGAGTCATATAGGTGCATTTTTTTATGCAGTAAGATTCGGATATCAATTGGATCCATGTTCACATTCAAATGAAAAACTTTAAAAAGGAAATCTGACCTGTTTAGCTTATCAGATATGGAAAGTGCCATTGAATCCGACTAAACATCATTTAGTCGGTCGGGTATCGGAACCAAACCTGATCCATTGACTTCCCTATGTCAGATATCCAGTGTTGTGAGAGGCGTATGCCTCAGTACGGTACTAAGGTGTACGCTTTAGAGGCAAAGCGCACACTAAGGTACTGAGGGGTTGCAGTGATGCGCCTAAGGTAAATATAAAAAAAAAACTGATTATGAGCAGATGGGGTTTCAGCTTTCCAAATCTGATCATTAAACAAAGGTCGTTCTGATGCACTCGAATACGCATTAAATTTAATCTATTAACATCCCTACAAAAATGCCACATATTTTTACGATACTTTAGATATACCACGAATACTTGAGAGTCTCATGTTGTAAGAGGTGAGAGGCGTACGCCTCAGTACCCCTCAGAGGCAAAGCGCAGGCTCAACGCCTCGCTTCGCCTCATCGCATTTAACAACCTTGCAGATATCAACTCGGGTCGGGTTTGATTTGACTAGTTTCTTTATGATCCATATCCATTCTCATATTGCCTGAGCTAGATGTCTATATTTGGCCATATATATTGTATCGACAACAGTAGAAAGCAGTATACTCATGGAAATGGATATGGACCCATATCCTTTTCAATCCAATGGTCATCTCATAGAATATTGTGTAGGTGTGCTGTAGGTCTATGACCATTTGACAATGTTGAAAAAAAAACGTGGAGTGCAAAGCAAGAAAGTGTTGTTCGCTGACTGACTATTTCATAGCCCACGTTTTTGACAGACTCAGAATTTCACTTTTTTTGTTATGACAAAAATGCTCTTCGTGATATATATATATATATATATATATATATATATATATATATATATATATATATATATATATATATAGAGAGAGAGAGAGAGAGAGAGAGAGGGGGGGGGTATGTAGTTGCGCAACCCTTAAGTGTGCAGCTAGCGGTGGAACTTCGCTGGCCGTCCATCATGGCCTTGATGGAAGGTAAAAAAATATGCCAAAAAGGGGCTAAAAAGTGAGGATTTTCACTTTTTAATCTTTATGGGTGGTTTTTGACTGCTGCTAAAGGTTTCAGCGGAAACTGAGACCTTTGGTAAAAAATACTGTCACTGAAGGTCTCAGGAAAATCTAGAGCATTTAATGATAGTTTCTGACAGCCTAAATCTAAAAAAGGGCAGAAAACTCACTTTTAACAGTTTTTCTGCATTTTTTTGTAGACGTCCATCAAAGTCGTGATGGACGGCCAGCGGAGTCCTGGTAGCTGAGCACCTAAGGGTTGTGCAACTGCCACCTCTCTCTCTCTCTCTCTCTCTCTATATATATATATATATATTATATATATATATATATATATATAATATATATATATATAGAGAGAGAGAGAGAGAGAGTGAGAGTGAACGGCGTTGGATGCCCATTTCATGGGAGCAGTTGCGCACACGATCAGCAGTACACAAGAAATTTATGCAAAAGGAGCCTTTAGCGGCGTTCTTTTTTGCCTTTAAAGGCCTAGCCTGTAGTTATATCTACAGGGACTTTAAAGCCCCTTTTGTGCAAAATCAGCATGCGCAATCAATGTCACATGCTCGTCTAACGTGGGTGTTATATATATATATATATATATATATATATATATATATATATATATATATAGAGAGAGAGAGAGAGAGAGAGAGAGAGAGAGAATGCAGGATGACTCAGTATTCAAACTTGAGACCTTTTTTTTATAATTAAAAAAAAAAACTTATCAGCAACAGCACATTGGCGTAAAACCCTAACGGTTTGAGATGGGGGCGAGGATAAAGGATAAAGGGAAGAATTTTGAGATGGGGCGAGGGCGGAGTCCTTGTCCTCCGCATCCGCCACGATCAACTTTCATCCCTAGTTTGGGGGAAGTAAGTTGAGATCAAAAGAGCGGCTAAATGCCATAACCATGTGACACTAGCCAATCACATGGCTACACAGTGCAGACCCCACATGAAATGTTGTCAGGTGATTGGCTGTGCCAAATAGCTAGATCCCTGCTAGGTTTGGGGGTGGTTTGTTTCACCTAATTTACACATAAAAAAGTGGGTTTGAAACTGCCTGTATTTTTATGCAGGTAAATGAACATGCCAACTCCATTGCTCACAGTCATCAGGAGTTTCTTTTGACCCTGACTATGTACCAATGGAGCTTAGCTTGCAGAAGCAGTTAGTGCACGTCACCTAAGTTCGAACTCCAAATGGTATGGTTGTATCTATCCAAAAAATGAATTTAGTATATAAATCCATACACACCACCCCCTTATAAATGCATTTACATATGCATTTTTTCACACATATGATGACCATCTCATCATGGGATGCCTTTTTCATGGAGTCTTTTCTTGCTGGTGGGAACAAAACAAACATGCATAAACTCACATCCCAGCAACCAATTACCAAACAAAGCCTAAATTGCAAAATATCATGGTAAACATTTTAAATTTAAATTCAATGGTCAGGATGGTCCGAACCAGTGTTGTGAAAAGCGTTGAGGCGTAGCGAGGCACTCCACCAAAAACTGAGGTGAGGCGTAAAGCGTAAGCTTCAATTTTTTTTTTGAAAACTTTGAAAAAATTATAAAAAAAATATTTAAAAATATAAATAAATAAAGAAATGCTTTATTGATGAAATAACAACCAATAAGAAATAAAAAATCTCAAATAAGTACTAAAAATATAAAATTAACATATAAAAGTAACCAAAAACTAATTACATAATTGGAAAATATATGAGATTAACCAACAAAAGTTAAAATATACTAAGAAACTGATTACATAACTTAAATAACTGAAAAAATATATGAGATTAACCTATAGAAGTTAAAATATATGAGATTATTCTAAAAAATATGAGATTAACTTATAAAAGTAACTAAAAAATTGATTACCTGAAAAATATATGAGATCAACCAACAAAAGTTAAAATATACTAAAAAACTGATTACATAATTGAAATAACTGAAAAATATATGAGATTAACCTACACAAGTTAAAATATATAAGATTATTTAAAAAATATGAGATTAACATATAAAAGTAAGTTACTTTTATATGTTACTTTAAGTAACATATAAAAACTGATTATATAACTGGAAAATATATGAGATTAACCAATAAAAGTTAAAATATACTACTGATTACATAACTGAAAAGTTAAAATATACTAAGAAACTGATTAAAATAATTGAAAAATATATGAGATTAACATACAAAAATCTTGTTGATTATGTCTTATAAACCTTAATTTTTTTTTTTTTTTGCGCCTCATGCCTCAGGCTTGCGCCTTGAGGCATAGAAGGCCGGGCTTTTTTTTATAACACTAGTCCGGGCCATCCAAATTAAGTGCTTAGGGGCATGATAGTCATTCTTAAATTACACATAGGTATAGCAGCCATCATAATTTTGAGAATTCTTAAATTACACATAGGCATGGTGCATGTGCATCATAATTTTCAATTCAACGATGAGGATGGTCCAGACTCCAGTCTAGTCACGCGCATTCTGTCGAACTTGTTATTGACCCAGTTGCTGCTGAGAGCCCTGAAAAAGTCTACCGTCAAACCTTGAACACAAACTCAAATAAAAAATCTAAAACACTAAACCTTCTACACACGCCTTCTACATATTTAAGCTCTCTACTGGATCTGCTCCCCATTCAATTCCCCCCCTCTCTCTCTCATCTTTGAGGCATCACCGACATAGAAAAACGCCAACTCCCTATACATTTTGGTGGAGCTCTAGAGCTCTAATGGAGTGTTCCTCATTGAGAAGAGTTATAGCATTGCTCATGATTTGTGTTCTCTTGTGCATGTGCGTTCAGCCTCTTCAAGGAAGCAGGCCACTTGAAGAACTGATGGAGAAGAGAAGTGGGTTGCTCTTAGAATCGCTACCGAAGGGCCCCATGGATCCCTCTGGACATTCATGCACCACCACTGTCCCAGGAGGAATCACACGCCCATGCAAAATGCTGCAAGAGTTGCACTTCTCCGGCGTCCGCCGTGGCTCGATGCCGCTTCCGGCCTACTCGTCTGAGATGATCAACTTCGGGTCTGCAAGTGCTGATCATAATGATATTGTTCTACATAAAGGTCATGAAGAGCAGAGATCATAAGATGCAGTTTTTCTCCTCTTGTTTTTTTCTTTTTTTGTATTAATTTATTCTTTGTGTAACCTGTAAAGACCATTGATTTGATACCAATTGCAAAAAAATGAAATTAAATACTGCAGAAGCAGAAGATTTGATAATGAAATGAAAATTTTGTTACTTGGATGATAACAAAACATTGAAAATTAAGAAGTCCCAGGACGGCTCAGCTCATCTGGTAAGGGCAACCCATGAATGCGACCAAGTTGCCGGGATGTCACGAGTTCAAAACGGCGGCCAGTCCATGGCCGGAGGGAGCTTGATTATAAAAAGAAGTGTTGTCGGCCCTCGTTCGGTCAAATCCCACCAAGAAAAGAGGCCCTCGTTATGGACCTTCGCAACTCATGATTGTAAATGTCTCCAAAATGTGCAAGCCACCTTTTAATAAAATCACATATCAAGCACGTGCAAGAGGACATTCACAAATGTGAGAGCAAATTTACATATTTAAGAGAAAATTCACATATTTGAAAGAAAAAATGCATATTTAAGTACTTTGGAGAAATTTTGCATATCCTAAAGAATTTTGCTTGTGCGACAGGTAAAAATATACTTTTACAATCAAAAATTTGTGAATTTGGACATCAGGAGGATTTTAAAATTTGTAAGGCATTTCGGAAAACACACCATTTTACGGTACGATACAGTCATTTTTTATTTTAAAAATAAGAAGCAAGGTGGGCTTTTAGGAATAAGATTCTATTTTTTGAAGTGGAAGTTGAAGTTCCCCGTTCTAAAGGAAGTAATTTCAACTCCCACCTTCAATGGAAGCTTCATTGCAATTCCTGTGTTTGGTGCAGTGAAATTGCTAGTGGTTAGGAATTTCTACTTTTTTTTATCATAGGAAACCTTATGTCAAACTCCTAACTTTGCAGTTTGAGAAACCCAAATAATGAATGAAGCTATGATTATTTCATAATGCAGACAAAGAGAACAAGTTCTTTCTAGGAAAATTGGATCATGCTAACCGACTTTTCTAAAAATATTTTTAATAATGACTATAGCGGGGGGTTAAAAGGAAGCAGATTCGGGCTGAAACCTATGGTATCCGGACACTCCAGTTTGCCCTCTATACCCGTGTCAATGTTTTGACACCCAGACACGCCATTTTACCTCTGGTACATACAAGTTTGTATTTAATTTATAATTTATAATTATATTTTCAGTATATAATTTTATATTTTCATTATATAATATATATTTTAGAGATAGCATATATATTTAAATTATATTCAGTTTATTTTGAATTTATTTTATATTCATGTGATATATATATATATATATATAGTTGTGTTCCCGTACCCACAGTTTTTGGAATTGCCGTATCCTACCCTCACCGTACCCAGGTGACATAGGCTGGAACATGGTTGACCTAGCCCTGGATCCTACTTTAGAACAGTGGATGTCTGAGTTAGTCTGGATCTCACTGAGATTAAGATATGGGGTTCGATGCAGAGCAAAAAAACACTTGAAAACAAGATATTTAGGTATGCAATAGGAGCACAAGTGGGACCCATTTTGGGTCCAGTCTTGAATCATAGACAAAGTATTGATCTGAGACTGAATCTGGATCTGACCCGATGTGATCAGTTAAGCGGTAAGCTTAATCCTGAATGCTCAAACAGAACCTGTTTCTAAGCTAAACATGAAAAAGTATCAGATTTGAAACAGAGGTCCAAATTGAACCTAATCCACTTTACAAATAATTATAAGTTCATAACTTGCAATCCGGTTGGTTCCTACAGGGTCGCATGTTCAGATCTCACTGGCAACTATTTGTTAACATGGCTATCATTGGATCAGAAAAGTGCATATTTGGAAGGTTTTGGGATCTGAGACACCCCATTTCATGGAGTTTGGCCCCATGCCGGATCCGATCTCAAATGGTGAATCCGTGGATCTCTGGGGGCATGAACACCCTTGTATAGACAACTAAATTGCACAATGCAGATAGTGCAATATGTTATGATAAAAAGATAATGAGCTTCTCCCCTCTGAGCCAAGGACAACTACTGGACAGTGAAAAATGAAGATGTCAACATGGAAGTTGGAAAGCAAAGGGAATTAGAAACAAAATCTGGTATGAGCACAATCAAAAGTACAAGTGCATATTTATTAGCTCTTGTGCAGTTAACTACGTAGACATGAACATCAATCCAAACATTTACAACAGATACACTTGGAAGCAGGACACAGTTCAAGGTTAATCGGTGATATATATGGACATCATGGAGACCTGGAATAAACACATAGTATGTTCACATAGAATACAACACTGGATGTATCATTACAAGCAAATAGAACACATCACGGCATACTGAAAATCAATGTTGCTGAAAGGTGGCTTGGTCTGAAGAAATCTCCATGTCTTTTTCTTAGGATGATAAACTTGAATGATCAATGGTACCCTCTTTTGTATTGTCCTCCTTGAATCGAAGTCGCTCGTTAGCTCAGACATCACATGAAGTTCACCATCAAGCGCAATAAAGCCAAATAAAGGATCTGCTGGAATCTTTCTTGGCAAGGGTGATTCTATATCCCATCTATTTGAAGCAATGTTGAACCTGCAGCAGATAATATTTCAAGAATGAGCAGACGATTTTGGTGGTACAAGGACATACAACAGAGTTGGACAAGCCCAACTGACACTTAGAAAAACAGAAATACGTGCAATTGTTTTTGCTTTCATCAGTAACGAACTTTAAGCTTCAATAATCCAAGATTTGTCATAACCAATGAACTGCATGCAAGCAATCCTTTTTCAAAAGGCCAACATAAAAGATCATGTTACTCTCACACATACGCTCAGAGACCCAAAAAATATCTCTAATATGTTGAAAGTATCAACTATCAAGATACTATTAAGAGATTTTCAATAAACAATCAAAACAACCCTCACAATTGTATAAAGTATCAACAGTTTTTGGTGTGTTGCAATAGGTTTAAGTGAAATACACTACGGAGCAGAGCAGGCCTGACTGCTGTGAGCAGGTACGCTGGTTCTTAGTATGGCTTTACTCCTCCGAACCACTATGATAACAGCTCGAACTCAATGGACATTCATGGAAGAGAAGGCACCAATATCCTGCATCAGTATTGTCTGCCTGTTGCCACTTAAGAGTTCGTGCATTCCCTCAAGGGGATCTTGCACCTTTGTTTGCCAAAGGATCTACAATGTGCATGTAAGGGTGCACTAAAATCAAATCTAGAATTTGAGGTCCAGATCTTTTTCTCCCCATGCCACATTCCTAGTGATAACAGCTTTAAGTGGATAATACCCTCAACCAAGTTCTGGTTCAGAATAGACCCACAGCATAAAAAATATGGCCTTGACTAAATGAACCTATGCATGACATATATACCCCTCGTTCTTGGGCACCTTAATCAAAACACTATTTCAGCATGTTTTTGTTGTTTGCAGGAGCCAAAGCATTTTTTGTGATCATGGAGCTTATCCTAGAAATTCCAAGTGTAGTGTGTATGATATAAACGGAAGCCAGCCTGACACAACAAAAATACCATACACACACAACAACAGAGCATTTTATGATTCTCCTCTACATTGCTCTCAGGGCTTCTGCTATGGTCCACTTGCACCCTTCCACCAAAAAAACAAAAATCTAACCAAACCAAAAATACAAGTGATGAAGAGCAAGACTAGAAACAACTGTTCGTTTAACTCTGTACTATCAGCAGTAGAATTAGGGGTTGGGAAGAAAGGTGAATGAATGGGTTTTATTTTAAAATTGTCCATGGTAACTTCAGAACTTTAAGATGGAGGTGATGGAAAATGATGGCATAGAGGTCAAGAGTAAAAGCTTTTTGTTAAAGTACAGAAGAAACTTTTCCCAAGAATAAGAACAAAATGACAAGTGTTACCAAGTGGAGGAAAAAGACAAAACGTAGCTATTGGAACCACAAAATATGTCAAACAAGGACTAATCTTGAAAAGCTATACAACCAAGATTCTTCCCTGATTGCATATTCAATCGGGGATGGATGGACTACCACGGGATCTTGATCCCTCCAAAAGTAATTGCACTCCCCACCAACAATAAGGACCACCATGTAGCTTCCATCCACCACCATCAACTTTGCTAGCTGTCTGATCAGTCTTCAAAAATACTCAAGCCAATGGATGTGCTTCATAAGATCATATCAGAAACAAAGATAACACATTGTATTCCAAGTTTCCACAGTAGAGGACACAGCAAATTGCAAGGCAATGGACTTTTTGTTAAAAATAATCCACCACAAGTGCTTCAACTGGAGAGCTAACAAAGGGATATGGCAAGTTCTAGGGTTCAGACTGCAATTCAAGGAGCTCTGTAAAAGGTGTTTTGAACCAGTGACTTTGGACGTGACCAATTGCAAGATTTGTCGTGAATAGTACATATACCCCTCTCAATCAAAAAAAAAACTCCTATATGAGTGTACCAGAGTTATTATCAAGAGGCTCGTCAAAACAGTCAACTCTTGAAAATCAATCAAGAATAGAAGTGAATTACAAACGAAAGAAGGAACCTTTACAAGGCAATTTCAAAAACCTCACGTGAGGTTGCAGTCAAAAGGCTAAAGTAATTAAACAACCAAAATCTCACTTAACTAGATGATTACATGCTAGTATCTGCAAATCAATGACATGCAACCCAAGGCCATAAGGCTGTATAAAGGAAACAAACGAAAATAAATCTGTAACATCAAAGGGGCATTCTCCTCGTGAACAATCAAACATAAGAACTATTTATGATGGAGATTCTAAACTTGAGCATTTAGGAAAGGAGGCCCTCAGGCATGAATGAACCATGTTGGATTTCAATCAGTTAGTCAAAAGATGCCAATCTTGGGGATCTGCTACAGTGAAATAATATTGTTTGGTGATGAATATGATACCTTTTGTTGTCTGATTTTGGGGGATGGACACCATTTTGTCACCTTTAAAACCTTGAATACGTTTGCAGCTTCTAATTGATTGTCCATCAATTTATCATCTCTCATCCAAAAAGATAAGATAAATAATCAAAAGGGGAAAGAACGTACGCAGAGACACACAGAGATGTTTGGTGTGCGAGATTGGACCTAATAGCACATACAGATGGTTGCCTAAGGAGGTGCCAAGCCAAATGCAGATACCTTAGCAGATAGAGATAAAAAAATAAATTAAGAGAGCGAGAGAGAAGCAGAGAGAATTTTTCCAACAGCAAAGGCTGCCACCAACAGAACCTAAAAATGATGCGAAAATGATCAAATCAGAATTTCTTGTAACACAATTTGCTAGAATTCATAAAGCATTCCTTTGGGGGAAAAACAACTAGCAGCAACCGTTACCAAATACCACCCATCTTATCCCCTTTTTCCTTTTTCTCTATTTAAACAGAAGCCAAAACTAGTCCTGAACCAAAAAGGTAAAAACCAACCTGGCCTACAAGTACCGTTGGCTTGAGCTGCAACGAAAAACTATCTACAACGTCATCATCATTAAGCTTAAGATTCACAAATATATCTTACAGTTAAAAAAAAGTACAAATTTCCAAAAATATAATTTTCTGAAGAAGAGTTAATAGTTAATACCTGAAAATCGTACTTCCCTCAAGCATGAAGATCCCTGGAGCTTCCCCACATTCACCTTCCACCACAACAACGCTACCGAGACGCCAACGCTCCCCTTCCTCCCACATAGGCTCAATCGACCGCCATTTCCCACTCTTCAATCCGAGCACCGCTCCATCCCGATAATAATCATCCACCAGGAAAAAGCCCGATACCGTCCGGCAATCCCCATAACCACCCATCACCCAGAATTCATCCTCCCCCACGAAAAATCCCACGCACCCCGCCCTAACGCTAGGCAATTCCTCGTCTACCGCGAACCACTCGTCCCTCTCCACATCGTACCACTCGGCAGCCCCAATTCTCGACGCGCCGACCCCGAACTCGATATGCCTCGACCCGCCACCAGCGACGAAAATGGCGGTTCCCGTGGGGCTCGACCTCGTCGTGCAGGCGAAGCCGGCGCGAGCATGGAGCATTGGCGATCTCGGCTGCCACGAGAAATCAGGGAGGCCGAGGCAGAAAACAGAGGAGGAAGGAAGCGGGTTGCCGAGGGGGTAGGATCGGGCGTCGAAGAGGGAACCTCCGAGGACGAAGACGGACGATCCGGCGGACGCGCAGACGAAATTGGAGAGGCCGAAGCGGTGCGGGTGGCAGGGCATGGGCGGGAGAGGGGACCAGAGGAGGAGGCGGGGGTCGAAGAGTGCCCCGGAGGAGAGAGATGGGTCTGAGGGGAAGACGCAGAGGAGCTCCTCACGTTTCCGCCATTCCCGCCGGAGGTCGAAGAGGAACCTGGAGGAGAGGGCGGACCGCCACGACCTGGAGGTGGGCTTCAGGCGGGAGTACTCGGAGAAGGGGAGGAAGGCGAGGCAGAGGATCACGAGGTCGTTGGGTAGGCCCGGGATTATTGGGTCTAGGGTTAAGGTTTCGTCCGGAGACGCCGTCGGAAAGGAAGAATCCGGCTTCTTCTCCACCTCCGGCGGCGAGAATTCCGGCTTCCTCTCCATCTTTACGTCGAGAATCGTGTTTAGGATTACAAAGATTAGAATTTTCCTATCGATTTTTGTCTTCTTCTTCCCTCTTTTCCAGGGTTAGTGTTAGGGTTTTTTCTTCTTCCTCTTCCTCTTCCTCTTCCTCTTCCTCTTCCTCTTCCTTCTTCTTCACTCTGAGAAGAAAGAGAACGTCTGACGTTGCATGAAACGAGGGAGGGAGTGCCAGACACGAAGAGGTCGTCGGCCTTTATATTCAAATTAAATGACGAAAATACCCTTTACAACAGCACCGGAATTTGGTACTCGTGACTCGGATCCAAATCTCATGGAAGTTATTATCTGCTTGTGTAAAAATAAATAAACAATAATAAATAAAATAACAACGGTAATTATTATGTAAATAAGAACCAAGCAAACGGCAAGACAAAGTGAAGAAAACAAGACATAAGATTTAAGCATAAGTTCAACAGAGAAACAAGAAAAAAATCACGAATAAATATGATAAAAAATGTAGAGGCAAGATACAAAGCTTTAAAAACCTTAATCTTCTGATAGGTCTGGGTATGGTGATAAATAAGAAGACCAGACAGACCCTAAGGTCCGATAATACATGGATCTGAGTATAGTTTGTAAAATTTTATACCAGACCTGGACCCGAACCTGGCGCAAGTTTTGATTAAGACTTGTCATTTTTTAATGTAAAAATGATAAAAAAATTATTATTTTATTGGGCCTGTTTCATGTAGTTCATATCGGATTCGACTATGGTTTCTCTTATGGTAAACCGATTAGACTCGAGTTCCGACTCGGTACCATACCATACTAAAAAAACCCGGCCCTTTGATACTCATATATATATATGATGAAAGGTATAAAACCCTATCTGATGATAAAAAAAGAGTCCGGAATCAATTATAGGTGACTGCTGGTTTCTGAAACCCGAATCCGACACAAAATGTGTTTTTTATGCCTCAAGTATTAGTCACAGGTTCGAGGTTAGATTTAATTATTTTGAAAATATGGAATGGGTTCCAATGAATCAAAGGATTTTGGCTTGAATCATTCACTTAAAAGTTTTAAAAATATTATAAAAATAAAATTAGACAAAAAATCAATCTTTTGAGTTGGTCTGATCCAAAAAAACGATGGGATTTGATTTGATTCAGATTGATTTTATTGTTTTATATGAAAAATCGATTCATTTAGCCAACTGATTTTGACATGGAGTAAGACCGTTACAAATCTAATTAGACAAGTGTGAATTGGATTGGATCTGATTGAATTTAGTCTTGGTCTGATACCCATGTCAATTATCATCACCTAAATTAATAAGACATTTTTCAGATCCAACTAGCTAAATGATTGCATCACTATTTTGGGTTTCAGTTCCATGAGAAACCAATTTGGTATCCTGGTAGACAAGGGTTACATGGGATACGCCGACAAGGTGATGCGCACATTGAAACCAAATATGAACCTTTGCATGCCTCACTTAAGGTATGGGTAAGCATGACTTTTGGATCTAGACGCATCAATTTGAATCCTTACTGGATTGGTCCCACCTCATCTCAACCCGTTTGGACTAGGGATGGAGGACATGAGACGAAGGTTAAAATCAAAACCTGTGCAGAGATGGATTTATGCTTTGCCCTGCCCCGCCCCGCCCTCATCTGGATCCCTGCTTTGCCCCGCCCCATCCCCATTCCTTCTTTAAGTATGGCAATGGACTGAGGAAAAAACATGACCCCGCCCCGCCTCGCTCAGCTTGGACAGGGGATGAAGGACATGAAACAGGGATGAAGGCGAGGATGGAGGTTAAAATCAAAACCTGAGCAGGAATGGAGGTGGGGTTTTGAAACGGGGTGGGGGTGGAGACCTTTTTCCCTGCCCCGCTCCACTGCCATCCCTAATTAGGTTACCACAGTATTGGATACTAACCAAGTACCTGATCATACTGTCAAAGTCACATCATATGAGGATCTGCCGACAGTTGGCATGTCACATCAGGATGTGGGTCAGAAATATCGTATGTGCTACTGTACCCGATCCGTAATGCATCACCTTGCCTGGTCTAGTGAGCTTTTTGAAGTAACGTCATGCTTTCTTGCGATGAAACGCGGGCCTTCTTCATCGGGTGGGAAAGTGATGTATCTTTCGTACGAAAAAGGCACACCCTTCAAAAAAATGCCCCGCAACTCAGGTGGGCCACGCAGGAAACCGCTTCCCAAGGGAAACTGCAAAAAGTTCGTACTTTTTTTTGGTATGAAAACATGGGGCCCACTCAAATGTACGGGGGACGCGTTTATTTGGTCTAATCTGCAGAACAACAGTATGAAAATGGTCCCCATTTTCCCACAGGGTTGGATGAAACAACCTGCTTTGTTTCGTGAGAAAACGACTCCTTTTCGTAAAATGGTTATTTGAAAAAACATATATGCCTTTTTTTTTGGTAATTAAAATTTATATCTCACAACACTTATAATTCATATCATACCTAATTTTACGGTCAGTTGTTCAAATTCATGCCCGATTAACTATTTTTCCTTTAACTATAGTTAATAGCTAATAAATTTAAAAATACACTATTTTTTTTAAAAGCAAGCTGGGGTTAGTCAAACCCATACCAGTTATACAACTATACCATTGGGTTTTGAACCTGCAACGTCCCAACACAAGGTGAAATACACTAACTTGACTCATTAAATGTGCATAAAAATCTCCCTCTACTTTTTTTTTTTTTAAAGGCAGGCTAGGGTTAGGCGGACCCTATCAATTATACAACTATACCATTGGGTTTTGAGCCTGCAACATCCCAACACAAGGTGACGTACACTAGCAGCTCTTACTAGACAAGCTAAGCACCCATTGGTAAATCTTTCTCTACATTTACACTAGAAAAATCAATTTTTTTTTTTTGAGTAAAAGCAAGAAGAAAGCCAATGGCGGACATCCGCCGGCCTAAGCCTAGCCTGATTAGGCATAAGGGCCCAAGCCCAGCCCAACTAATGTTAATGGGGCTCACGCTTGGGCCCAAAGGGCCCAACCCAATTAACTGGGCCAAGCCTACCGGACCCATGTATTTTTCATATGGGCCCGGCCTGTTTTGAGATCTGGGTCCCATCTAGTGCCTAGCCCTGTCCACCCGTAGATGAAGGCCAACTGAGGATTTTTTCAAGAGTGCATTTTTGGTTAACCATTAAGTATATTAAGTATGCATTTGAATAAAAAAGTTAGGTGCGCAGCTACCTGAGGAATCACGTTGGCCGTCCATCTTAGAGCGTAATGGACGGTTAGTGCAAAAAATGCAGAAAAAACGTTGAAAAGCGAGTTTTCCTGCGTTTAAAAAGAATTAGCCTCGGAGCGCCGATAAAGCCTATGAAGATGGGCCTGTCCTTTAAAAAATTACCGACGGTTTCGAACGCCGCTAAACCCATTTTGGGCGTTTTTTATACTGTTTTTTTTTTTTTTGCTGAAAAACGCTGAGCGTCCATGCGTGATGGACGCTCAGCAGCGTCTCGTAGTAGCTGCGCACCCACCCACTCTGCATTTGTATTACCAAATCTTTTGAGCATCAATTATAAAATTTTCTGAAAATATTTTTTGTACAGGTGATCTGTCAAATCACTTTAAGAAAATGATTTGACATCTTCACCGTCGACGGCTTCATCTCATGGAAGTTTTGAAAGTCGTGCCATGCTTAGAAGCCATTGCCTTTAAAACAAACGGACACTTATCACCAAAGAAAAAACAATAATAAAGAAAGAAAAGAGAAAGGTGAGATACCTTTGTAGCTACTTCACAATGATACTTCGACTCGCAAGCTCAAAACTTTGTTGGAGACCAATGTAAAATTTTAAACTTCTTACCCAATGATATTTTAATATTTAAAAATTGTATATTTTTGAAGTAATTTTTAAAAAATTAAAAGTATTACAACAATATCCAACATCCATGTGTATCAGTGTCCGTAATCGATGCAACATCCACAGGGTGAGCCTGGATCGCCCTAGGTGATTGGAACCATAGTGACAAATCTCACCAGAATTATGAAAAATATCACAAAAAATTACCCAAAAGTTAAAGACATATATTTCTCGTGATATAGTGTTTTAAACATGATGTTTATCTTTTCATCTGCTATTTTTCATGAAAAAAACCATGTGGTTTTTATTTTAAGATTTTTTTATTTATATTTTTTTTTTGTAAAATTTTATTTTTTTAATTTATTTTTATTATTGAAATTTTGCCAAAAAGATGAGATGGAAGGAGTTGGGTGATCACAGTGAAAGGCTGCCCTATGTATAAAGTAGGGATCGCAGTGGATAGGGGGAAAACAGCAAACACCACCCCCCTATCATATTATTGGAAAAGATTTGTGCAAGGCAATTAGGAATTGTTTTAGGCCAAAAGGTTTTTAAGAAGAATAAACTGCACCAACATAGTGTTAATTCCAAAAGCAGAAGGGGTTGATCAGTTAAGCCAATTTAGGCCCATAAGCCTCTATAATTATATATATATATATATATATATATATATATATATATATATATATATATATATATATATATATATATAATCATTACCAAAATTACTGTAAACAGAATTAGTGGCCTTTTGGAGAAAATAATCTCTCAAAACTAGAGGGCATTCTTGAACAGAAGAAAATAATCATTTGTGATCGGTTTGTATAGTTGGTGAGCCGAGCTACAAGAAGCTTGTTTAGCTTAAATGAGTCGAGCCTGAACCCAAGGTTTTCAGCTTGGCTCGGCTCGGCTCAAGAGTGCTCATATAGATAATATCTATATATTCTTTTATGTAATATATAAAAATAATATATATATATATAAAAAAAAAGGATGAATGAAAAATAATCCAACAGAGTAAATTTGTCCAAAGGTTTTTGTAATACAAACCTTTAGGCCACACAACTAGCAATTTTAGCTAGTGGGGCTGGGTTAAAACGTGGAAAGACCATCCCTCAGGCTGGCGTCCTCAACTCTGAGTGATGTATCTTTTGTAAAAAAAAAAAAGTTTTTTCTTTTTTGTGATTAATGAACGGGTAGGGGTTTGCCTAACCCCCAACTTGCTCACAATCGCACATTGGTTGGCCTCCGGTTGGTGGGAAGCCACATGTGGGTTTCGAACTTGTGATGTCCCATCAACTTTGTGACATTCACAAGTTGCCCCTACCAGATGAGGGGAGCCCCTGTCAGCAATGAATGCAAATTTTGTTTCTTAAACGGGTCTACAAATTTTTTAGTCATTCATGTCTTAGATGAAGGGCATCCACAGTGCAAAGAATGTACGGCTGAAACAAAGCAGGCATCATGGTCTTCTGGCTGCCGTTCATTACATGGATGAACGGCAGAGCTGTCTCTGACCTGATCCTCTCTCTCTCTCTCTCCTTTAGTTTAAGGCCAAGAGTTGTTTATGATTGAACTCTTAAGCAATGGCCTCTCAATCCATGGGCTCTCATTTTGCCACGTGTCACCATATCTGATCTTCATCTAGTGGTGTGTGTAGAGCAATGGTGATCCACTCATCCCCTACATGTGCACAGGCCATCATGGGACCCACACCGATCACTCAAAATGCTGGCATGTGATTGGCTATGCATACATAGGGGGGCATGAGTTAAGAGTGTGTGGATTCTTGATCTCCAGTGGTCTCCCATCTCATAGATTGGTGAATAGGACCAACCACATGGAACCATTTTAAGTGGGGCCCTCACTAAAACTCTCACGGGTCCGCAAGGGGTCATGTGATTGGTCATGCGGATCCAATCTATCACATATGAGATCATTTGATCTGGTTCGGGTGGAGTTGACATCAGGTGCAATGTGATTGCACACTTTAAGTGTGCTGCTGCACCTCATCACCCATTATTTGTTGTCGGGCCCCACAGCTGACAATCAGGTACAACAGCATGCTAAAAGTGTAATCACATTTCACCTCATCCTTCCTCGTCCCAGTGTTCATGCTGTCGGTGAGTGGGTGGTGAGGATTGTTGACATGAGCGTGGCACTCATGGAACTTAAAATGGGCCTATCATCTGGAACGTTGGATACCCACGTTGACGTTCTAGATGCATGATGGAATCATCCTTTTGCTGTCTTCCATGAAACCTAGATCACAAAGAAAGCCACATCTATTTCTCTCTCTCTCAAAAAAAAAAAAAACGCATCTAACCCCTTCAATCATTAAATCTGACGGTCCATATTACATCCCAAGTTAGAGAGCATCACGTTGACATGATCCAAATTGCTGTGCAACATTTGCAAAATGGATCAAGTCTGGGTTGTTTAGCCAGGATCGAGTATTCCTAGGTGTTAAAACAGGCCAGGTTTGGGATGGATAATGGTTAATCTGTGTACAGATCCAACATCTAGAGCAGTAAAATGGAATTTGGAGTTGGATCCAGCATCTCCTTTTATGGTCATGACGGATCAAGCAAAATTGGTCAGGTAATAAGGGTTTTCACTTTTTTTGAAAAGTAACAATGGATAGATGTAAATCATGTAATCTGTAACCCGTAACAAAACATACATCTGGTAGAAGATGATGATCCATTTGATTTCAAATCTGGATTTCAGAATTTGGGCAAGTCGCATAGAGTTTTTGCATCTAGTCTGAGTCCATATCAAAGAAAGAAAGTGCCTTACCCGAATCAAGGGTCCAACCAAATGCGATCAGTTTTCATCAGATAAATAATCAAAAACCTAGTATCAGTTTTGCATAAAAAATCTGGAAAAATGTTCAGATCCAACTAATACACGAACGTAGATGGCAAGATCGTACAAGTACAAAATTATCAGCTTGGGATTCGGTCCTACTCTTTACCAATTCTAAATCAAACTCGTTTATGTTATATCCGTTAATATCATACAAAACATATCCGAATCTCCTATAAGGCTCTGTTTGGGAGCGGGAGATGGAGATTTGATGAGGGTATAACTAATAACACCTAACCCCACTGGCGTTTGGGGACCATGATTTGAGAGATGGGAATGGTGTTGAGAGTGGAGATGGGTCATTTTCAACTACATCCTAACAACGATGTAGTTGACAATTCCAGCCTCATCTTTCATTTTCTTCTTCACTCTCATCATCCCTCTCATTTCTTCTCCAATGCCGACTCTCAAAAGGATCGGAAAAATTGGTTAATGCAACTGTAATATATATTTCTTTTTTAAGGCAAGCTGGGATTAGACAGACCCCTACCAATTATACAACTATACCATTGGGTTTTGAACCTGCAATGTTTCAATACAAGGTAACCTGCACTAGCTGCTCCTACCAGGCAAGCGGAGCCCCCGATTGATTAATGCAACTGTAATATCAGTTGTGCGCGTCATATATATATTACTGGATATACTCTATCACCACCGGACATCTCACTTAATAGAGTGGTGTGCCGGTCCCTCTTGTATATCTCAAGTGTGAAGTCATGGTTTTCAAGCAAGGCATGCTGTGGCTATTGATTATAACCGATGATTGGTTATATACAATATGATGGTAGACGCCCCCTGGCATCAAGTAATCTGGTTCAGGGTTGGGTTATGTCAGGTGAAGAAAATGGAAATAAAAGTTTTGCCCATGCAATTTGAAGTATATATATATATATATATATATGGGTAAATATTGGTTACTAATGAAGGTACACAATTAATGAGCCAAAATCATAGGTTGGACTCAATCTCCACACAGATGTGTTCAACATGGTTTGTTTGCTAAGAATCAAGCTTTGGATTGCGCTTTTGTGATATAAAAATGTGATCTTTTGAGTTATGAAATTTTGACACATTGTGGGCCATTGATTTTTGGACCCTTTTAAAAATCTAATTACTTGCCCCCTGATTGTGCGCTTTTGTGTTGTAATGTTGATTGTTTGATGGGTTTTAGAAAATCCTGATAAGCACAATTTATTTGCCCCCTGATTTTTTATGCCTGATTTGTCTACTTCAGTTGGTCTCCTTTAGGATCCATTTGTTTCATGCAATTTCTTAGGAAATTACCGAGATAGCACACCTTTCTCCCTTTCCTACCATGAGTCAGAGTTGAGACAAACATGACTTTGCCGATTCAAAACCCAATAGTATAGTTGTATAACTGGTAGGGATCTCTGACTAACCCCAGCTTGCCTTTCAAAAAAAAGTTCAAGCGTTGGCACAAGTAGGGCCTAATTTTTCTCACCACCAACCATTTTTCATATGCAAATCCTTTCATACCTCGTCCCATATGAAAGCTTTCTCTTGGTAAGGCTGAACAGGCAGGAGCCCGTACCTTTTCCCAAGAAAGGGCCCTTCTCTTCCATAAGAATGAAACAAACATGCCCTTAATAAGGTATCTTACACATCTATAAAGGAAAATGCATTTTTTCAATCAATTAGTTATTTATGTGTGACGTTTCATTTTACTCATTCAACTAAAAACTTAATTTCTATGATTACATCCAACCTAAATCAACTTTTAGAGTATGTTTTTCAAACTAGATCATATATGATTTCAAGTACAAATAATTGCATCTTAGCTAGATACAAGCAGTCACAAATCTCATTCTTAAAAATCATTAGTGAGGGAAAAACTTCACTAACAAAAAAGATTTTTTCAAGAAAATTAATATTGGCATATTTGTATAATATATATAACACATAAAAATAAAAATAAAAATAAAAATATTATAAGTAATTAGCCAAATTATTGCATTAATATCAGGTCAAAATGTGATATTTTGAAGATAGGTTATTGTTTTTGGTAGTATGCACTACAGAAAATCTGTGTTTTACTAGCGCACCCGGGTGGTAGCGCCAGTAAAAAATCAAGGTTTACTGGTGCAGATTTCTCATCTCGTCAAAGACCTTGTTTTCATTGGTCAAGGGAACCCCAGCCCTAGTGAAAACATTCTTTTATGTTGTAACTCTACACTGCACCAGAAAAGAAAGTGTTTCTCTGGCGCAGCTTCTAACTGCGCTAGGAAAACATTAGTTTTTATTGACACATTAAAGATTGTTTTGTTGGGGCCTCTCCTACAATATCTAAAATTTTTAAAGGTTTAATACATTTTTTTTTCTAATGTGCAATTTTTGAAGTGAGCGTGAACCCCCATAGAATTTGAGTTGAATCTAAATGAGATTCGAGGTCCAGAAGCTCGATCAAAATGAGATAAGGATCTGAATCCTATGTTGGTTTTAGATACTGATTTAAATCTATTTTCAAATAGTGATTGGATCTTTTAAACTGATATGGACATTATCCAAATGGATATTTTTAATGGATCTATATATTTATCTATATCATATTTGAGGGATATATGCTGAGAAATATTTAAATTGTTTAGAGGTAAAAGAATAATTGTACAGCCTAATAAGGGTATATTTTGAAAAATAATTAAATTGTTTAAGGGTAAAATAGTAATTTTATGACCCATGGACAAATTCTAGGAAATAATTAAATTATAAGAGGGTAAAATAGTAAATTTATCAATGTATTAAAATATTAAGTAAAATAGTTATTTATGAAATTGGCCAAGGTTAAAATAATAAAAATAAATAAGAATTATGAAAATAAATAAATAATAAAAAATTTAAAATTTCTCACTTTTTTAGTGAAAATCATCAAATTCAATGGTTTTTGTTAGCTGTTTTGCAAAACTGAGTCCCAAAAACCATTGGCAGGGACATAGTTTTGTTATGGAGAGGGTGAATCACCCTCTCCCCCTTTCAGAATGATGACACCCTGGGGGGACACTTGGGGGTTTATAAATCCCCCCCCCCACATATACACCTCCTTTCTCTCTCACCTAACTCACCCCTCTCCTTCTCTCTCTAAAAATTCTCAGCCTCTCTAGAATTTTTATATTTAGACCTAATTATTTTTACTTCTAAATTATAGAAACCTTATTGTTTATGGTTTCAAAAAAATTAGGAGTTATGAAGGTTCAAAATTGATGATTGGAGCTTGGCCAATAGAAGTTTTGCCTGATTCAGTAGCTATTTTGAGGTAGTATTGCGAAAGCATTGCCAAAATTTCTGCAAAGTAAGTATATACTTATAGCCCTAATCTGGCTATTTATATGTGCTTGTAAGGCTTAACTCTTTCTTGAACCTTTAGGATCTCTTTTATGCATTACATTACGACAATTATGCTAAAAATTCAGTCTCATTATGCCTTCGTATAGGGAAGGTTCTGTTAAAAAATTCGAAAGCAATTTTGGAATTTTGACTTGTTATAGGAGTGGTTGTATTAAAAAAATTATAAATAATTTTTTTATTTTTAAACTGCTATAGTGGTGGTTTTGCCAAAAATTTTATAAATATTTTAGTAATTTTGAGTTGCTATAGAGGGAGTTATGTCAAAATTTTCAGAACCTCTTTCAAATATTCAAGTTGTTATAGAGGAAGCTTTGTCAAAATTTTCATAACGATTCTTAGAATACATAGAAGGTTCAGTAAAAAAAATTTATAAAAATCCTCAGATTTTTGAGCTCGCACAGATGAGGCTCTTATAAAAATTTTATAAGGATCTTTAAATTTTTGAATTTGTATAGAGGAAGTTTTCTGGAGTTTCGAATTGGTATAAAGGAAGTTATGTTGAAATGATTTTTAGATTTTCGAATTAATATAAAGAAAGATCGTTAGAATTTTAAATTTATATAGATGAAGTCTTGTCAAAATGATTATTGGAATTTCAAAATAATACAGGACATGTATGATTTAAATTCAGAAGATTTATAAATATTATTGCTAAAAAATAAAACAAGTATTGTCCCAAAATTTTTGCAAAAATTTAATTTGAATTAAGAATAGGCTTTGCCCAAATTTTTAGAAAAACTCAAAATTTTGGCATCCCAAAAATGAGGTAGATGTCGCCTGCCATTTCAAAAAATCCCAAAATAGAAAAAATAATTCTCATAATGATTGATATGAATTATTCCTAAATGTTTGAAATCATAAACAGTGAGACATAATAAGAAATTTTGTCATGTTTGAGCTTAAAGAGCTCAATTTGAATTTAAATGAATAAATTCTATTTTTAGAAATTAAATTTTGTATTGCATTATTTGGTTAAGCCATGAGTGCTAACTAAGAACTCTTGGATTTATTCAGAGATTCATTCATGATTAAATGATTTAAATATGTCAAATTGTGTAAATATAAATGTTGCATTATTCATAAAAATCATTTATGAAAATCAAATGTGATTAAAAGATTTTGAATGCATATTGTATTGCAAAATGTTTTATGAAATGAAATAATGTTTTGTAATGTGAACTCATGTTATTTATGCTAAAATTCAATTTCAGACAATTACTACATATTGATGCATTTGAATAGCATAAAAAGTTTTATGGGTATTAACCCAAAAAAGTAAATTATTATAAAAATTGAGCATGAAACATAAAGGATGCATCGTAATGTGAAATTATGTTAATTGTGGCAATTTCTACGTATTAATGTATTTTGAATAAGCATGAAAAGTTTTATGGATATTGTATAAATGATGCACTGAATTATGTAGATGTGAATGTTGCATCTTTCATGATAGTTATTTTTAAATGCATAATGTGACGCATAAATGTCTGAAGAAGCAAAATTATGCTTCAAATCCATGCTATTTAAATTGTAAGCATGTGGATTTTGAAAATACATATTGATGGATGTAGATTTTGAAAATGCATATAAGTATTAAAAATGCATATTGATGCATGATGGTATTGACCCAAAAGTGCAACTCATTGTGATATATGAGCATGATGCATCAAGTATAAAAAAACAACATGCATTGAGAAATTGTTCTCTAAAAGATAAAAAAAAGTTGCACTAAATATTTAAAGATTATCAAAAGAAAAGATTGTGGATGAGCGTGTCGGTCGATCGTAAACCAGCATAAGCACCAATCTCGTGGGTTTTCAGTATTCACTGTGAGAATGTTATATCAAAGAATGAGTACTTCAATGAGAAAAATGTTATACATATGCGAATAGTCTCGAGAGAACATAAACTCATTACCAGGTAGTCTGGAGTTTTTCAGTAGTCTCTTTGAGGGGTGATCTCCAACACTAGGTAATCTGGATATTGAAAGATTAAAAGAGACCTTATCCCTCAACTATAGGTAATTAGAGGGACAAATATATCTGATAGAACTGGACAATCCAACTATATACATGTGAGTTAACAGTGCACTGTGATATTTCAATGGAGTGATTCCTTCACGAAAGAATTGAGTATACTTTGTTCAAGTTTAAGGGCAAATATAAAGAAAATGAAATGAGAACATGCATGAATGAATGAATGCATAATTTGTTGGGATTGTGGAAAGGCCTATAATTGTGATATGCTTGATTGATGTATGTAATGTTATTTATAAAAAATGAGGCATAATTCACCTGTACTAGAGACAAAATAAAGGTTTGCTGGTACTTACTTTGACGTTAAGTTGTCTTACTTCTTTTTATTAAAAAAATGTAGGTTCATAAAATTGAAAAAATGGAAAAATGGATGTGTAATGTGATTTTGATATAAGCTAGGTTAATTTGAATTGTATTTGAGTTTTTGTGTTTTTGACTTGCATGAACTCTTATATTAATTCAAGAAATGTTTTTGAAAAAAAAATGTTATTTTTTTTATTTAACGTGTAACGAGCCAAACAATTTTTATGCTTTAAAACAATTTTCACTGTATTTCAAAAGTAAAAAAAAAAGGGAGTGAAATTTTGAATTTTTGAGACGTTACTCACTCTCTTCCCTCCGGACTTGCTCCTCCTCCCTCACTCTCTTGCACCGATCGTCCTCTCTCGCCCTCCTCACTCTCAATCATCTCTCTCTCTCTCTCTCTCTCTCGCTCGCTCGCTCGCTGCTGTGAAGGTGGAGACGATCGACAGGCTCTGTCGTTGTTCACTGCTAAGGAGTCGATCGATTGGAGTGTTCCATCCCTGTTTTCAAATTTCAGTAGAGGGTACCTTCCTTCCTCATTCTTTTTTTTTCATAAGGTTACATTTTTTGTACATTTTTTAGGGTTTTATTGTTTGGTGTGTAAGGATTTGCTAGGGTTACATTTTCTCTAAATTTTTAAGGGTTTTATTGTTTGGTGCGTAAGGATTTGCTAGGGTTACATTTTCTGTAGATTTTTAAGGGTTTTATTGCTTGTTGCCTATGGATTTGCTAGGGTTACAATTACCGTAGATTTTTAGGGGCTTTATTGTTTGGTGCCTACCGATTTGCTAGGGTTCCATTTTCTTTTCTTTTGTTGGATATGAAGATGAGATTGTAATTTTTTGCTAGGGTTCTTTTTCTTTTTCTTTTTTCTTTTAATGTTTGAAACCACGATACAATGGGGATACAGATTAGAAGCTATAGTTTATACACCGGAAGTTTTGGTAATTACTTGAAAGCTATTATGTCATCTTTACTTTGTTTCTTATCGATGGAAATGCCCATTTACATGAGTTCTTCAATTGTCAGAATTTAGATTCTCTGCATATGCCATCTACTTTGTGGTTCTGCAGGATATTTTGGTCATCATCGATCTAATAGATCAGTTTTGACACTTAGGGAATCCTGAGCCAGCATATTTGAAGTATGCAAAGGCCTATTACATTATTGTCACCTTCTGAGATGTTTCGAGATACACGTCTGCAAATCGCTGTCTTATTTCTTTGGTCTGTGAAGTTTAGTTTATTGTTTTGGACTTTGATTTAGTTTTTCAGTTTCATGAAAGTTATATAAAGTTCAGCAACTGAGATTCATGATTAAAATTTATTTGCCTTATCTGTTTCAATGGTGAATTTATTCATAAAGTGCATGTGTATATTCTATCCTTGTCCAATTGCAGGAAAAACTCTAGATCATATGGGGTTCATAAAAGATAGCATGCCTATTTTGTTATGTATTATATGATGATGCTAACTTATCGTGGTTGTATTTTCTGATGTGGATTTGTCATTTTGTTCCATGTCTCCTTACCTGTGTTAATCTCCTTTTTTTTTCCAAATTTATTTTCTGATGTTGTCATTTTATACTCTTTTTTCTCTGTGAACTTATTTATTCTGTAGCTGCATTAAATATAGAGATGGACATCTTCACACTATCTTGCTGTTATAATGTATTTTCAAGTTCTTATAATTCTACAGCAAATGTGATTTTTAAATTGGACAAATTCTGTGGTCTGTCCATTCATTTTCTCTCCTATGTTGTTTATGTTTTTCTTTTCTTTTGTTGTCCTGTTTGCAACAATCGTTCACATGCCATTTTCACAATTACCATGGAGCAGATTCGCATAGAAGATCTTGCTATTTCTGGGGAAGGCCAGCCAGGAGATGATATTGGTGAAGATTATCTTTGTGCAAAGCTTCATTTGGTGGATCTTGCTGGCTCAGAACGTGCTAAAAGGACAGGCTCTAATGGTCTTCATTTTAAGGAGGGTAAACATCTGCTTGATTAACATTTAGACAAGCTAGAGTTAATGCAGTGTCACAGCATCAGAATCTTCACAAATGTTTTTTTTTTCTGTTTTTCGTATTTCAGGTGTTCACATTAACAGGGGGCTTCATATCACTTTCAATTTGGAAAAACATGCTTCTTCTTATCCCACCACATCTGGTAGGATATCATATCATATTATCATGTAAAAAGAGAAAGGAAATCATTTTTTTATGAAACAAGATACACCCAATATCTCAAGTTTTTTTACCATGCAGGTGATTTTCACCTTCTGTCACAGTTTGTAATAGTTTTATTGGTATGGTGATGTGATTAACAATAACAACTCCAAAGTGGGTGGTGATTGGTTAACTCTTTTTCTTTATATATGAGCAAGTTCATTGATTGGTCTTTATTTGTCATTATTGTCATTATGCATTTGATTCCATGAAGCATTGATAGAAGCTTAATTATGACCCCTTTTTTTTCTTTTTCTTGTTTTTTTGTATGTGTTGCTCTATTTTTGGGTCAATGCAGATGCATATGTTGGGGCATGGATCTCAATACAGGAAAGGGCCAGAATCTCTTAGGGGAACCCAACCAACTGCAATGCTGAGGCTCCCTTGCTACTGTTCTCCTGGTTGCAGAAACAATATTGATCACCCAAGAGCAAAGCCATTGAAGGACTTCAGGACCCTACAAGCACACTACAAGAGAAAGCATGGAATTAAGCCTTTCATGTGCAGGAAGTGTGGGAAGGCCTTTGCTATCAGAGGTGACTGGAGAACACATGAGAAGAACTGTGGGAAGCTCTGGTACTATGCATGTGGCTCTGATTTCAAACACAAGCATTCCCTCAAGGACCACATCAAGGCAGTTGGTAATGGCCATGCTGCTTATGACATTGATTGCTTTGAGGAGGAAGATGGCCATGCCTCTGAAATTGAACAAGATGACGAATCTCAGTAAAATGGCAGCAAAGAACATTAATGGAGATGGGGTTGGCAAGAAGATTGTATTTATTCTTGGTGTAGTTTTGGGGTCTTCTCATATCCAAGTGAATTTGGTGCTTTCCTTTTGATTTTGCTAGAACTAAATCCAAATTAAATCCTTTTGTTTCAATGCTTTTGGTATTTCATGGGTTGTAATGCCGTTGTGTATGTGTGTGTTCACGCTCGCACACACAAGCTTCTGTTTTGTTACTGTATTGGAAGTCATGTACGTTTTTGTTTGATGCTTATGTATTATATGTACATTTGTTTAATGTTTAATGTTTAATGCTTGTGTAAAATAATTTGGAAAAAAAACTTTTAAATGTTTCACTGGCGCAAAAAGTACGCCAGTGATAATATCTTACCTGGCGCAATCGATGCACCAGTGATAAACTTTCACTGTCGTAGAGATTGCGCCAGCAATATTCACTGTAAAAAAAAATAACTTCATTGGTGCATATTTTGCACCAGTGATAAATTTTTACTGGCACAGATATTGCGCCAGTAATATTCACGGTAAAAAAATAACTTCACTGGTTGCGCCAGTGTTGAACTTTTGCTGGTACAGATTTTGCGCCAGTAAAGACCTTATTATTATCACTAGCGCAAAATCTGCGCCAGCGATAAACCTTTACTGGTGCAAGTGATAAATTTTTATTGGCGCAAAGATTGCGCCAATAAAAAGCGAATGTAAATTGCGCCAACCAAGCCTTTATGAACTTCCGCTGGTGCAGATTTTGCGTCAGTGATAAACTTTTACTGGCACAGAAATTGCGCCAGTGATAAACTTTCACTGGTGCAGGTTTTGCACCAGTGATAAATTTTTATTGGTGAAAAGATTGCGCCAGTGAAAAGCAAATGTAAATTGCACCAGCAAAACCTTTTATCGGAGAGGCATTTGCTGGTGCAACTATTGGCGCGCAGCGATTGCACCAGTAAAACTCGAATTTCTTGTAGTGATGAGGACGCAAATATTATGGACAGCATCCACTAGGTGGTTCGAAAGGAGAACACAATCGAGGTGTTGCATGCTCGGGTCACCATGTTCATTAGACCAGGAATAAGCCTCATCCTCAAGATGCAAATCAACCATATTATTACAACTGATAAAGATCATGGAATGGAACAGAGTCACACAAACTGAAAGGCTTATTGGAGTTATACAAATAGAGAATAGAATTAAAATCTATTAATATGTTGTGAATTAATAAACGATTGTCTAACTCTATTAGATGAGGCAGAGATCCTTCGAAAATGTTGTCAATTAATAATTTCAAAATATCGAGTGTTTGTGACTATGGATACTAGTAATAAGTATAAAAATCTTAGTCACTTTTTATCAACCCCTAGGATGGATTCATATTCACCCCAGGACCTGCCTCTATGATTTTTTTTTCAAGTGAGATCACAGGGACACATCATATAAGGCCCTTCCTTCAGGGACACGACACGTTGACACACTATGTGATATATGACATGTTTAGACATCATTTATGCTTTTTAATATTTCTAATAACATTCTTCTTAACAAAATATATTCTTTACCTTTTATATTACTTTTCAAAATAATATCACGTATTGTGTCTCGTATATGTATCAAGCTTGCACTTGCTTGTCAATTTTATTTATTTATTTATTTATAACTCAAAAAAACTGCACCTGACACAAAGACCGGATCGGGTCAACCTGCGCATTGGCTTGGGCAGAAAGGCAACGCCCATGAAAATTGAACCTTGACTGCCCATCAAGCAGCCTAAGGCCCCAGCCCACTACACCAACCCTCTTGGAGCTTAACCTTGGGTGTCAACTTACCTAAATCAATTTAAGCCAGAACCCTGCAGCGATCCTGAGGAGAAGGTGGTGACCTCTTTGTCCCTGGTTCAACTCCCACCGTGTGTGGAGGTGCCTTTAATTGTTGGGCTTTACCATAGGGATTGGGTGTCCTACCCGGATGGTAAGCCCATTAAGTGACCCGGTTCTTGGCAAGGGTTTCTTGTCACAAATAATAATAATAATAATAATAATAATAATAATAATAATAATAATAATAATAATAATAATAATAATAATAATAAGCCAGAACTTGAGCTTGGCACCAATCCCAAGATCCATCCAAGAGGAGGGGTGCAAACGGCCTGATATCCGATCTTAATGGGGCATAAGATTTTTGGTTTTGGATCCTTCGAATGAGATCTGATTGTGCATTTGGATTTCACCCTGATTCATTTAATCATATCATTTCTATTTGAATTGATTTCCGATCACTATTCTAGGTTGGATGTATTTTGGATTCGGATTAAAATCCGATCCAATTGCACTTTTTGCGTCTAAAGAGCATGTTTTAGATACGTTTTTTACTTGATTCAGTTTTATCACATATCTCGGTTCAATCTTATATAATCATATCTTTTCTGCATTTGGACTCAGATTAGGACTCAAACTGAACTCATGCAGGATTTGGCCCACATCAGACCCGTTTGCAGCCCTATCTAGGTCTAGGAGTGGCAGTGGGTCGTAGTTCCAATCGTTCTGATCCATTTGAACATTCGGGTCAGGTCTGGGTCCGTTCGTTAGGATCAAGATACAAAGGAATAATAAAAGAACCATTTTCAAAATTTTCTTCTAAACGAAATTATTCTTGAAACCTGTTCTTAAAGCCTTTTGGTACTACCATACAAGACTCAATCCAAGATCCAAGCTCCCTTTTTCAAAGATGCAACTAAGCAAGGGCCGGGTTAGACCCGATCCATTGTCACTTGCATTGATCCAATCATCCAAGATGAAGGGGCGTCCCAGACATTAGCAGGGAGAGTCGTAGGCATTTTAGATATTTCCTTACTATCTTGCCTCCCATAAAAGGACCAAGAGAATTAGGGTTTTAAGAGAGAGAGAAAAAGAGAGGGTGGCGCTAGGGTTATTCTGATCTCGGTCTATCTCGGAAAACTCAGTGAGGTAAGATTTCGGCGGTTTTCGGCCGCTATTTCGCCGGAAAACAGTCCTCACCGCTCTCTCTTTTTGTGTAGGCTCTTTTTTTTCGTGGAGGATGTCGGCCGGAGAGCTCGCCTGCACGTACGCATCTCTGATCCTCCACGATGATGGAATCCCCATCACGGTAAACCCTAACCCTAGAGATATCGTCCTTTTTCCTCTTATAATTATATCCCCTTTTTCGCTTCCTTGGTGTTTTCTATCGCACTTCTCGTTTTCGTTGATTTTAGTGTGAGATTTTGTTGTGATTTTCTGTTGGGTATTCTATGGTTTGTATGGTTGGTGACTTGGATATGAACGCGATATGGTGGAATGTGTTCTTTGGTGCATTTTGATTGTTGGAGTATGAGTTTGTTTAGGATTCTTGTGAAACACCGATGCACTACACCGTCTCATCGTCCTTGCACACTACTAAACAAGCGATCACACGGGTCGATCTTTCTTTTATAACCTTTTTTCGGTTCAAACCAGAAAAAGTTGTGAGTTTTATTGGATTGTTAATGTGGTCATGTCTTCCTGGTGGTAATGGTTTTCGAAATCAGGTGAAGCTCGGTATCTGTCTTGGCGAAAATAGTGAAACTCTGGTTTATCAGGTCTCTTCTGGTTTGGTTTGATCAATGTCGTCTGCATCACTCAGGCTGTTTGCTGTCCATTGTATCACTCTGGTGATAAAATTCTATGCCTGTTTGTAAGGACCAGAGAATCGAGTCGTAGGGCTTGTAGAGTACCAGGCTCTAAAATGGTTTTACAGACCACATAGAGGTTTTTCTTTAGATGCATATTTAAGAATGTGGAGTGTCGCGTCTTACCAAGTTCGGATAGGCTTGACTTGGAATTTCGGAAGATTTTGTGCGCTTCTTTGGATTCAAAGCGGGTTTTGGTTTATGGAAAAAAGTTGTAATTCTGCCGGACGGATTGAATTATAGTGCACTTAAGCAGGCACGTGCACAATACTCTTTGTTGACTTGGAACTTTTGGTCCCTGCTTTTCCTGCCCAAGGTATTGAGAAATAGTTGATTTGGTAGACTCTGAGACATTGAATGCTAATTATTTCCAATTTGCTTTCCTGAGCATCCTTTCATGGAATAACTTTGGGAACTGGAGGGGATTTTATGAGTCCTACTAGGCTTTGGTAGATTCTGGCTTATTGTGTATTCATTGGCATTTGAAATCCCTTTGATATGGTCTGAGTTTGCAGGAATCTTTTTTGTTTGTGAATTGAGCATTGAATCTGTTTTTTTTTTTTCATCCATTTCTGGAATAGGCTGAGAAGATTGCCACTATAGTCAAGTCTGCAAATGTCTCCGTTGAGTCGTACTGGCCAAGTCTATTTGCCAAGCTTTTGGAGAAGCGGAACATTGAGGATCTTATCCTGAGTGCTGGTTCTGGTAAACAAAACCAAACTTGGTAGTGATTTTTTAGTCGACTTTTCTCTTTTATTGAATTGTTTGTAAGATTTTTATGTGACTCTTTCCTTCAGGTGGTGGTGGTGCAGCTGTGGCGGTTGCAGCACCTGCTGCTGGAGGTGCTGCAGCTGGCGGTGGTGGTGGTGCCCCTGCTCCTGCTGCCGAGGAAAAGAAGGTAATATCCCTTTTTTCAAGTATTTTAGATCTCATTTTGTTCCATTGTATCTTTGATTACTTTCATGCTCAATGCTTTAGTCCAGTGTATGAGTATTTGTTTGAGTATAGATCATGGGACACACTTGCAGGGAGCATTGTTTCATGCATGTATTTTTTAGTCAAGGTGATTTCATCTTTGACCAACTCAAAACTCTTTCCGTAGCTCTGTGGATACTGACTAGCCCAAGTTGATCAATTCACTGGTTTTGTTGCATGGATATGCGTGTGCATGCAACCACCCTTGTGATTGTGTCCCCTGTAGATAATAAAGTAATAAAACATATTGCTTCAAAGCAGGAAAAGGTTGGGTTACTCCTGTGGTTATGCACATTATAGATGGTGAATTTATAATTGTTGCTATGAGAAAAAGCTGCAAATGTTTGGTACATGATTTGTTTTGGTGGTCACCAAATGTCGAATCTTCTTTAGCCATTAACTGTTTCAATGATTAGTAGGACTTACCCAGTTTTCACTTTGTTTTCTTTCTTAAATCCTTTTGGTTGTAATGTTGTAGTTATCGGTTTTTGAACTAATATCTTTTAGTTGTGGTGCAAATAATTTTAGCCTTTTCTTTCATTCATTCCATGATAAATAGTTTCAAGTGTGCTACTGTACTGTATTTGTTAAAAGGCATATTTTCCCCACTGTCAAATTCTCTTCAAAAGCATGCTTAGATTTGTTTTTTCAGTATAGCACCATTTTCTATCGCTTAAGCGTCTGAAGTCTTAACAATTATAAGATCCTCAGGAAATTGTTGTTTATCTTGCCTTTTTGTTTGGTCTATATATTTTTTGTTTGTTCACATAGGATATTGTATTTCCAGAGGTGTTAATGTTCTAGTATGGTTGCCTTGCTGAGCTTTGTGCTGCTATGCTTTTGACTCCAAAGTAACATCTGTTGGAAATGCTGTTCTTTTATCAGAATCGAGCATTTTATAATTAGCTGATTACATTCTTTGTGGCATTCAATGCCTTTTCCTTAAAATATATAGCTATTCGCGATATTTCTGTTACTGATTTGTTTTCTCGTAACTTAATATGAGTGTATTCTTTTTGGCAGGAGGAGCCAAAAGAAGAAAGTGACGACGACATGGGTTTCAGCTTGTTTGATTAGCTTAATCTTTTCTGTTATTTCAGTGTTTCATTTTTCAGTAGCTACGTTAATTCTAGTTGGTTTTTGTTTAGTTTCTTTAGAAGAAAGATTAAGTAAAAATCCCAGTTTGTAACTTTTGCTGGGTGAGCAATATTTTGCTCATCTTTAGTAAATGGTGATTTTTGTTGCTGGTCAGTTATCTTGTTGGTCGAATTTTGTTGAGAAAAGCCCGAAAGGGCCTTAAATTCAGAGATAGATTTCTTTGTTCCTGGACACTTTGCCTTGTGTGAGGTTTGTGTTCTCAGTTATCAGCTCAAATTAAATTTCTGGCGATTCATTTTGCTTTTGTATTTCATACTGCATCTGTCTCTTTAATTCCTGAAATGTCTGTTTTAATTCCTCTCTCAAAAAACTATATCTGATGAGTTTGACGAACTCCAACCCGATTCCTTGAGTTTCTTAATTTACCAAATTTCGGGCAGAGCCTAAATTGTTGTCCTCTTGACCTCTTCAAGTTGAGGACTCAGCAACGACCTTTCTTCTGCTTGTTGATACTGGCGGACAGGATCGTTTGCAACGGTCATCGTGTACTCCAAAAGTGCTTGTAGATTTATGTCTCACAAAAGTGTTATTTCTTCTGCTTGTCACTCCGTTTGGAAATGAATCTCAAATTCTTGGTTTTCTAGAACAGTGGGGTGTTAAATTTCAATATCATGATCACTTAGTCTCTGTTTGGGAGACTTGCTCTGAGATGGAAACACCATTTTCATGTGTTGCCAAAATGTTGTGTTGCCAAAATGTGGTGTTGAGAATGGCATTGCCAAAAACATCCTCTAGTGAATGGTGTTGAAATGTTATGTTGGGCTGCCAACTCCTTTTCGCAACGCTACTGCTCCCAAACAACAGAGTGCATGAGAGCACTGTGGGAAAGTGCAACACACCTCTGATACAAGGCTCCCAATCAGAGCCTTATTGGAAGGGTTCAAGCCAAAGTTATAGCTTGGAAAGATAAAAATGTGTTTGGAGGTGGTCCGCAGTCTAATAGATTTGGTCCTTGCAAGGTTTTTTTCGTATATTCTGGCCTTTAATCGCTTATGATTCCCTTTATTTTGTCAAGCCAAAAGAAGAGAAATTTGAGCAGTAATTGGAAAATGTTATCCAAGACCTGTTGCCAAAGGGAGCTTGGGTGACTTAGTACTCTTCCTTGAACCAAATTACTGAAGTACTTGACGGTAGAAGGGTCATAGGAGTGTCAACGGATCGACCTTCACCTGACCTGAATCAAACTATGGGGTGCTGGTACTGTGTTCAGATCTGGGTCCATCATGATCTACCATAGAAAAACCAAATTTGATCTTATAAGGAAAAAAAAGTACGTTTTGCAAGTTTTATCCGTTTGGTACGTTTTGACCAGTTCCCATACATGTAAACTGGCAATTTTTAGCAAAACCATGGATACAAAATTATCTAATTTTATTCAATTCCCAAGTGTATTTCTCCGAAAATGTGCAACACCCACCCCTAAAGCTTCCATTCCCAATGACATGTAAATAGTATTGCCATCCAGGAGCTTGTTGGAAAATAAGGTAACGAAAAGAACATAGGTGTTTATCACTCGGTATTTGACAAAATATGATTGTCGGGCCCCTATAAAACCTATTTACTAAATTTCACCTAGAAGGGGGTAGGGCTAAGCAGAGCAAAAAGGGTTTTCCATGAGGTGGGGAGAGAACTATTAGCCCTGCACAGGGTTTGTGAATAAGTGGTTGCTAGGAACTGAAAGAAACAAAAAATGAGAAATTTTCAGCTTCTGTTGATCAACTGGTGTGAACAAACATATTGTTGCCAGTTAAAAGATTTGTGAATTTAGTGCACAAGGACATGAACACAAAAAAAATACATTTGCTGTGGCTAAAAAGTCAGGTCCAAGACAATGATATAGAATATGAGATTGTTTGGTTACATTTTCTTTATACCTCCTTAGGTCTCTCTAACTCCAAAAAGGTCAAACTGTGAGTTCCAAAACTTATGAATGTGGGACAAAAGATATTGTTTTGATTCTCATGTGGTGTATGCTTCATATCATTTAAGACCGACCGACCATGTAAAGTTAGAATCCCGAGTCAGTACAACATGACTGGCTAAACACATTCTAGTTTAAACTATCGGGTTAATAGTTACTATAATCTAATTTGCAAAACCATTTTCTTTTCACATTTTTGTTTTTTTAATAATCTTAACCTCATCAATGTGATATACATGCTCCATTTAGTAGGAATTGGTTTTTGTATCACCAAAATCCAACAACATATATAGGTTTTTATGGTATTGAAAAAATCAACTGCCGTAATACATAAAATTTTTTCCAACTCAAGCAAGCATGTTTTTTCATCGAATAAACATGACCCAAATGTTGATTTATCATAAATCAACTATGCTGAACGCATCTATGAGGTTATATCAAATCAAAACAACCTGATCCGTGAGATTTTCAACTGGATACTGTAGGTAAAATCGAGTGTAACAAATATATCTCCTCAACTATGAGCCCTTGTTTTAACAGCATAAATTCTCATATCTGTCCATATCCATACAACAAATATTTAGCCTTTCCAATAACTATTTCATGGGATGGTGCTGGAAGAGATGTAGGTTAGCTTAATATATTCCAAGGTATGTTAAACCAGTTACTTCCACCTCTGCTGTGGTACCAATACAGCAACACTTGTCAACTTCATATTCAGTAACAGTATAAGCTAACATGTCTGAACATCAGTAATTAACACTTGAAAAGAGGAAAAGGAAAAAGAAAATAGAAAAATGAGGGTCACCTGGGTGACAACGGCAGTTTCAGATCTAAATGCTCTTGGAATTTAACTGCGTATCAGCTTAGACATTCTAATGCAAACCGATCGAGCATGCTACCGTGCCCTATTACAACATTACACAATCTTGTAGGCCTTTACAATTCTACGTGTTCTCTTAATCTTGCCAATTCAAAAAGTTTAGTCTCCACACCAGAATGGTTCAGCAGCTTCAGCATCAAAGTCCAGTGTATGCCATTTTTCTCTTGATTTTAGAGCGGGCACATCAGATCCTGGTAGAAATATGCACCAATCACTGTTTTCCATTCCAATCAGCACACAGCAACAGCGAAATGCAAACATAAATAGTAGAAATGCGACTAGAAGCAAATTGAGAATCACTCTTTACAAAATGTCCTAGAGAGCAGCAGTATGCTGCACTTTAATGAGACAACACCTCAAATACATTATCAAGATTGGGGCTATGCAGCTGAAGACAAAGCCAGCGTCTTAAAAGCCTTCAACGTGCTGGTCTGAATGCAGAATATTCATTACGCCCACCTCTGCAACTCAAGTTGGCATAGTCTGCGACTGGCATTTGAAAAAGAGACCCACCTGCCTTGGAGTTTCTCAACAACGAGATGTCAGCAGAATCTGCAGACCACTGAAGCTGACCCAGCTGGTTAGCTTGTAAGACCCTCTCTACCTGCCAATTAGGCTGTGCCATGTATGAAGAAAGTGACACATCATGTCCTCTTTGCATGTCATAGGCACCGCTTCGCGAACCATAGACATGCTGGAGACTGCTATCAGCATACATCATTGACCTCTCAAACTGGCAGCTGTTTGAAGTACCTGCGTCCATCATTCCCATTTCATTCCCTCGGCCAAAACCATGGATGCCAGGAAATGTAAATTGCCTATTGAAAATATGATTCACCGGGGTTTTCAGCATGCCACTAACTGTTGCTGCTTTTCCGATGCTATATTCCTCATCAAGTAGGTAATTGATAATATCAAGATGGGGGAACTCATCCTGTGAGTCAGCAAGACCGACGGGACGCCTGTTACCAGAAGCACAGATCTCTAGGCTTGGGATATCCTGAAAATATGGTTCACAGAAGAGGCTGTTCTCACCTTCCTGTAACATGCATTCATTTATCCATGACAATGGACTGGATTCCTCAGGAAGCAACTCTGATTGAGATGTACTGCGCAGTATCTCGGGTGCCACTGTGCCAAAAGTAAAACCTGGACAGTTACTTGTTCCTGCAGAGTTGCCAGTTTTGTTCATAGAAGTGCTCTGAGACAGCAGCGATGCAGTTACAGTTGCTGGTGACAATGAAGCTGCTGATAATGACGAGGATGTCAAAGATGGTGAGGCCAAAGACAGTGACTGCAAGTGGGAAGAAGTTGGATTTGCTCTGGAATAAGAGGGGGTATAACTAGGAAAGCTTGAAGCAGTTCTCGCTTTGTGGCTATTCATAATGGCATTTCTATAGGACTGATGAGCAACAGCAGCACTGGATGAAGTGGTTGGCTGTTGATCAGTGCTAGTGCCTAACCTTCCAGCTGCACTGACCGACTGTGCTAACGATGGAGATGACTGAGTCATGGATATAACTGAAGTGGTTGTTCTTGAAGCAGCACAAATCAGGGCGCTTGATGGTCTCGACAGTGCAGTATGTGCATCAGCTGTGACTGGCTTCAGTGAGGTGATTTCATGGTTATCTGTTGGAACTTTTGTTGTGCTGATGGATTTTTGAGTTTCATTTTGGGATATGGATGGGAATGGAGATCTGGTTAGGAGCAAGATTCCTTTTTCTGATCGGCTATTTGAAGATGCTAGCCTAACAGAAACTGGTTCAACTAAAGCTGGGCTGCTTACTTCCCCTGTTGCTGAACTAGACTTCATATTTATTATGGAAGGTGGACTTGTGGGAGAGGAGGAAACTTCCTCTGCTGGTTCAGATGACTGCTTTGAAGGTCTTTCAAGATCATCGACATCTTTGACATTCATTTTCCTTTGTAATGAAACAACTTCCTGAAAAAGATGCACAGAAACTCATCATGTTATGGAAACATTGAGCCTCAACAATCCAAAATGTAAGAATCTAAGAACAAGACCAATGATTCAGATGTAGGGAGCATAGCTCTGTCATACAATTCTAGCAACCACAAAAGAAATGTTAATTTATCATTGAACCATAGCACTCAGTTTCCAGTGAAGAAATCAAGACCGCTTGATGTAGGGCACATGGCTCTGTGATACAATTCAAGCAAAGTATCATCTCTCTCCAAACCTAACATGGTAATTTCCCAAGACATGTTGATTTAAATAAGTCAAATGGTTACTTCTGCCAGAAAAGAAAGTTTTCATCTATAAAAGCAGAAGATACAACTGTGCAAACTCAAATAGGGTAACCTTGTTTTTTGTAAGGGTGTCTCCATCAAAATTTAAAGTTCTAACAATCCCAAAAACTCATCCCCACATGCACACATTCATGCATGAATGCATCACGCAAGCACACCTTCAAACAATAGGGAGAGCTTAACCTTCTCAACTAAATGTTGCTCTGGCAACTGAATCCGATCCTTTAGGGAGAGGACAAAATCTGGCTCAGGTCCAGTGCTTCCGCAGGTGCTACTGGTATCACATACCAGGCCAGCATCTGGGACAGAGTCCAAAGATTGTCTGTCACTATCATGGGTCGAACCATTTTGATCATGGTTTTCTTTGGCCTGCTGATTCTTTCGTCTGCGGAAATGAATGAAAGGGCAGATGGATAAGGTTGAAAAAGCAAATATTCAACATCAGAGAAAACCAGAATCAGTACATTCAGCCATATGCACCTGCTTGGTGATGTTTGGCTGCTGTAGACGGGCAAAGCATGCCCTTTGTATGGGCCTTTTGTTATAACAGAAGGAACAGAATCAGTAGAACATGTTGAAGAGCTGTCATCCATTATAGCCCTTTTCTTTTTGTTAGATCTTCCATTTTCTACAGGTTGAATGTTTATCCCAGAGCTATTAGGTTCTGTAGCAGGATGTATTTCTGATGTATCTGTGTCCCAATTGACTGAGCTGACATCTCTGTCTTCATCTGGTTGATGAGCTTCAACAGTATCTTCCCCAGTGCCTGACACATCAGAAACATCTCCTTCCTGTGCATCAAATTTATCAAGGATAGACTGTTCTGAGAATTCCCCAAGGGCTCTTTCCTCTGACATCTCCTTCTGGTGTTTATCATGAAGTGGTGTTCCAGATTTCTCATCCCTGGCTTTATCCTTCTTGCGATTGGCCCGCTTTTGTTTAGCCTAATGCAACAATATGAATTTAGAAGGAACTCTTCACAATTGGAAAACTTAATTGCATGTATGACAATTTTTAAGGTTATATTCAATCATCTGAATGAAGTTCCACAAAACCATCCAAATCTCATCATGTAACCTGTTTTTTTTTAGTTCGCTTTTCTTTGTCAGATGATCCACGCTTTGACTTGAGGTCATTTTCAGCTTGCCATGCTGCCTCCTCCTCGCGAATAAGTTCCTCTTGCCTCTTCAAAGCAACAGCCTCCTGATATGCGACTTCAATTCGATTGCTGCAAGGTAAATTGCAATATATGCAGTAAATACAAATTAAAGGCAAGACTGCATGATGATGAACCTCATGAAACTAACTCGGTATTTAAAAGAAAACCCACAACATCAAAATCAGGTTACACGTTATACCTTAACTAACAAATACAAATAGATGCAAGGAATCAAAGAGAAATTATTTAGGAGTTTCTAGAGCTCTTTTTATGAGAGGAGTTTTTGGAGTTCTAAATGAGATAAGAGTCTAATAAAGATAAAAGTTCTGATAAAGGCAGGAGTTCAATGAGCTCTTCAAGAAACCAAGAGGTTTGGTATCAAAAATACTGTGCTTAACAAAAAAAAATCATCGTTAAGAATGTACTTACCGAAAAACTAATCGTTTAGAATGTGCTTACTGAAAAACTCGCCATCGATGAATATGAAAAACTCAACAATGAAGTGCCGCCGATGAATCGCCAGAAAAATGTGACCAGAAATAGTTGCCGGAAAAGTTGAGGGAATTTTTTGTGGAAGATCAAGGGACCACAAAGAAACCCTAGAATATGCAAAAATAGTCTTGGGGTGTGGACAATCGCTTCATATATTATGTCGATTTGCATGGTTTTCAGTGACTTCTGTACCAAATATATGTGATTTTGCTAAGGTATTTGCGAAGTTACTATCATAAAGAGGTTCACAAAAATTGTTTTTGCGCGCTTCGTGAAGACTGCAAAAACTATTCAGTCATATTTTACTCGCATTATAATTTCATCCAAATCTCTTTCCTTCACCAAAATCTAAATAAATAGAGCAAGCAGCATGTCTGTTGAGTGGTTTATCTTCAAGTAACCTATTTTCACTTCCTTGATTCATCCCACTGAAGGAGAATAGCAAATGAATGGCAGTTAAGCTATTACATAACCAATGAGAAGTCTCTACTCTCTACTGCTGATGCAACCCAGCTTTCCTTATTAGGGAACCTTGCTGGCCTTTCTTTCAGAACCTTTCTTATAGACAGTGTCATGGCTATGCACCATTGCATAGCTCGGTTCAACATGGAAGCTCCATACCTCGCTTCTAGTAATCATCCTATAGTTATCACTGGGTTTGGAAACCTTCAACCATGCGCAACAGCTACAGTCACAAAGATGTAAACATATCAACCTTTTAATCACTGAAGGATGGTCAGCCTATTCATGGACACCTGCCTGTTTCACCACCACTTCAAAGGCTCTCAATGTACAATTCTGATTTTAGGAATAAAGTTCTTCATCAAATTCTTGGATAACACTTGGCAAATAACTCATAGAAATGAGGTTACATCACAAATGTAGATCTTTTTGCCTTAATGGTCAACTACATTTAAAGATTTCTTAGATTGTCTTTTAAAAGTAGAAGGAATCTCTGATTATATAAAAAGTTAAGCTTGTTGCTTACAAGAGCTTTAGCTGCATTGACTAGGACTTCCTAAGGCGTGTGTGGCACCCATGAAATCCGGACAGCAGACGAAGCAACTGATGACAGATAGATTCTTATTACCCCGCTTCATGTGTATTCCATCAATACCAAAATCACAAACAAGAAGAGTGTTCTACAAGAAAATAGGCATAGAAATTTTACTGACTTCTCTCACCAATCATCTGTCTAAAAGAGAATAACCGTACATGATAAATTGATAATTTTGATAGTGGCATTCAGTGAGCTGTCCAATATAAGGTTTTAATTACCGTAACCTATGTAGAACTTAGTAGATGTCATGAAAATAGCAACTAGGTTCAAGTCTTAGATGGATTGACCTTCTAAGAGAAGCATGTGAGCAGTTGATGGTTGGCCGTGCTGAATGAATTAAAAAGTTACAAGATTCTAAAGTCTTGTATTCAGATGATGAAGATTTTAAGGAAGAGCAGATGAAATGTCAAGAGGTCAACCAAGAGATTTGCACATAAAATAAAGAGATTTGCACATAAAATAAGGCTTTCTTTCTATGGAAAAAGGTTAAGTATCCCAAAGTGTTCCTCACATGAATCAGTTGTCAAAGAGATGCTTTGCTGGTGGCTTAAGTGAAGGCCTGGCATTTTCCAAAAGCATTGCTCTAGTCAGAAAAGATACCAATAGCATCAGTTGAAGCGAGACCTTGGAAAGTTTGTGCTTGTATGTCAAAGCAATAAATGGTAACCCCATAATTTTTGGCCCTTACACCCATTCCGATACCAGAAGCTCCATAAAATGATCTGTCCATGGACTTTGCCTTGAGACCCCTAAGAACTCAAAGAGGCAGGGACTGTGCCTCTAAAATAGTGCATTTTATACCTTGTAAGAACAGAACAAATACCTCAAACATTGTTTCTTTTTTTTCGAGAAATTGTTAGACTGATAGTTATCGCCTTCAAAGTCCACAGTGATGGACAAACTAAAGTTGACAAAAAGAACCTTATAAAATATTCATAGGTATCTTTCTAGAGATAAATCTTAGCTGTGAGACTATGCCTTAATGTAGGTTGAGTTTTTTGTTTTTGTTTTTTATTTACAACGATATAGTGAATAAATGTACAGGAAAGACTCCATTTAAAATTATCTATGGAATTTTTTAAAACGTACTCTAGAACTTGTGAAGCTACCAAAACTTCCTAGTGAGACCAATAGCTACGGTTCATAGAACTCATATGTATATGTTAAGAAACAAATGCTAAATACAGAAAGATGCAAATATGTATAAATAATTGAATGATTGTGATGGTTCATCTTAAAAAATAGCGAATTTTTGTAGGAACTTATAATAAGCTAAAGAACAAAAACCATGGACTTTATAAAAAAAATTAGAAGATCAATAGCAAGGCATATGTAGTTGATCTTCTTAAGACATGAACAACTATTCTACACTAAATGTAGTGACCAATTTGAGTGTCATCCATTGGAATAACCAGCACACCCCAAAGCTAATTCAGGGGGAAAATCACTACAAGTGCAGCAGATTGATGTAGAATGGTTGGCCTTATTCTACATGGAAGGTCAATTGAAGGCCTTATTCTACTAGTTTCCAGAGTTCTAGATGAAATAAGATAAGATTCTAATAAAGGTAAAAGTTTAAAAATGACAAGGTAGAAGTTTTAGATAAGCCCTACAGTCTATAAATAGAGAAGGAATCATTTTGTTTCCATCAAACAATCTAGCTCATCATCTTCTGAGTTTCCTTTTGGTTTCTCTATTCCCCGTAGATTCAAGGGTTATGTAGATTCAAGACCTTAAGACCATCCACTTCTTCTTCCCAGCTTCCCGTTACATAGTAATTTATAGTTTATCTTATAACAATTCAATAGTGTGCTAACCAGAGGGTGTTAAGGCTTGTACGCATACAACAGACCCTCCCCCTTCACCCACGAACGGGGGGGGGGACACATTTTCCCCTCTCCTTCACCTACAGATTTCGTTTTCACAAACTAGACCAAAATCTACCAAAAAAACCGCATTTTGTTGCAAATATATGCTGCATGAAAAAACCAATTCCAGCTTGCCTCTCCACCTTTTCTTTACACTTGTAAATCCTCATAATATATAGGCATTTCCAACTGTATATACATAAGTTTTACATTCACTCCTGAAACACGAACACAATACAACCATAAAATTTACCTATATATTTGAGTTACAACAAATATTTCCACAGTCCTCCGTCCAAGTTCTGTAAGGCGCCTTTCATCACGTTCAATTGAGTCTTTGTTGAAGTCCTCTCCAGGAATTCCTTCCTAAGAATGCACAGTCAACATAAAATCAAGGAAAACAACAATTCGCATGCACAAAGACAAAGAAAAGATAGAACACAAGGTCCAAAACCTTGTACCACAAAGGCCAAAGTTAGAAATGTGATGGAAAACCATTCAAAACTTCAACAGCCCAAACAATACAAATGTAACTCAAAATTGAAGTCACCCAATTGCATCAGTGGTCTTTCAATTGAATGATTTAAGGATAAGCAAGTACCACAACAACCATCATAGACAAGCATGTTTACCTTAGATGTTTGTGTTCTAGTACCACACTTATATGACATTCAAGAATGTCATTTGGAATGTGAAGTATAAATAACCATATGCCCAAAAAGAAAATCTGAAGAACATTTCAATAATCATCAGCACAAAATTGTTACTTTCCATGTAAAAGCTTGCTCGAAATTGTTGCATGACATGGTTACTGACACATGCATACCACAAGCGTTTGGTTGAAATTGTTGCATGAAATGATTACAGACATGCATACCACAAGTTTTGTGGAAATGAATATAGACAGACTTCAAGTTCTGAAGGGAAGTGAATAATTCCAAAATCCATCATTGATAGTGACCAATGTTTTCAAGTTTTCTAACCCATCCATGTGAATATGTCTTGAAAGTTGCAATTGTATTACTCAATATGAAGCTTGCCTAGAAGGCTCAGCAATTAGAAAAACTCCTACAAGTGCAACAGTAACTAAGAAAAGAAACAAGATTTTGTGTTTAGATAGATGGGCTTCCTAAGGTCAATTTCACATTTTATGATCACAGTTGGAGAACTTTCTATACTGCGTGCTTGCGAAATATGATACCAAGAATTCCAGAGAGAGGCCTGACTTGACAGGGCAGAGGCAGGGCATTGTCCTGCTAAACAAATAGCCAAAAGATTATCCCACTAATATCCAGACAGGTCCCCTTAGTAAAGAGACAAAGTTTTTACCCCCTGTTTGGATCACTTTATAAACTGCTCCTTGCCATTTATGCTTATTTTAAGTAAGCATGTTTTGGTGTTTGGATCATTTACTTTTATTCTTTTAATGAGATTTTATAAATTTCACCCCTTTTAAAAAAAACAAGAGACCTTATTTCATTTATAAATGCTTATTTTCTTCCATTTCACCCCCATCATCACCACCACCACCACCACCATGCAACGAAATATGTGGAAATATAACCAAGAGCCACTATGGGCTTACAAGATTGCAAACACAAGAAGTGCACAAACACAAGTCCACTAAAGAGACAATACACAAGCCTTGAAAATACAAGAGGGGTTTAACCCCTATTTATACACAATAGAGCCACTTAGTGAGTTTGAGTTGAGGCTTCGAAATAGAGCCCATCATGTATCCCCAAAGCTTCTTACCTTTGCGGTTATTTTCCATAGCGGAAGCCCACATCATATAGTTGAAATCATTTAATTTGAATGAGATCTATTTTTTGTTTATTCTCCATTTTGACTTGATAGAAGAGAGGAGAAAATATGGAAGACCACGAAAAGAGCTCATCCACCATGACTTCTACAAACACCACCAACTCAAGAACACTTTTTCAAAGGACCAAAAGCACTATGGCTCTGATACCATGTAACGAAATATGTAGAAATATAACCAAGACTCACTATGGGCTTACAAGATTGCAAACACAAGAAGTGCACGATCACAAGTCCATTAAAGGGACAATATACAAGCCTTGAAAATACAAGAGGGAATTAACCCTTATTTAAACACAATACAGTCACTAAGAGAGAGGCTATTGGGAGCTCCCAAGGGGTTGTTGGGAGCTCCCAAGGAGTCGTTGGGAGCTCCCAAGGAGTCGTTGGGAGCTCCCAACAGTCATAAATATGATCGTTGGGGGAGCCCCAACGACTCTTTGGGAGAATGCCCAAAGAGCCCTTGGTTTTTTGAGAAAAGGACCAAGAATAAAATAAAAAATTTAAAATTTAAAAACTGTCCCTAGAGGACAGATTCTATTACAATAAAAAGACCAAAATACCCTTGACAATAAAAATAAATAAATATATGCTATATATATAAATATATATAAGTATATATATACATATATTTTAACACACCATCACCACTATTACCATCACCATTGCCAGTACCATCATCACCATTACCACCACCACTATCACCATTGCCGCCACCAGCACTATCACCACCACTACCACCATCACTATGTCATCACCACTATTACCACCACCACACCACCATTACCACCACTACCATCCACCACCACCATCTATCACCGCCATCCACCATCACCACTATCCATCATCACCACTATTAACTTATCTTATTTTCTCATTCATTAAAATTTAAATAGTTGGTGATCCAAGCATTCACTTAATTAAAAATAAGAGCAACTTCATTATAAAATGTGCCATTAATTTATTTTTGTAAGCAATAAACAAAAACATATCCAAACAGGGCCTTAATTCAATAATTAGAGATGAATTCTTCTTCTGAACTTCTTTTCAATATCCTCTACACAAACTCAGAGAAGAGTATCCACATAGGTTCATGTTGACAAGACAAACTAACCCATGCTGCAGAAACTATACAATCGCATGATCATCCAAACTTACCTTTGTCCGATTCTGAGTACCCTTGTCATCCTTCAGTGGAGGCAAAGGCTCCAGTGCAGCCCTCTCAAGCAACTCCAACACATCATCAGCCAAGACGAACATATCCTTTTCAACACAAACAATTGGAGGTGGCATTTCCTCATGGTCTGTTGATTTTGTTCTCATCTTTTTGCTTGAACTTTGGCTTTCAAGAGCCTTCAGACCACTGTGTAGGGAATCCATGACTAGTGTAGAGGTGACTTCCTTCTCTATGAAAAATTGTTTCACAACAAGTTTCAAGACGGTATCACTTTTCTCTCTTGACATGCGACGCCTTGCATTCTGGTCCATTCCTAACCAAAATGCACGAAAGCTGCAACAAGCTCAACAACAAACAACTCTTCATGTTACAGGTCCATGAGGAAAATTATAGCAAACTTGAATCAGAAATGGAAGCCCCAAACAGTATGATGCAACAGGCGCATAGATAAATCATAATCTCCAGAAGCTATAAAACAAAACAAGCACGAATACCTTGACCATCTTGTTTTGTCCTCAATCAACTTCCCAAGCTTGTTCCTCCTTTCTTCAACAAAGCGTCGGCAGATCCCCTCAACATTTGTTAGGTATACTCGAACAAGTTCTCGCCTATATTGACAATCAAGACAACGGAAAGGACGATGTGCCTTCTCCCTGGTAATTGGTAAACAGAATGTAAGAAACTCCAGAATTTGGAAGATTAAATGCAATAATTGAAAGAAATGATGTATAATTAATTAAAAATTAATAATATAAGAACAAAGGGACTGCCACATGCCAATAGCTCTGGAAAGATGACCAATGAAAATACAATTTTCTTGTCTTTCTACACAAGATAATAATTAACGGTGTGCCTGGCCAATGAACAAACTCACAGGCCAAATGACCTCAAGGGGGCAGTCAAAGGCATCAATGACAATGTAAAATGGAGATGCTACAACACTTACAGACCTACATGTCCAAGACCAAGTTTGTGCTTACCTTCCATCCTCAAGCCACAAATAATTTTGAATGTTCATTAGAAATGATGTAAAAAATTGAACTTAAAAGGTAAGGAAAAAATATTTCACAAAAACAAGTGACAAAGCACATAAGAAGAGAAAAAGAGAAACAAACTCACTCTAACTAAATGAATATGATCATTAACTTTGGTGAATCTAGATACTAAAAATTGAATTCCTTTTTCTCAATCTAACTCATCAGTGCACCAGCAATAAGTAGTTTGCTGCTAGGCAAACTTGCTTAAGACGTGTATCTCTTTTTAACCAAATACATGAGATGGTAAAAAAAGGTAGACTCCAATCTTCCCAAAATAAGATTGATGCACCCAACAGATAATGGATCATCAGGAGTTATTGAGATTGTAGGCCTATTGCCTCAAAGAAACTAAAGGAATAGATGACTAAGAAAACATAGACAATTTAGTTCAATCAAGCATTACATTCCAAAGCTTGGAAATAGTAAGCACTATTAAACAAATAGGACTCCTGTTGAAAGTTCTTTATGCTATCCAAAGATGCTACAGTGGAAGGGATGTCAGACGGGCACAGCTATTTATGAAAGAGATCAGCTAGATAGGCAAGCCAGATTGGTTCATTTGGCTGTATTTCACAATTTACATAAAGATTGCATCCTCTTTCTCAATGGCGTATCATGGAGATCAAGCCCATCACCTTTCCCGCTGTGGGTTATCATGCATTCATCCTTCTAATCCATAAGTGGTTATCATCTGATCCTGCATATTTTTTATTGCCATCTACACAGGATTATCATCCAGTTGATCAAGTATCATGCGAGATGTGATATCCTAAATGATGCTGAAGAATTGAATGTTTGTTCAATGAAATTTCTGTAATATCTTTTTTCTAATGGGATTACAACTATTTTGGTCAACACCTCCACATTTTCTTGGCTTTAGTCTCCAATCCAGTTAATTACAAAGCCACAAAAAGACTGTGTATCAACCACTTTATTTGGTAGGTTCAAGAAATTAAGACTCCATGAGAAAGGTCCTAGACTACCAAACCCACCTTAGACGTAGATTTCCTTCATTTATTATAACTTGGTCTCAAGCAATATCGATGGTTACCCACTCCTACATAAGCAAGTATGACTCCTATAGGATTGCCAATAAGGAAAAGCATGATACCAATGTAATCATTCATGGGTGCCTGCCCTTGTGGCATTCCGAGATTCATTCCATCCCTTTGCACATTGCAAGCCAGTTTTAATGGATGACCACTTTGTGTGTGTGTGTGCATGAGCCCGTGTATATTTGCTTTAATTTCTTGTGTCTTCGTTTTTATCAATACAAGGAACCAAAACAGCATAAACAAAACAAAACAAATATGTGGAGTATCCAGATGCTTTTATTAACCAAATGGTATTCCACCAATTGAATATCCTCCCTAATAGTGGTTTTCCAAATATTACATGCCATATTCATGTGAAGCACAGAAATATAGCCCGAATTCCCAAACCACTTTTACGGAGGAGTTTAGCATCTCAATATACCATCTTCCTATGTCACACAGACACTTCCCTTAGCAAATGTAGCCCGTGTTGACACAACATGACACTTCATGCACATGGTCAACACTGTGTTCCTAACTTCATTGATTTCTTTTTATGATCTCAACTATTCATTTGGCACTTATTAGTGTGACTTAGCATTTGTGATTGATTATACTAAATACCAATTTTTCAACTATTGTTTAACTCGGATTTCTAATAGACATCTCCTCAAGGAATTTCTCTTGTTGGAACCTAATGGGAACTTTACAGGTCAATTCCTATTACTAAGAATGGCTGTCTCGCATAGACAAGGACATGGGTATGGAACATGATATGGACATACTTAGTGTAACACGATAGTTGTGCAAAACTAGGACATGATGACACAATCGTATGCTTTATGCATACATACATGCATACATATAATACAAACACACATGCACATATACATACATACATATACATAGAGAGAGTTTGTGTGTGTGTGTGTGTCGCACACATACACGTGCATTTTTAGTGCAAATTCTTGAACAAAAATTCTAAATCACAATGTTTCATCAATGTACGCACATCTTCAATCTTTGTAATCCATACAAATCAGAGTGAGTATGCAAAACGTATTCATCCACAAATTACAGCTACAGCTTCTGTCAAAAGTTAAGTCAACACTAGCAAGAATAGTGGCAAATACAAGATTGTTCCAAATTCCAATGAAGGGGAACATTATATATATATATAGATAGATAGATAGATAGAAAGAGAGAGAGAGAGAGAGAGAGAGAGAGAGAGAGAGAGAAATGGGAACCTACTAAATGAGCATGGCGCTAAATGAAATATGATATTGGATTTCTGATGTCAAAATTCTCGTATCCATTTTGTTTCCTGGTAACTATGGGCCAGACTTTACTGTGCCCAGGTCTGGATCAAATGTGATCTGGTTGCTTTGACCAAATCTGCCTCAGACTTGGGCCCAAACAGCCCCAGGTATGATTCAGATCTAGGTTGGTTTTGACCCAAGTCTGAATAAATACATCTGACCAGATAGTAACACGTGGCTGCTTCCTTGCGCCAGGCGTAACAAAAGGATGAAAAAAAGGGGAGAGAGAGTTGGCATTGTCAACAGAAGAGGGAGAGGAATGGGGAGGAGAAGCATGTAGTAAAGGACGAGGAAGAAGAGGAGGCAAAGGAGGTGGGGGGAGAGAGAGAGAGAAAGAGTTCACAATGATCTAGGGACAGCAAGAGGAAGGCTAAGTGGGTTAAGATTGTCACAGATTTCATAGGGGTGAGACGAGAGAGAAAGCAATAATGATCTCATCCTCTTCTTCATCTTGCCCTCCTTGTGGTCACACAAGGAACTGGTGAGGGTGAAAACTGGAGCAAACTTCATGAAATCAAATCCTCCACCATTTCTGTTTACAGTATGGACCACTCGATCCGGTGCACATCTGAACCAATACAGACCTACCTATCACTCCTTTGGAAATGAACAATAGCTGTTCCTTCATAAAATTACCGAAACTGGTTAAAGTAATGAATCTAATTACCATGTCATTCTAAAAATTTTTGCATATACTGTGGTGAATGTGTTAAGTAGGGTTGGGCATAAAGTGGTGCTTGGACTGGCTTTGGAGCCAGAGCTCAACATGGTTGAGCTTATCTCCAGCCTGATGAAATTCCGGCTGGGCTTGACCAACCCATGGCCTATCAACAGCGAGTCAAGCTCAACCAATATATTTGGGTGAAGACACCCTGCCTGTGCCTTTCTTTTTATTTAGGTGGCCAGCCTATAGGCAGCTTATGGGCCAGCTCATGTGGGATAGGCTTTCAAGTGCTGGCCCTTTGGTAGACCAGGTTAACCAAGTAGTACCCTATTCACCGGTCTATTATATGTGGCGAAAGTATATAATGCATCCATAGTTGTTCATAGATGCTAAGTTCACAGAAAATTTATACCCAAACAAGTTCAAGAATGACTTGGTTGTTTCTTTGTTCTTTTTTTTTCTCCGAAAGGAAAGAATGACTTGCTGGTCCATCACAGGGCTTTTTGTTATCTCAGAAAAAAAATATTGTAATACTACACATTTATTAGCTGGACTTTGAAATTGTGAAACCTTAAGTTGGGTGAGGTTTTTCAGCATTGAACTCAGCTTAGGCCTAACCTGTCTATTTGATGGGTTAGGTTTGACCAGACTGCAACTCATTCACAAGTTGACCAGTGCGTCCAACATATGGGCCATGTTGGCCTAATTCCCAACACTAGAGTTAACATCTGCTGTTCATGAAAGATGTTAACAAGCTTAAGACTTGGCGTTTTCATGCATTAATTGTCACCATAAACACTTCTGTAAGTTTATAAAAATAAATGGCACACTTTTTTAGCTTTGCTTTGGAAATGTGAAAGCTTATGATCAGCACCCCAGTTTTCTATAAAAATGCTAGCTTTCCCATAAGACAAAAGAACCCTTACAAGATCATCTACAAAGCAATCACTCCATTAAATAGCAATAGCTTGCTTATCCCCTAGGAGCCACATTCATGAAGCACCTTTATGTTATGATCACAATATTTTAACTATATTATCCTTGGCACTGGTTCTGCTTAACTTCTAAAATGTGCCAGATACATGCATGTTATGCCTATGTATGTATGAATGTGTGCATGCATGTACATATATGTTCACCTAGTTGTAGAGGAAAAAGAAAAGATTAAAAGAGAGAGAGAGAGAGAGAGAGATAAAGAGAGGAAAAGCAAAATGATTTGTATCACTATAACCAAAGTAAAATAGGAGTACATAACCAACAACTAAAACTGCCTTTACTGGACAAAGATATGTGGCAACACAAATTCAGCAAAAGACAGATATGGGAATTCTATTCTACTCAACACAGGCATATTAATAAATGCTTTACTGGAAAACAAACATCACATACCTAAAAAAAAAAAGAGGCAACTCATTTTTTTTTCAAAAAAAGGAAACACAACATACCTAATAACCTGAACTTGTGCCTTTATCACAAGCAAGTCATTAGAAATGAAACCATCATACACTTTTGATAACTCCATGAACTTTTTCCAGCCCCAATCATGTTCTTTCTTCCAAAACCGATGCAAAGTATCTGCAAAGGTTCCCTTTCATATGTTAGTAAAACAACCCAGCTTGAAGTATAGATTTTGAATTTTATGATAACTATTTCTTGCACACCAGAGTACTTAGACTTCTTTGGATCTTTATTCACCACAGCTATTGTAAACTGTGCGAAGTGACTCCATCCTGCCAATGAAAATGAACAATGAGCCCTCTATTTATGTAGGATAAAAAATATGCAATATACAGAACAATGTTTATCATCAGACCCATCACCTGGAAGAAGTTTGTCATGATTAGCAACACAGAGGAATAAAGAAAGATGGTTACACACATCACAACCTTGGGGGTAGACTAAGATGTACCTGTAAATGTATTTTACAAATTATTGGCTCAAGATATTAAACTCCACATTTCTGGCATTTGTTCATATAAAAAACAACTTACATGCAACAAGTGCACCAACAAAAATAGCAAATACAGAAAGAAATTTTCTCGCAACTAGATATGAAAGAGTCCTCACCATTTATATCCACCAACCTCAAATGCATTACTTCGGAGCTCTCTTTTGTTTATTTGTGAAAAATTTTCAATCTTCCAAGTAAACTTCCCATATAATTCAGATGGTTTTGATCCTAGACAAACAGAAATCATCCTCCAATCACATATACATGACTATGCTGTACCATTAGTATGAAGAAAAAATCAATAAACTTAAACCTAATAGACAATAAAGGAACTATTGCTTATAAAACTTCAATGCATGAGCAAATTTATAACATGTACGCATGTCATACAGGTTGCAACGAAATAGTGAATCATTGCAAAAGAAAATCAAGAGTGAACCAAAATAACTAATTGTGAAAACTTTGGTTTGTTCAAGACACAAACCACATGATGGTTTGTTCAAGATGTCTCTGATTTCTCTCTCTTTCCATTTCTAGTGCTCTCATTCTCATGCTTTCCTTCCACACCATGTTGCATACACTTTTACATTTCATTTCTACTTTTGCAACATCTTAAAAAATCGAGGACTATATTAAGAACAGTGTGACCTCCAAAACCAGCAGGTGTCATAATATTAGATCAAACCAATTAATCTAAAACAGATCTACACCAACAAACAGACCACTATTTTACATGAAACAGAAACAAGCCTGATAGAAATTATAAAATAATCACAGTTATCAGTGCGAAAAAGGTGGTCGTCACACAAGGCACAAACATCAAACACAACCCAACAAGAAAGCACAAGTAATAGTAACCAAGAAATAAGCTACAAGGAATCTAACAAACATTCCGTAGAAACATGAACAGATTGTAAATGATTAGAAGTTCATAATGACGGGCCATCAGCAATATTAACAGAACCATCCACACAAAACACGTAGCCTTAAAAATAGGCTCCAACAATAGGTAAGCTTCAAAAAACATGTCATATTCTTCAAATTTCACAATACTTATGTTAAAAAATGAAAGGGATATAGAAGCAGACCGGGAAAATCAAGAAGGGCATCAAATCCAGTGAACAAAATTCTATTTCTATCATTAATGAAAGCAAGTTCAACACACAGCATTACATCGTAAATGTATTAATTTTATACAGTGCAGTATCTGTATAGCAATTTTCTCTGTATACGGAAGAAAAGTAGGAAGAAACATCGCATGTTACCACAAACAAAGTGGAAACTAAGTGAATACCTTCGGTTGAGTTGTTTCATAATCTCTAAAATAATTGGGAAACCTAAAAATTTCAACAAGCAAGAAATGCAAAACCCCATAATCAGCATAACCATAAATAGTGGGTTTTCTTCAAAAGTGATAAAAATTGGACTAAATCTTAAAAAAAAAAACAGGAAACGATAAGGATAATATGAGGAAAGGAACCACCTAACACGAAACAAATAAAGCAAAAAGTTATACAAATACTGAACATACACACGGACTACACATACCACAATCATCATCGTCATCGGTGTCCCAATACGGAGGAGATGTAGAAGGGGTCCCGTTTTCCACCTGCTCACAAGATCTCCATTCCGACAGCGAATCTCCCGACGGGCATCTCTGGCTGCTCGAGATCGCCTCCGAAGATCCCCCAGCCCCATTATCATCACTAACTGACCCAGCCATTGCTCTCGATCCCCAAAACCCCTTCCTTCACATCCAAAACACACAAAACCCCACAAAAACCAACATCAAAATCCCAATTTTCGAACAACCCAATTCCGGAAACGTCGAAATCCAACAAACCCACAAAAATCCCAACCTCTTCCTCACATAATTCTCACGACCCACGAAATCAAACCACAGAAAAACCCCAGAATACTAAAGGTTGACCCCACAGAATTCGGGAAAAAAGGAACAAATGAACAGATGGAGATCACATACCTCTAATAGAATATACAACCCACCAAGAAGCTAGATTCTGCTCGCTGTTGATGGTGTCTAGAGAGAAACGGAGAGGTGGAAGCGTGAAGCAATATAGATATGGAGGCCTTGGCTTCCTCCCTCTCTCTTTATGTTCCTTCTCTCTCTTTCTCTCTCCTAGAAATAAAATGGCAAGAAATTTGTTGAAAACAAAAAACGGGTCGATTTATGACGAGTTAATTTGATATTAACAATACAATATTAAAGTGAGTGAATCCCAGAATATTGTGATTAATGTAATAACTGGTTGTTATTGGTTATTATGGTTTTATGGTAAATATACATTGACTTTCTTAAGGAGGAGGTATGTATTCACTGGTGAGAGTGACCTTTTGGATATATCGAAGGTAAGAAGGTATGTATTCATTGGTAAGTGTAACTTTTTGGTGATATCGAAGGTATTTAGTTAGGTTTTTTGTACTAAATGCTACCCCTAACAGTAGGGGACATTTAAATGCCTTAGATTTCTTATGTTTATTCATGAGCCCCACACCACGAAGTGCAGTTAAAAAAATTCTCATACCTTTGAATATCATGGAACTCTCATTCCTGCATTGAATATAACATGGACCTTGATAATGCATGAAATGCATATCATTTTATCAAACATTCATGAATTTATATGTGGTTTTATTGCTTAAGTATCCATGTTTGCGATGTTTAAGAGAAAAAGAGGCTTCAGCTCGAATTTCGCTTGAAAATGAGTTAAAATGAGAGAGATAAAGCTATTTCAAAGTAATGGGTTTGATTTTCAAGAAGATTTGAATTCAAATCTGAACCAAAGCTTTCATTATGGACTCTAAATCAGATCCATACTCAAACCCATTCAAAATTCGAAGATCTAAGGTGAGAAAAGACCGAATCACCTTCAAAGATATTGCCTAGAGGTAAATTATAAACTTTAATAATTTGAAGGTGATTCTTGAAAATAGCTTGAACTAAGGGCTATTTTAGAAAAATAGGGTAAAATTTTCATATAAAAAAAACTACAATAACCTTAAACTAGTCCAGCAGCCTTGAAAGCCGCATCATCCTCTTTTCCTCTTCTTCTTCACATTTTCTTATTCATCTTTTTCTTCTTCTTCTTTATCATTTTTTTCTTCTTTTCTTCTTGCACTTTTTAGTTTTATTCATGATTCTCTTTGTGTTCTTCTTTTTGCTATATTTTGTATCTAATCGCTGTAGGTATACTTTTTTAGAGCTTTAAATCGGATTTGACGTGAAAATGCCAATTACCTTCATTAACCGATGGTCGAGAATCCCATCTAGCAACCGCCGCCCATCTTTTCTTCTCCATCGATTTTCTCCTTCATAGATTCAGCTTTGGGACATGTGCAACAAGAGGATATCAACATGCAGCAAGAGAAAGAATGTAGGTACGTGTTTTCAAGAAAGGTGGACCGCTCTCTTCTTTCTAAAATTCGTCGGACATCCCTTAAGGTAAGTCTTCTCACCCACTGCTTGTAGTTAGGTATAAAATAAATTTAATCCGATTAGACGTATAGTTTATTGTTAATTTGTGAAATTAATTTGTTAATTAAATTATTTTCTCATATTTTAAAATTTTTATTTAGATTAGATTAATTAGAATTAGATAAATTAGATTTACTTAAATAGCGTCAATCAGTATAGCGTGTCATGCGGTTTTAGCGTGTCCTAGTTAATTTCGATCGTTTATTAATTTTAGTTCAATAGTAGTTGGATTAAATTTATTTTCATTTTGTTGTTTTGCTTTAAATTTTGTCATCGTCCATGTTTTTAGGATTGATTTGGTCGATATTAGCTAGGTCTTGTTTAAGTTAGTCGTAGATAGTTATATCATGCAGTTTAGTTTTTTTTTAGTGTTTTTAATTAATTTCCAGGATTGTGTCATAATGTTAGTGAGTATTTTTAGTTTAGAATCGATTCTAATATAGTTTACATTCTGATTAATATTTAATTAGATTGAATTGCTTAGTTTTTAATTAGTTTTTTTTTATTGAATTATCATTAGAAATAGAAATCAGTAAAGGCAATTTTGCGGTTTAGTGTGTCATTTCATGGGAGTTTTTTTTTAGACTTTCATCCAGAAACAAGGTAGACACGTAACTAGAGGTTATTGACTAGGTCTATGCCAAATTTGAGGAGATTTTGATCTGTTTTGACCTTGCCCATCCTCGGTTCAAAATTGACAAGTTCTGCCGAATTCGGGCTTTCTTTATTTACAAATCGGGTAGAATAGTTTAGTTTTTTTATTGTTTTTGGGTGTTGCTTTGTGTTATTTGATATATTAGTGTTAGTTAAGTCTGATCTGTGTGGGTGTGCATCGATTTTCGTCAAGAAAAAAATAAAGGTGTTTTTATTTAGTTTTCCTTTAGTGGTGACCGTTAGTACAATCTCTTTGTTTTTTTGTTTTAGTTTTTGAGTAGCGTTAAATTAGATAGATTTATTGTTGATTAGTTGTTGATTTCCTTTAAGTTGTTCTCGAATTTAGTCAGATTTACTTTGTTTGAGTTTTTAATTGTTAGTCTTGCGGGCTTGTGGTTATTTTAATAAAAGTCTTGTTAGTATAGGAATAATTGTGTTATTTTGTTTTACAAGTATTTTATCTTAGAGGGTGCTACTTACGGAGGAGGATATCTATCATTGTCTCTTTAATGGAGCCCGAAGAGAGAAAGTCCCGAGCTTAGTTTAGGATTTTCTTTCATTTTTAATCGTGTTTACCTTTGTCGCATTGTCATTGAAGAGATAATGTAATTCTTTTATTTTCTTTTGAAATATTAATAAAGTGAGATTTTTAAGTGAAATATTATTTCTTATTTTCCATTTCCTGAGGAGACGATCTGACTTACCACTCTACACGAGTGTAAGGACTAGTTTTAAATTTATTATTTGGTGTGCAGTTCTTGTTTTAAAAATAACCATTTGCAAAATCGCACCAATTTTTTTGAGTCGTTGCCGGAGAACGACATAGATAAAGTCTAATTCATTACTTGCTTTATTGATATTTTTGTTTAGTTAGTAAATATAGGTAAATGATCTTTTACATTGTTGTATTCAAGATTATTTGTTTAGAATAGTTAGTGCACCCATACCTGACACAGACGTTAATGTATGCAAGGGTGTAGATCTTTGGGCTTTTCATTATATCCTTTTGTCGAAGATCCTGAGAGATTACTTCATTCTTCTTGAGGTCAAAGCAAAATGAATGATCAAATAGAGCCTACTAGACCTACACGCCCTTTGAGGGAGTACTTTCTACCCACAAAGTACACCGAGGCATCATGCATCAAGAGACCTAATATAGGGGTGCCATATTACAAGATTAAGGCAAGTGTTATTCAGATGTTACCTTTCTTTTATGGCCTTAGTTAAGAGGATCCCTGCGGGCATTTAGACGAGTTCCTCGAGGTATGCTCCACTATTAAAATCTAGAATTTTGGAGATGATGCTTTAAAATTGACCCTGTTCCCATTCTCGTTGAAGGACAAGGTCAAGTATTAACTTAAGTCCTTAGATACTATAAAAATAGGGTCTTGGGATCAAATATAGAAGGAATTCCTCAAGAAGTATTTATCGATAGGTCATACTAATCAGTTTAGACGAGCCATCACGATCTTCATAGAGTTCGATGGTGAACAATTTTATGAGAATTGAGAGATAATGTAAGAACTCTTTAGGAAGTGTTCCCATCACCAGGTGCCGAAATTGCAATTGGTTCAATGCTTTTATGATGATTTATTTGAACGGAATCGTCAGACGATCGACTCTTCGTGTGGGGGTACTTTCATGTTAAAGAGTGAGGGTGAGGTATGACGTCTGTTTAACACCTTGAGCGAGAATTTGTTACATCATGCCTACACCTCACGGGCCGAGAGGGCCACATCAAGGATCATGAAAAATGGTGTGCTCTTGAGGTGGGTACAACGGCTGAGTTGCATAACAAAGTGGATTTGCTTACTCAAAAATTGAATCAGCTTCTTGCTAGCCCATCTCCTACTCATACGGTGTGCGCTCTATGCACTAGCCCGACACATGTTGTTGATGAGTGTCCTTCAACATCTCATTACCCTGAATTTATATAAGAACAGGTTCAGGTTGCTCAGGGGTTTGCCAAACCCATGAACAACCCGTTTTCTTCTACTTATAATCCAAGTTGGAGAAACCATCTTAATTTCTCGTGGAAGAATCCACAAGCTTTGATTTTTGTCCCTCCAACACAACAGGTTAATTCTAATGCTTTTACTCAGACCTATCAAAGGCCAAGCTATCCCTAACCCTCTCATATGTTTCCTGCAGTAGCTCCGCAGGAGACCACCCAGCAGTTGTCCTTTGAGGAGAGATTTTTTTAGGCATTTCAGAAGGTGAAAACCTCCAACCAAACTACCTTTGAAAAGTGCAACCAAGTACTAAACTCCCACATGCAGTCCATAGCCAAATTAGAGACACAGATGAGATAATTAGCAAAGGCATTGACTAGGATGAATGTGGGTAGTTTATTGAGCCAACTTGTAGTAAACCCTAAGGGCAATAATCCCATGTCTTTTAGCCTATGTATGACAGATCCTTACTAGCAACAGGATAAGGTAGTTATGGCCCTTAGGTGTGGACAAGAGTACCTGTCAGTCCCGAGAGAGACGACAGATGAGCCAGGCGAGACCATGCCTTCTACTTCTACTCAATCGTCTACCCCAGATAAAGGCAAAGATAGAGGTGAGTCTCCTCAGAATGAAGAAGATTCTCTGATGTATGTCCTGAAACCACCTTTTCCTAGAGCCCTAGAGTCCCTAAGAGACATTAGTAAGAAAGGGGTTAAGATGCAAGAGATGCTCAAAATTTTCAAGCAAGTGCAAATCAACATTTCTCTGCTTGATGTCATTCAACAAGTGCCTGCCTACGCCAAGTTTCTGAAGGAACTGTGCACGCAAAAATGCAAATCAAGAGGCAAGGTTCCTACCAAAGTTCTTTTGACAGAGCAGGTGAGTTCGGTGCTTCAGCACCAAACTCTACCTAAACTCAAAGACTCTGATGCTCCTATTATATCATGTGTCATAGGAAATATCCAGATTGAGCGAGCGTTATTAGATCTTGGGGTAAGTGTTAATCTCTTGCGAGGGTATTTTTATAATTCATTTGGATTAGGAGAGATGAAGTCGACTCCTATGACCCTACAACTGGCAGATTATTCTATCAAGGTTTCGAGAGGAATCCTTGAGGATGTGCTAGTTAAGGTAGATGGGTTCTATTTTCCAATTGACTTCATTATCTTGGATATGGAGGGTATAGACAGCCAGCACTAGACTCCAATCATTTTGGGTTGGCCATTCTTAGCAACGGCTAACGCATATATCAATTATCGTACTGGAGCGATGAATGTTTCATTTGGCAACAAAAAAGTAAGATTGAATATCTTTAATGTTGCTATGGGGCCTGCTGAAGATGAGGCTTGCTTCCATGTGGATATTGTTCAGGAGTTGATGGAAGAAGACTCTGACTTGTTGTTGATTAGAGATCCACTAGAAGCTTATTGTACAGTAGGAGATAGCCTAGATAGGGAGTCCTTAAATGTGTCGTTGATAGTTTCCAGTACCCTTCCTTGGAAAGGAGGATTCGAGCCTTTCTCCACTTTAGCTGAGACATCGGCCAAGTCTTCAATAGAATGTCTGCCAGAGCTTGAGTTGAATCCCTTACCGTCTTCACTAAAGTATGCATATCTTAGAGACAACCATACATTATTTGTGATCATCTCTGCAAACCTCACAGACGATCAAAAGACCAGATTGATTGAAGTTTTGCAAGAGCACAAGACAACGATAGGTTAGGTGGTGGCAGATCTCAGAGGGATAGATCATTCCTTTTACATGCATAAAATCTAGTGTGAAGAAGGATTTAAGCCTGTGCGAGACGTGCATAGAAGATTAAATTCCAACATAAAGGAAGTTGTCAAGAAAGAAGTGGTTAAGTGGCTAGATACATGGATAATTTACCCCATCTCGGATAGTCAGTGGGTAAGTCCAATTCAGGTGGTCCCTAAGAAGTCTGGACTCACATTAGTTGAAAATGAGAAGAGAGAGAGAGAGTACTCCTATAGGGACCACGACAGGGTGGCGAGTCTGCATAGACTATAGGAAGTTGAATGTAGTAACGTGGAATGACCACTTTCTGTTATTATTCATTGACCAGATCCTTGAGAGACTCGCTAGACAGAGCAACTTTTGTTTCCTAGATGGCTATTCAAGATACAATCAAGTAGCAGTGCACCCTGATGACTAGAAGAAGACGACATTCACATATCCCTATGACACCTTTGCTTTTAGGCATATGTCGTTTGGGCTTTGCAATGCCCCGACTACATTTTAATAGTGCATGATGGCAATCTTCTTCAATATGGTGGATGATGTTATAAAGATTTTTATGGATGATTTTTCAATATATGGCTTTTCTTTTGATGATTGTCTTCATAAGTTACCCAAAGTGCTCAAACGTTGCATGGAGACTAATCTTGTTCTTAGTTAAAAAAAGAGTCACTTTATGGTCTAGGAGGGGATTGTATTCGAACATATTGTGTCCAAGAGAGGGATTGAGGTAGACTGACCCATGGTGGAGTCGATCTCATGATTGACCTCACTTACTACTGTGAGGCAGGTGCGTTCTTTCTTAGGGCATGCAGGCTTTTATCGACGATTTATTAAAGATTTTAACAAAATCTCTAGACCGTTATGTGCTTTATTGGCCAAAGAGAAACCCTTTCATTTTGATGAGGAGTGCAAGAAGGCATTTGAGATACTTAAAGATGTCTTGACCACTACACTGATTTTGAGGTCTCCAGATTGGATACTCTCATTTGAGATCATGTGCGATGCGTTCAATCATACCATAGGAGCCATTTTAGGACAGAGGATTCATAGAAAGCCCTATGTGATTTACTATGCGAGCACGACTCTTTTTGATGCTCAAATAAATTATACTATGACAAAAAAAGACTTGCTCGCCTTAGTGTTCGCATTGGACAAGTTTCAGTCCTATTTACTTGGCTCCAAGGTGGTTGTCTATTCTGATAATGCAACATTGAAATATCTGCTGAACAAGAAAGACACCAAACCTAGGATCATTCGGTGGGTCTTGCTTCTATAGGAGTTTGATCTCGAGATTTGAGATAAAAAGAGAAGTGAGAATATAGTAGTCGACCATCTTTTCAGGCTGATTGTAGATTCTACAATGGATTACAGACCAATCAACGATTCTTTCTTAGATGAGCAGATTATGACAATAAGATCATTGCAGTTACCTTGGTTTGCCAATATTGTGAACTATTTGGTGACCAGACAACTACCTGCGCATTGGGGCAGAAATGAGAGAGATTGATTCTTAGCGCATGTCAAGTATTATTTCTAGGATAAACCAGATTTGTTCAAGTATTATGCAGACCAAGTGATAAGGAGATGCGTCCCAGAGGAAGAGTATGAGTCCATTCTTACTTGTTGTCATTCTCTGGCTTGTAGAGGACATTTCAGTAGTAGGAATACTGTAACCAAGGTTTTGCAGTTTGGATTTTATTGGCCCACCCTCCACAAGGATGCTCATGAGTTTGGTAAACGCTGTGTTTGTTGCCAACAGTCAAGGAACATGTCCAAGAGGGACATGATGCCCTTGCTCCCCATACTTGTAGTGGATTTTTTTTATGTTTCAGGCATTGATTTTATGGGCTTGTTCTCGCCATCATTCAGAAGTATGTATATTCTTGTGACGGTTGATTATGTTTCCAAGTGGGTCGAGGTCGTGGCAACCAAGACCAATGATCATAAAGTAATGCTTAAGTTCATTAAGTACACTATCTTTAGTCGATTTGGTGTGCTCGAGCGATGATTAGTGATGGTGGCAAGCACTTTAAGAATGTGTAGGTTGCCCTCTCTTATGAGAAGACACTCTATGCACAACAAGTTCGTCACCCCTTATCATCCTCAGACCAGTGGACAAACAGAGGTTTCAAATAAGGAGATTAAGAGGATTCTTGATAAGACAGTTTGACCAAACATAAAGAATTGGTCTCACCACCTTGATAATGCATTGTGGGCCTACTGAACTGCCTTTAAGACCCATATTAGCATGTCGCCTTATCGTTTAGTTTTCAAGAAAGCATGCAACCTCCCTGTCGAGTTAGAAGATAGGGCCTACTGGGTAATCATAAAGTTTAATTTTGATATGACCCAGGCTGGCAAGGGGCGAGAAGTGCAGTTGAGTGAGCTCAAAGAACTTATAAATGATGCATACGAGAGTGCAAAGATTTATAAAGCTCGAACCAAGGCATTTTATGCTAAACACATTGTTAGGAAAGTGTTCGATCCTGGGCAGAAAGTGTGGATCTTCAATTCTCGTCTTCAACTATTTCTAAGGAAGCTCATATCAAGATGGGATGGTCCGTACATGGTGCATGAGGTCTTTCCGCATGGTGTAGTGACCCTGTACAATCCTCACACACAATGTACTTTCAAGGTCAATGGGCAAAGACTCAAGCCCTACATTTTAGATGGTTCACAAGCATGAAAGTGTGAGGTCTTGGATCTTGCCAAGAAGTAAGACCTGAGCAGGGATTTTGTATCATAATTATAGATTAGGAATAGATTAGATTGCTTTACTTTCTTTTCATTGTTAATTAATTTTTGAAAAAACTGACATGAATAGTTGCTTTAAACTTTTGCGTTTTTAGTGTTTATGAGTTACAAGTTACAGGACAACATAGAACCTTGAAGGGAGCAATTCATATGCCAAACCAACAGAAAATCATGCGTCTGCGTGTGCATGGCGGTGATGCATGGATGATTCAACATTCATATCATCGGATTCTGCGTAGAAACATGTTGTATCTTTTATTTCTCCCATCTTTCTTTTATGTTTCTTAGGTGTGCATAAACATTTGCATTTTTGCATTATAGTATGCCACTGAGGATAATATCATTCAAGCATGGGGGAGGGTATGAGATGCACACCCTAATTTTTTATGTCTATATATCGGTTTTTGGTAAAAACTCATGAAGTTAGGCTTTTGAGAAACAAGTTTTAACATTATATGAATGTTTTTTACATGATCTGACAATTTAGAGGATTTTTAAGCCCCATGTGATTTTTTTTTTGAATCCAATCTAGGAGTAGTTATTTATGTGGATTTCAAAGAAAAGATAGGATATGATTATTAGAGTTTGTTTTGAATTGCATGAATGAATATGAACAATTATTTTGTAAAAAACTAAGCAGTGAAAATATAAAGTGATAAAAAGAAAAGAGCACATGTATAGTTTGTCTTAAAATTCATAGTTGTTCCTTAGTAGCTGGGTTCATGCACTATGAAAATTGTTTGCGCTCACGCAAATAGGGTAACTGAGAGGCTCAAACTTCTTTGTCTAGTCAACACTTGTGGTCTGGTGGGGTTCGAGTAAGTAAGCCTGAGGGGTGTTTTACACCTGATGCTCCAAAACCGTCTAGTTTGGGAGTCACCGGTCCAACACTCGTTACATAAACTCATTAGAAAGCCTAAGAGGTGTGGGCATTGCACAAGACATAAAGAAAACTATGTATAACTATGAAAATCTAGAGCTTAGTGACTCGAGTGATTAAATTTGAGGAATACTTTGTATCTAGTATCCTAAAGTCGTCTAGCATGGGAGAAACTGACCCAAAGTTCGCTACATGGGTTACGAAAGCATGAAAATTGACATAGTGCTCGAATTAAAAAACAAAACAAAAAAACGAGCTTAATGAAAAATTATTGCTTAGAAAGAATTTTGAAAACTGTTCAGAAAACATACATGTGAGGATAGATGGGCAATAATATGAATATACTTGATTTTCTGAGAAAAAAATATAGATAATTACAAACTCAAGAAAGGTAGAAGGAAAATCTTTATTATTGTGGAGGCATGTTAGGCTTTAAATATGTTATAAGAATGCATTTGCATGAAATTTATATTCAAACTCATTTTCTAGAATGCCTAATACTTTTTAGAAAAGACTATATATTCATGACAAAGATGTTTGTAGGTTGTGCCATCCTCTTTTCCTCTTCTCCACGTTTTCTTCTTCTTCTTTTCTCTATCATTTTTTAAATCTTTTCTTCCTTCTCCTTTTGGTTTTCTCTGTGATTTTCTTTGTATTCTTTGTGTTTTCTTTCTTTTTCTTACTGTACTTTGTGTCTAATCATTGTAGGTACACTCTTTTGGAGCTTCAAATCGGATTTGACATGAAAACGCCAATTACCTTCATTGACTGACGACCGAGAATCCCATCTAGCAACCGCCAACCATATTTTCTTCTCCATCGATCTTTTCCTTCATAGATTCAGCTTCAGAACGTGTGCAACAAGAGGATATCAATGTACAACAAGGGAAAGAACGTAGGTACATATTTTCAAGAAAGGTGGGTTGCTCTCTTCTTTCTAAAATTCACCGGACAACCCTTGAGGTAAGTCTTCTCACCCACTGCTTGTAGTTAGGCATAAAATAGATTTAATTCAATTAGACATATAATTTATTGTTAATTTGTGAAATCAATTTGTTAATTAAATTATTTTCTCGTATATTAGAAATTTTATTTAGATTAGATTAATTAGAATTAGATAAATTAGATTTACTTGAATAGCATAAATCGATACAGTGTGTCCTGCGGTTTTAGCATGTCCTAGTTAATTTCAGTCATTTATTAATTTTAGTTCAATAGTAGTGAGATTAAATTTATTTTTATTTTGATGTTTTGCTTTAAATTCTGTCATCATCCACGTTTTTAGGATTAATTTAGTCGATATTAGTTGGGTCTTGTTTAAGTTAGCGATAGATAGTTATATCATTCAGTTTAGTTTTTTTAGTGTTTTTAATTAATTTTCAGCATTGCATCATCATGTTAGTGATTATTTTTAGTTTAGAATTGATTCTAGTATAGTTTACATTCTGATTAATATTTAATTAGATTGAATTGTCTAGTTTTTTTATTAAATTATCGTTAGAAATAGAAACCAGTAAAGGCAATTTTGAGGTTTAGTGCATCATTTCATGTGAGTTTTTGTAAAGTTTCATTCAGAAACACGGTGGACATGTAACTAAAGCTTATTGGCTAGGTCTATGTCAAATTTGAGGAGATTTTGATCTGTTTTGACCTTGCCCATCTTCAATTCAAAATCGATAGGTCCTATCAAATTCGAACTTTCTTTATTTATAAATCGGGTAGAATAGTTTAGTTTTTTTTATTGTTTTCGGGTGTTGCTTTGTGTTATTCGATATATTAGTGTTAGTTAGGTCTGATCTGTGTGGGTGTGCGTTGATTTTTGTCAAGAAAAAATAGAGGTGTTTTTATTTAGTTTTTCTTTAGCGGTGACCGTTAGTACAATCTTTTTGTTTTTTTGTTTTAGTTTTTGAGTAGTGTTAAATTATATAGATTTCTTGTTGATTTTCTTTAAGTTATTCTCGAATTTAGTTAGATTTACTTTGTTTGAGTTTTAAATTGTTAGTCCCGCGGGCTTGTGGTTATTTCAATAAAAGTCTTGTTAATATAGGAATAGTTGTGTTATTTTGTTTTGCAGGTATTTTCTCTTAGAGGGTGCTACTTACGGAAGAGAATATCTATCATTGACACTTTAATGGAGCCCGAAGAGAGAAAGTCCCAAGCTTTGTTTAGGATTTGCTTTCATTTTTAATCGTGTTTACTTTTGTCGCATTGTAATTGAAGATATAGTGTAATTCTTTTATTTTCTTAATAAAGTGAGATTTTTAAGTCAAATATTATTCCTTATTTCATGTTTTCTGAGGAGACGATCCAACTTGCCACTCTACACGAGTGCAAGGACTGATTTTGAATTTATTATTTGGTGTGCAGTTCTTGTTTTAAAAATAACCGTTTGAAAAATTGCACTAGACCGCATCTTAAAATTCAAAATAAACACTGAATCACAAATCCCCAGAGCTAATGTTTTAGCCTCAAGACCTTACATATTCGTTTATAAGTATATGAGGTATATTCCCAAAAGGAAAGATCTAGTAAGGGGCGGCTGTCTAACATCACTAAACTAAAAGGATGTCATAAATTTGAAATCTATGAATGCACACCCCATGTCTCACGGTTGAAGTTGTGTGTACTCCTTATTTGGTAAGAAGGATCCAAGGGTTTTATGCTAATGAGTTCACGAGTGGATGAGTTTTTTTTTTATTATTATTAATATATAAGAGCATTTTTTATATATACCATCAAGCCCATAGTTGAGACTAAAGAGAACTAGAATGTGAAACATTTGTTAATGGATATTCTTTGTTTTTTGTGACATAAGTTAGGGAAATACAATGTTGGGTCAAAGGATACTTGATAAATGAGATGAACTAACCAATTAGAGCTTACCAAGCATATTTCACGAGTTTAAATGAGCTCTTTATGACCCAAACATGAGCCGAGCCCCGAGCTTCTAATCTTGTTTTCCATCCCTAAACTCTAAGTACTCAAAATCAATTGAGTTCAAAATTTAAACATTTGAATCCACCTATTTCAATTTGTTTTTATATAGCTTTAGACCTATAAGGGTAGCGGTAGGGTCATAGTAGAAAAACATGGTATCTCCAAGCAATAAAATGTCACTTGAGGGGTCACGTAGGCTAGGCATGTCTAGACAATCCTAACCAAGTGGAGAGTCATCTTAGACAAGTTGAGTTTTTGTCCAAAGTGTTCCACTCTTTTTTTATTTGGTTTTGTGTGCCAAGTGTCCCAAACACCATTGCTCTATGGAGAGGAATGGAATACCACAAGACATCTAAAAGGTCTCCTGTCGGATATGTGGAATATCATGTTCTAGGCATCCCATGCACCCGCTGTTTGTGCTCGGAACATGGGGCGTATATAACAATGGCTATCAGAAGTTGTCCATGCAACCAAACACTCTCTTAGGGCACATTTGACATTGTGCAGGATGAAAAACAAAAAAAATAACATATAATCTAACAAACGTTGGATGCGATGAACGCACAATGTGAAATTTTCATTCCACAACCCACTATTATAAAGGGGACAAGGATGGGAGGAACCAAAAAAAATAACGGGTAGAGGGGGGCAACCATCTCTCTCTCTCTCCTATGTAACAGCCAAAGGGGCGGAGGCGACGTCGACAACGAGGCGGAGGCAAGGTCGGCAGCGAGCTCTCTCTTCCCCTTCTTCTTCGTTCCTCTCTCTCTCTCTCTCTCTCCTCCTTCGTTCTTCTTCTTAATTAGGGTTTTTTTTCTTTGACTTTTGTTGGTTAGGTTAGATCTTCTAAATAATTAGGTTTTTTCTTTTATTTTCATTGATTAAGCTTTTTTTTCATTGATTCCACAAATTTTCTTTGATTTTTATTAATTAGGGTTTTTTTCTTTGATTTTTGTTAATTAGGTTAGATCTTCTAAATAATTAGGGTTTTTTCTTTGGTTTTCATTGATTATAATTTTTTTTTTTGATTTTCATTGATTAGGGGGGGTTTCTTTGACTTTTATTGATTAGGGTTTTTTTCTTTGATTTTCATTAATTAGGGCTTCTTATACTTACTTTGATTAGGGCTTTTCTTGTATTTGATCATGGATGTTTTTCTTTTATCTTCTTTCATTAGGGTTTTTTATATTTAATTTTATAGTTTATTTATTATTTATTTTTCCTATAGTTAAGGGTTTTGGTTTATTTATGATTTATTTTCTTGCATTTTACAATTTTATGATTTATTTATGGTTTTTGCATTTGTATATAAAAAATATGAATTTTTATTTTTCTTAAATTACCCAAAATTTAAACATTTTTTCTCACTTAGATCCATTTTAAGATCTATATTTGGAACTGCAATCCATAATTTTTTGATAAACTTTCATAATTAGATCTAATATGACACTAATTAAAACATTTATATATATATAATATCAATTCTTATTTTTTTTCAAATTATCCATATTTTAAATATTTTTTAGATTTTAGATCCAATCTAATATCTATATCTTAAAATCCATAATAAACATGTTAAAACACTCGTATGGTTGGGTGGATTGGGACATATGATCCAAAACAAAGTAATCTGACCCATTATCCATGACTATCTAAGTTGTCTGCACATCTTCATCAAACAACGAACTTTTCAAAGACAACATCTGGGTACGGTCCAAACAAATGTTGGACTTGGTACAATTGTTACGAAACAGATATAAAACCAAAAGTCCACAAGTTGTTCACGAGTGATGAAGTTGATCATCTGAAAACCCGTTCTCATCATGAACAATGATAATGTAGAATTAAACATTGTTAAACTTGTTTCAGGAGCAATCAAAAATAGTCTGCGAGTTCTTTCTCGTGCATTAAATAGTGACTCTGTTACTATAACTCATCACAGATTTTGCTTTATAGTTATTCTAGACCACATGATACATAATCTCTCAAACAATCTTGACAATGCTCAAAATCATTAAACATTTTATCGCAAGCAATTTCTTTATCATTTGAGTATGTTGTTAGTCACTCAAATTGTTTACAATTGTTGAGTTTTTCATTGTGCAACTCGTCATACAAATCAGATGTCTTCGCTTCAATGATTTTCAATTGCTCTTCATTAGATGAGAAATCATTGAACGAGAACCATGGGTTTGACTTCTCAAATGTCATTTGTGCATCGTTCTCACCTGACATTATTTGTCCCATATCATCATTGTCTTGGTCATCTCTTATCGTTTTTTATTCTTGCTCAGCCGACATGATATAGTCATCATCATCACTATTATTTGATTCTTTATTGTGGTCATCATCGCTACTACTCCAAATGGACTAATCGATTGGACAAACTAAATCAAAATTTATTGAGCTTCCTTTATTTTAATGCATGTAAATTCCTGCATTTTCAACTATCAAGATTAATAATAAAAATAACACCTTCAGCTCAATCATAAACTAGAAAGTTCAACAAGCTTTACCTAAATTTACCATTTGAATTGAAAGTTTGGGTGTCATCTAACGTACTATGATGAAGATCACCAACATTGGTTTGCCCACGTGGTTTCACATCTTCTGCAGTGATCCCGTCATCGTTAACGGCTTGGGACAATGAGATGTTATCTAAGATAGATGTACATTATCTACAAGATTTTCATCATTTCATTCATCAACTACTTCTTATACAACACTTCTGACTGCTTATTGTGTATCACTTGTGACTGCTTTTTGAGTAACTTTGTAACCAACAACTTCTTTAACTAATCAGGGAAGTCGATGAGTGTCGGGATGAGGCAAAAAACTTTCACAAGAATCGCCGTAAGGGTATAGGGATAAGGGTTAGGGTTCTAGAGGGAAATGGGTTACCCCTCTTTCCATATACAAACAAATAAAAAATAAAAAAATGAACATAAACGCCTATATATGCAGGTAAATTCGCATGCTAGAATAAAATTTAGCATCACTTAAAGTCGTTAACATGCAAAAGTTCATGAATTTTGTAAACTTTTTATAAATTTTACATCGAAGGGCATACTTTGCAACCACCAACATAAAACTCTTGACGAAATATATATATATATATATATATATATATATATATAGTTAAATTCACTCGCTAAAATAGAATCTCACATCGCTTAAAGTCGACACCATACGAAAGTTTATGAATTTCGTATCGAAAGTAAACTTTCGCAACAACTAACTTGAAATTTGCAAGAGATTTTCACAAGAAGTGTCATGATTTTCGTACTATTTGTGTGAAATACGTGATTTCTACGAAATATCATGCAAATTCTGTTTTTAGTGAGACTGAGAGAGTGTTGCGACATAACAGGCAAAAATTGGGGAGTTCCATGAGTGCTAAAGGTAAAAAGGTCTTAAAAAAGTCAAAAACCTGCAAAATTGGTCATCGGGCAGATTTTGACAAATTGTAGATTTTTTTGAAAAACACATCAAATTTATCTTTCAGTATGATTATTTTTCTGAATATATTAATGGGCACGAACTATGTTTCCTTTTCTTGTTTAGTTTGTGAGAAAGGGAAAGCAAACTCTCATGGCATGTCACTGAGATATAGAGAAAGGGAGGCCGTTTTCTCCAATTACTGTTGTTTTTGTGAATTTAACATGTTATTTCCAATGACCATTATTTTGCTATTAAAAACACAATATTTAAAAAAATACAATTTTGAAAATATAACATTTTTAACACGTTAATACACTAAAATTGTGCTTTTTTCAAATATTTTATGTCATATGTTTGCCAAGTAGTTTTCAATATTTATTACGTGCCACTAATTTCCGAAGATTTTGCAAGAAAAAACCACATTGTTTGAAATATGACAAGATTTTTCCAATAATGAGATTTGTGGCTATGAACTGCACAACTTATTACATCCCTAAATTATTTGTAATTCTATGCATGATATTAAGACCAAATTGATGGGGTTGGACACAGCCACCCATGGCCCTACCGCTTTGGGCCTCGCTTAGCTGCCTAAGTCATATTGGTGTCAACATAGTGTCAAAAGTTTAAAATGGCAAAAATATCGGCAGCCAAAAAGTCGCGAGAAATATTTTTTTTCAAAAACTTTTGTTTTTTTGGAAATAATAAACAAATAAAAAATTTAAAAATAAAAATTTATGTAGAAATACAAATAAAACACACACATTTTCCATGATAAAAAGCTGTTAAAAACATAAATATCATGTTTAAAATGTGATATTTTTGTTTTTACAAAAAAACTGCAATAATTTGATAAATATCACTAGAAATTACCGTTTAAAACTTGTAGGTATTGTCACAGTATTTTCGTGATATTTTCATAAATATCACGATATTTGTCACACTGAGTGTAAACGGTCGGACCTTCCTGGACTTGAGTGGGTCTGAACTGAGATTCAACTTTGAGGTGTTGGTACTGGTCCAGGTCTGGGTCCAATTGAACCTATTATAGAAAAACAATATCTAGATCTTGTAAAGATAACATAAACTAGATTCGGTCCATACCCTGTAAAATAATTTTTTTTTTTGTTTTTTACATCTAAAATTGTGAATATTAATTGGAACTCAGGTTGGACCCGGGCCTGATATGAAATTTCAAAAACCATACCTGACTCCATGTACCTTGTGAATTTGAACAAAATTGTTGATGTGACCTTCTTATATATTACCAAACCTGGATCCTACCGACGGTATATGGTACAGGTCAGGATCAGGTCATGCCCAAACCGCCTACGCCCCTACAGGCTGGTTCTTAGGGTCCCAGTCTAGCCCCTCCATATGGGCCATGGGCTGCTCAACCAGAATGGACTGGGTGGCTGGGTCCGAAATGCACTTGTGTCAAGCTAGCTGGGCTCGGCCTGTGCCCTACCCTCTGAAAAGGGTGGGCAGCCTGGGCTCGGACCACCCCTAATGGGTTCCCATGTCCCAAAATCAGGGTCAATACAAAAATGGGTTATGATTATGAGCCTGACAAATTAATTTAACCATGATGACAACGGGATCTGGGCCACACAGCTGTGAATGGGAACCAGGTCCAGGTCCAACACAAACATGGTCCCTTCTTTGTATATGAAACCTATGAAAAAGTAAGACCTGGGTGAATTTGGTTGCAGTTATAATTCCAGGTCCATCAGGATGGGTTTGGAGCTGATCTAGATCAGGTACCAGACCAGTGGATTATGTATCTGGATCTGGATCCACTTGGCTCAGGAATTGATCCAAGTCTACTTGGCCTTATCAACTGTAATACTCTTGGTCTATTTGGCCTTCTAGTCCCAACTAGAAGCAACCAGTTGAATCAGGGCTGTCTACAGGTTAAAGTTAAGACCAAGGTGGATCCAGATCCAGATCCAGATCCAACTTTGAGGTGCTGACATTTGGTTTGGGTCAAATCAGACCTGTCTTGGGTAGGGCCAGATCCAGATCCAGATTCAGTCTAAATGGTAAGAACAAGACAATAAAAACCACAATTTTTTGTTACATTCTACATGTAAATTTCAGGATGTTAATTGGTTACCAAGTCAGACTCATGTCTGATGCGTAAACTTCTAAAACAGTCCAGGACCCATCTACCACTAGGGTTTTCTGAGTCTAATGAGGCCCACTTTAGTAGGTCCAGACTCTAGTAACATACGGTCCATAACGTGAACCCGAAAAGCACAATTGAGAATGGATCAGAATCATCAGACCCCACAGCTTTGTTTGTTTCCCCTGTCTGCAGTGCAACTTTTATTGGAAACAGGACAAAAACTGAACTCTGTGGAATGAACACGGAAGTATCACCTATTCATGTAATACCCTATGTCACAAAGACACGGACACGATTCATGATCCTATACCAGTTCAGGACGCAAGTTCACAATTTTTTTTAAAAATAACAGACACTCAATTTTTATGTTTTTTAATTGTTTAACAATTGAGTGTTTACTAGTGAAGATATTATTCAAAACCATTTAGAAATTATCATATATCCCTGTTACTGGTAATACCTGGTGAATTTACATTGGGAAAATGATCATACTGTACGGCTAATTTAACGTGTTTCCTTGAAAACCTTATAATTTTTTATATTCTTCTCATGTATCTCTTGGTCTCCATTGAGGAAGTGTTTGGATAAGTGGTAAATGAATTCCATGGAACTTGTTTTCCACTGAGTCAGCTGGAAATTAAGTGGCCACCTGAATAGGTGCCGGTCACAGTTCCATCGAGCCTATGAGACCCATCTTCCACCAACTAGAAGTTCTAGAGAAGCCATGCACAGCATAATGCTAGTTCCAACAGATCCAAACACAGCCTAGGAGAACACTTAGAACTATGAACGTCAACGGGTTGGACCTTTGCCAGAATTGGGCGGGTCTCCAAACCTGGACCCGACTAAGAGGTGCAAGTATGGGATTGGGACCTGAGTTCAATTGGATCTACCGAAGGAAAAGCCATGCCTGGGTCTGATAAAAATTGCATATAACAGACCCGGTCCATGCCCAGAAAATAATATATTTTTTTAATGACTTTTACATTGACAAATTGCATATATATATATATATATATATATATATATATATATATATATATATATATATATATATATATATGTGTGTGTGTGTGTGTGTGTGTGTGTGTGACCCGGGTTCGATATGAAATTTCATAAATCATACACGGATCTATATGCTAACCGCACCTCTCTGGTCCCATCTGGATAGTTAATCGAACCCTTCCTTTGTTACCGAACCCTGACCCTACCGGATTTGATACTGGATGGGATCGGGTCACACCAGATCCTTTCACACCCCAACTTGGAAGTTTGCATACTTCCAGTCCGCATGCACCCATAACAACAGTAATCCTGTGGAAATAAATTCCTTCAGTGGTGTTTGGATACTCGATTTATCTTAATTTTCTGGATAAGAATTAAGAAACACCACCTTATTGGAAGAATTTGATTACCATAGCTGACATTATAAATTCGTTGTGAATGTGTCATTTTTGTCATCTTATGACAAACATGACACCACATTGTCATTTTATTGCCATCTCACAAAAACATGAATACCAATCGTCACTTGATAAACAAACTTTTGTAAGTTAATCCTTGGGGAGATTCTCTTGGTCACTGAGAATCTAAGCAGATACGATGTCACCTTTCGCTCTCGTGTGGTAGAAATCCAATTGGATAGGTACTATGAAAAAAATAAATCAAATGACATAATAAACATTATAGTATTCTTAGCCATGTCACCTTTGGCATACCCTAATGTGTAATCAAGAGAAACAAAGTTATTCTAATACTACTAACTACCTGACCACATTGATTCTTATATTCATTCTTGATTTTAATGATTATGATATATACTTTTTATATTTTAATACAAATTTTATTTTTATAAAAAAATCCCCTAAAGGTATTAAAATCAATAATAACATATTTTCATAGATGGCATGTCCACATGTATCGTGTCCCCTTAGAGCCGCACCCTAGGTAAACCAACTAGAAAATAAAATTCTTATTTTTTTTTCTATATTTCCTCTGAAAAAACGATCAAGAGAGTAAAAAGTGGCAGACCTCTCTCTTTCGCTCCATTTAAGGAGAATCGACTTTTGGATCATGTTTTTTGATGAAAAAATATGTTTTTATGAGCCAAAAAAAAACTGATCACCAACAAAACCTATATAGAAGTCAGATTCCAGTGATCCAAAAGCTTGTTCCCAGTAAACAAAACCGATAGATTACATCTATGGGTTTTGATGTAAGAAAAAATAGAAGAACGGGCCAAAATGAGAAAGTGGGAATAATCAACACATCTCTCTCTCTCTCTCTCTCTCTATATATATATATATATATATATATATATGGTTCAGATTTGTTACAGTCGTTTGTATTGCAAACAACCTAGTAAATGTGGTGGAACCCCCTTGTTTGTTTGTTTTTTCTTACATCTAACACCATAGATATGATCTATAGGTTTTGTTTAGTGAGAACCAACTTTTGCATCTCCGAAATCCAACCTGTATACATGTTCTTCTGCCGATCTAAAAAAATAATGGCTATGAAGGCATCAAATTTTCACTCACAAAAACATATTTTTTGTCAAAAAAAACATGATCCAAGAGGTGATTCCTACTAAACCGAACATGCTGAACACAATTATGAACTTAGATTGCGTCAAAACTCGCTTCCTGAGATTCAAACTAGATTGCTGGTACAATCAATGGTACAAAATATAAACCCATATATTGAGTAGTGTGTAGGTGCATTATCACTTACGAACATTGCAGGCGTGATGGACACTCAACAAAAGTATTTTCACACAGTTGTGAACCTCAAGAGAGTCACTGCTTCGCAAGATCAAGCGACATCTCCCACACAAGGTTTGTATAAACCGAACATGGCTTGTATAAAACGGACCTTTGCACCTCATATGCATCTTCATCAAAATAACACATTGCGCCTCAAGCACTCTTGCGCATACACACGCGTGCATGTGCACAAATGTTCATTCCTGCACGATGCGCAACAACGTTCGCAAGCCACCCTAACACACAAGGTTTACCAAAGTAAAGAATAGAGAACAAACACTCTATTTAAACCACAATTTTTTTTCTCTCTTACATATAGGACTAAACATTCTCAAAGCACTTTTGGTGGGAAACAATAGATCACCAAGACTTTACTGATATGTTATATTTTAAAACTCTTTTTCTAACAATTTCACACTAATTTTAAAATATATTTGGCTTGCATAGAAACTTATTCATCAGTGAGAGTATCTGCATGACTTGAACCCCCCACTTATTGAAAGAAAACCTAAATTAATCAAAGTGCTAAGTGGACTTACCTTGAACTTAGCTCCTTATATTATTAAGAGAGTTTTCAATCACACATGGGTTTTCAAAAGTTCAATTTTGTGGATTTTTATATTGGCACATTTTAAGCCTTATGCTTGACTGGATTCATGAGTGCTTTAGAGAATTGTCAATTCTCATAAAAAGTGGCTCACACTTCTATACTCACATAAGTGAGTTTGTCTATGTGTACTGTAACACACACCCTAGTCTTAAGGCCTACAAACTCATTAAGTGCTATTAGCTCAACCCTCACATTAGTTACAGCTCATGAGCACACATCAATAATGGGTTTACATAAATATGCTTAATATTTGTCATTCATCAATTCGTTTCCCATTGAACCTAGGCATGTGAGATCTTCAACGCTCTAGATTGGGTATCCTTAGGTGATGAGTTAATTGGCTTAATTCTCATTCTCTTCGATGTTTTATTGATGACATCTCTCGAAAGTACTTTTGAAAATAAGTTTGCCAAGTTTTGATACGACTTCACATATTTCAATAATATAATATTGTCATCAATCATTTATCTTATAAAACTGTAGCTTAGACTAATATGTCTAGACTTTTCATTGTATTTCATATTTGCTGCTTTACATATAGTTGATTGGCTATCACAAAACATTGAATTAGCAGGTATAAGTTTCTCACATAGTAGAATATCCACTAGCATATTCTTAAGTCATTCAGTTTCTCTACAAGAAGATGCCAAAGCAATAAACTCAGATTTAATTATAGAATAAGTTATACATGTTTGTTTCTTAGGCTACCATACAACTGCTCCTCTACCAATGGTAAAAACCCAACCACTCGTAGACTTGAAATCTTCAAATTCAGTATTTCAACTTACATTACTATACCCTTGAATAATAACAAGAAACTCGGTGCAGTGCACAGTCAGTAAAAGTGTTTTCGCACAGTGGTGACCTTTACTAGTGTGAAAGAGAGAGAGAGAGCACGTGGATATAACACTTTCAACCATTGATTGTGGTCTATTTTATTTTCATGCATGACTTATATGGCTATGATTAGAATGAAGTAAAATATGAAAAGCAAACTATATAGAATGCAAACTGCACACCTCATTTTTCTTTGGATTGCGATTCAATCAATCACAGCATGGGCGTCAAATCAAAAGATTTCAATACCTGTCAATGTCGTAACAATCAATTATCCGAGAAAATTTTAATAGGAAATATCTGGAGTTGGCTCAGTTGACTGGTTCAAATGATCCTGAAAGCTTCAAATATTTTTTCATATTTAGATGCATATATCACTCACCATATACAGTGATTTATGGATAACTTTTTGCTTAGATAGCTTTTACAACCTGGCACTGGTTTAGGGCTCGTTACAGTTCAACCAAAAACTAATTAAGCAGAACAGCCTTCTCCATGTGACACTTTCACTAAGAAGTAGGTAAAACACCACATGAAAACATAATGCTTAAAATGATCATACAAATGCATTTTGATCAAGCTAATGAAATAACTCAAAAGGTTGACAAGATAGAACCATATGGAATTTACAAAGTAGGTTTAGTAAGTGCAATACCATCGTATCTACGTTAATTCATCAAATTTGTCCACGATAGTGTTCTAAAATAGGTAGAATAGGTTACATAAAACTGGCCTCAGCTCAGTACAATGCTACAAATTTAAAGGGGCACAGGATTTAAATCATATCAAAGGAACAGAATCAAGTAATGATAACAGCAAAACACTAACAAGACGTGGCAATGTGTCACTGAACTTACTCAATTGCAGATAGCGGTTTCTCATTCTCCTCATACAGAGCAACAAGAACTACAAAGGATTCAACTTCACATGGTTAATGAATTATGTAACGGAATTAATTTGATTCATTAAAAGACACTTCACACGGTCTAAAGAGCCACAAAAGCTTGCAAGTTACCTTTGGTAAGACCATCAAGAACTCCACTGGATTCCAGATATTTCCTAAATGCTTCTTTCTCTTCCTTTGCCTACAAAAGAAGATGGAGATGAAACAAGGATCACCCTAATAACGCATTCTCAGTACACAACAGACAACACGATGGCCTGTGTGCGACCACATTAAAAGACAAGCAACACCAATAATGGAAAAGTAGAGGACTTCAAGCACAATTCGCCAAATAGATCCGTACCATCCCTTTCTTGTGTACCCCAGAAAACTAGGAAAGAACACACTTAAAACCAGTCAAAGAAATGCAAGAGAACAATGAAACAGAAAAAACAGTACAAAAACTTGATACCCATATGCCCAATCAATAACAATTGCTTGCAAAGACATGGAGGACTTCCTTCGGCATGAACACTTTAAGACGGCAAATTTCCTCTTAAACCAATTATTTTCTGAGAACAACAACCATAAAAAACGAAACCCATCACCACCAACCAAGGGCGTAGCTGGGGGGGGGGGGGGAGCCCAGTCCTGCCTCCCGAAACAGTTAACTTTTTTTTTGTTTTAAAAGCCCAGTCCTAGCCCAGCCCTGATTCCATATGAAATAGATTTTTATCCATTTTTGTAGTCCAGTCCAGTCCTAGCCCAGCCCTGACTGCAGCAAATAGTTTGATTTGTCCATATGAAATAGATTTTTATTAATAATTGTAGCCATTTTTTATTTTATCTCAATTTTTTTTTTCGGGGGCGCTGCCCCCGAAGTACCCCCGATTATCACACAAATAAATTTTTTTTGCTACACCCCTGTTTGCCCCCCCCCCCATGAATCATAGCTACGCCCCTGCCACCAACTGATCTTTTTTCACTTTTCTCACCATGCCCATTAACCGTTCAATTTAAGACAACAGATTTTCCCTCTAAACCAAATTTTCTAAGAGTAAAAACCATAAAAAATGAAATCCATTTACAACAACCATCACCATTATCAGAATCCACTAATCTGTTTCACTTTTTTTACCATGCCCAATGTAGAAATTGTGCAATATGCGAGCATCAAAACACAATAGAGAACCATGTATCAAGATTTGTCCAGTAGCTAACATATACAACCTTCAATTAGAATCTACATGGATCAGAGAGAGAGAGATACCATGTATATCTTACAGCAGCTGATGGGTGATGATTGGGGTTTCAGGTATATATATATATATATATATATATATATATATATATATATATATATATATATATATATATATATATATATATATATATATGTGTGTGTGTGTGTGTGTTAGCTGCAAGGTTGAGGTCTGGTAATGCACTCATACCAACAAAACCATCTTCTAAGAATCTAGCTTTATCAGTTTTTACTATTTGTGGTATATAAGATGAATAATAAAACCTATAACCTTTTGATATTTCTAGATAACCAATGAAAAAACTGCTAGTTGTTCTGGGATCAAAAGATTTTATATGAGGATTATACAATTTAGCCTCAGCAGGACAACCCATACATGCATATATGAAAGAGATGGTTTTCTATTCGTCCATAACTCATATGGAGTTTTCTGAACTGCTTTAGTAAAAACTTTCTTTAAAATATGCACAGTCGTCCTCAAGGCTTCACTACACAAGGTTATGGGAAGAGTCGAGTAATTCAACATTGCTCGTACTATTTTCTTAAGCATGTGGTTTCTTCTTTCGGCTATGCCATTTTGGTAGGCACTGCCAAACATAGAGTATTGAGGTATTATGTCTTCTCCCTCTAGAAACATGGTTAATAGTCCTCTCATTTGACCAATTTCTGTAAATCACTCATAATATTCACCACCTCTATCTGATCTGACTATTTTAATAATTTTTTCACTTTGTTTTTCTACCTCTTTCTTGAAGTCTTTAAAAACTTTGTAGACTTCAGATTTTTCAAATAAAATGTAAAGATAGATAACAAGAATAGTCATCAATAAAGGTGACGAAAAACTTTTCACCCATGTAACATGGGATAAATGGACCATACACATCTGTAGGTGGTGAATAAAAGGTAAAGATACATATAACGAGTATTGGCTCTAGCCTTGTTTGAACTGACGAATTGCTCTTCAATAGCCCTCAAGAATTCTTTCAATGTTCTACAAATAGGAATAGCACATCAAATATTCTTAGCAACCTTAGATTACAAGAGCTAAAGGCTAAGACGATTCAAACACTCCCACTTATTATAAGTTGCTTTTTCCTCAATCTTTACGCAATACTAGATCTAAGTTCATGTACCTTAAAGTAAAAAGTATCATTTCTTTTCAATCACTAAAATTCGAGCCATCAAGAAAAGGAATACTGCTTGATCCATCAATAATAACAAAACTAGGCACAGAGGGTCATTAGAGTCTCACTTTGGTGAAAAGAACTCATAATACACGAAATTTACTTCATATTTCATGAAAATTAACAAAACTAGAAAAAATATACAACCAGAGACAAGTTGGCAAGACACCTTTAGGTGCACATATGCCACATGTGCTTTCATATATTTTGTCACGATGAACTTTCTTTAGGCCGAACATTATTTCAATAAGTTTAAGTACAAATTCAATATTGAACTATTCAAAATTTGCAATCCAAAATCTCATGTTAAACATACATTTGACCACTTTGGTGGTTTCAAATGTACATCGATTAGAGTTCTTTGTTGCTCTTAAATGTCAATATTGCCCCCATATGTATACTTGATTAGATAGCTGACATGCATGTTTTATTATAAGCCATTACATGACGCATGCATAAACATATATACGATTAAGATTAATCATGCAAATTTGATACAAGAAAGAATAGTATCAAATATGAGAATGATACAAAAATTGATAAGAAAATGATTTGAAAAAATATGATAATTTCATGCTAGCAACACATTAGATTAATGAACCAGTCTTAAAAACACTAGAACCAGCCAAATACACGGCCGACCCCTGACCCGATTCAAATACACCCCCTCTTACTCTTACGGGTCTGAAAAAATGGGTAGATCCAGAGAGAGAGAGAGAGAGAGCACTGAGTGAAGATCGATCGGTGAAGTAAATGGGCAAATTCCAGTGAGACTCAATGGAGTGTGACATCTCTCACATCAGTGTGGTTTTGTTTTTGTGATTCCATTAAAATTAATTATATGTAGAATGCTTGCATAATTAAATCTACCGAACCGACATTTGACACGATTCATCATTCAAGTGATCCATGACTGCAAGAGCAAGCAATGTCTTATTCCCCAGTCAGTGTGCAGACAGATCGGGTTTGGTCGGACCTTAGGCCCGAACCAGACACCCTTTATTTCTAAATAACAGCTCAATGTTAAAATGATTTTTTTTTTTCATGAAGGACGGGGATATCATCCTCCGGATATGCACTGGCTGAGCCTGTCATACTTGCGATCGCTAAGCAAGGGCTCTTGCACTCATTAATGCAAGTCGCCTCGAATTTACACATTGGGATCATTTTCAAGTTTGGATCGTATTCACTTCAATTATTTACATTGGATCTACGTTCAGATTCAGATACAGATATAATCCGATCTATTTGCATATTTACTTGTAAAAACCTTGATTTCAGTTTTTTTTACGGGATCCAACATCACCATACATATCTTTTGGATCCAGATTCACTATTATGTCCTCGAATAAGTTATTTGGATTTGGATCAGACAGGATACAGTATCTGATCAGTTTGCAGCCCACTACACCAAAGTCCAAACCCACGTTGACACTCGGCAGCTGGTTATCCCGAATCTGTCAAGTTCCGAAATTTGGATCTTTTGTGGACTATCATGCAGTTTTTGGATTCAAGGGCACGAGCATTGTGACAAATATTGGTAAAATGATAGTGCAATATTTTCGTTAAGATCTAAATATCACGATAATATTGTTGTGAAATTGAGTGATTTTTTATTTTGTACATGATTTTTATTTTTAGATATTCTTAGAAATATAATTTTCTAATTTTAATGTTGATGGGTACATGAACTATGAATCAAAGATCACAGATATTTCGAAAAGAGTCACTAGAATATGTTTACTGAAAATATATTATTGAAATATAAACTATCTTTTAAGAATTGAAAATCGCGCTTAGAATTCTCGTAAGTATTTGAGTATCCAAAACTCATATTTTTTTTTTGTCAAAAAATACACGATCCGACAATTGTTTCCTAGAAAGCGAACCATGCCGAACGCATCTTAAGGGTCAGATTCACACGAAAAAAGTGTCATAAATACTTATTTCACACTTCAGTAAACATATTCTAGCAATCCAGACAAAAAAAAATTCTAGTGATTCCAGTGAAAACATTATATATCTTAATTTTTATCATGTTATTCTAAAAAGCTGATTAATGCCAAAAAAATGATGTTTTTAAAATATTGCTTGGGGTGAAAATATCATGTTTTTGTTTTAACACAAATGAACCACTGCAGGGTTGCCCGCGTGGTTGTGAGGGTTAGGCAGACCGCAGACCCCCACCAGTTATTATTCAACGGGTTTTGAACCTGCAACGTCACACCACAGGGAGACGTGCACATACAGCTCCTACCAACCATGAGAAGCCCCCGTTGGTTAACTGAGGATCCTTGGGTTCATAAAAACAAGCAGTACATGCCCTATTTTTTGCCAAGAAAACATGAGATGTTATTCAGCTTTATTAATTATACCTGGACTTACTTTTGTGGAAGAAAACTAGAGAATAAATTCAGAGACATTTTTAACAAGGGCTCCGCTTATCTGGTAAGAGCAGCTAGTGCACGTCACCTTGTGTTGGGACGTTGCATGTTCAAAACCCAATGGTATAGTTGCATAACTGGTAGAGGTCTGCCTAACCCTAGTTTGCCTTTAAAAAAAGAAAAAGGTATATGTTGAAGCCTTTAAAAATCATATCCTCGAAAACACAAAGATATCATATTAGAATAAATGACCACTAGGTTATGATAATGCAACCTTTTGAATTAGGGTTTGAATCTATGTCACAGGGACTCTTCAACTAGGTGCCGCACCCACACTCGATGCGGTCAACCTAACCCTGGGTGCAGTCAATGCACCCAAGGTTATTTATGTCTAACTTTTGGACTATATATATATATATATATAATTTTTTATATTTTTGCCGCACCCCCACCCCCGCACCCAAGTTTTTTTAAAGTGCCGCACCCCGCACCCGCACCCTCACCCTCACCCATGTGACATAGATTTGAATATATCCCAACCATGGATGTCAAGGACATAAATCATCACCAGGCCTTCATGAATCAGTTGTTGCTCTACAGAGCAAGATCAACAACCAAGTTCACTTAAAGCAGTCATTTTTTGCTGGCAAGTGTCAAGGGAAACCAGCCTACAAGAGCTCCGCACACCTGACTAGGTGAGTCGGTCTAGCCTTCGAGTTGAAAAAAGTCTAGAGTTCGATACCTCGAAGTGTGCATCCTTTGCTGTAAGGCCTAAGCCAAATGAGAATATATTTCCATTAGGTAAGGGAGAGTACTCCTGGAGTTTTACACTGCAGACACCTTGTTCCCTTACGACTTACAATGTACAGTTGCGCTTAGAGTCTGTTTTGCTTTTGTTGAGTCTGATGTAAGCTGCCCGGTTTAGGTGAATCAATACCCCGAAGGGGCAGCCCGTATACTTGAACTGTAATGGCCTGCGGGAAAAATTGTGAATAAAGTAAATGCGTTGAGCTTTCTTTTGTTCACCCTCGTTGTGATTGCAATTTCTCTCCCTCTATTCTCTCTTGCTCTCTTGCACTCTGATTACAAGCTTCCGCGATCGGCAAGCGAGCTGACGAGTAGGCTTGCGGCGGTGAGGAAGGACTATCACGCCGCGCTGGCCCATTGAAGGAAATAGGCCCGTGACAAGTGGTACCAGAGCCCATTCTTGTGCTGGGGAAGGGACTCCGGAGTCGGTGTCGACAGACACGCCGACAAGCTGCGATTTGTGAGCAAGACATCGTGGCGCCTTATCAAAACTTGCGCAACATCAAAGGCAAGGCAGTTGCTGAAGCTGAGAAGATGGGTTCACCTCGGAGCCAAGAAGAGTTGGCTGCAACTGTTAACAAGCTGGTGGAAGAGGTGACTTCGCATAAGGAAGCGATTTCACGCGCATGTGAATCATTCAATGGACTAAATGATGTGGTGGCGAGCCTGCAAGAGCAGGTAACCTTATTAATGGGGCAGGTCACTTCGTTGACGACTACAGTGACCGACTTGCAGACTGAAGTAGGGGAGCTTCAGTTGAAAAACTGTACGTTGCAGAGGACAGTGACCCTAAATGGCAAAAATGGTGAGAGACCATCAAGGATTGACGTACCAAGACCCGCAAAATTCAATGGTTCTCGCGACAGTAAGGCCATTGAGAACTTCTTCTTCCAAGTAGAAGACTACTTGGATATCCAGAATGTGACCCTCGAAGATCTGATGATTAAGGCTGTAGCGGCCTTACTTGATGAAGATGCTATCGCTTGGTGGAGGCGGAAGCGCAATGACATGGAGATGGGTCAATGTGTGATAGACACCTTTGATGACTTCAAAATGAAGTTGCGCAACTACTTCATGCCAAGAAATGCGCAGAGGCAGGCTTATCGGATGGTTCGTGAGTTCAAACATACTGGTTCGTTGCAAGACTATGTCAGAACGTTCCAGAAGCTTATGCTGGAGATACCTAACATGCCAGAAGACGACATGTTCAACTGGTTCATTGTGAGACTTCAGCCATGGGCACAGTTTGAAGTGGAAAGGAGCAACCCCCATATTTTGGAAGATGCATATGTGGCGGTTGAGCACTTAGTTGACACTCAGCGCAAGCCTTTCACCCCATCAACCAAAGTTGGGAAGAAGCCTGACCACGGAGGCAAGAAGGATGAGCAGTGCAATGATAAAGGTGAGGTATCGACACGCCATCAATCCGAAAAGAAAACAGAACATCACGAAACATAACAACAACAACAAGGGTGCGGTTGCGACATGTTGGTTCTGCAGCGATAGACATATCGTCAGGCAGTGCCCAAAGCGCCTTGTAAAGGACGACGGGCAAGCCAATGCTGCACAGGAAGAATGCAGCGATACTGAATGCAGTGACACTGAGACCATGCAACCAAGGATGGAAGCCATGCGATAGATTAACGCAGCTAAGAACATGCAGGTCAGTAAGGAACTTATGTACGTAGAAGTCATTATGAATGGGAAGTATACTTCAGCAATGGTCGACTCCGGGCCACACACAACTTTGTCTCGCGGGAAGAGGCAGAGCGGTTGGGCTTGAAAACTGGGTCAAAGCAGAGGACTATCAAAACAGTAAACTCTGAGGCCAAGCCCATCCTTGGTGAAGCAAGAGATGTGGCTACTCAAGTGGGGAGTTGGGCCAGCAAAGCCAACTTCTCTGTGGTGCCCCTAGACGATTTCAAGGTGATTATGAGTATGGAGTTTCTGCGAAGCCAGAATGTTATGATGCTGCCAAAGTTTAACACGTTGACGATCATGGGGTCAGACCTGTCACACATAGTGCAGTGCCTTACGCAGAAAGACAATTCTTCAGTGTTATCGGCAATGCAACTGAAGAAGGGTGTCAAGCATGGAGAGCAGCCATTCTTAGTTGCAGTGCATGCAGATGAAGGGAAGGTAGAAGCAGCAGTGCCGCCGACCCTAGCCCCACTATTAGAGGAGTTTCGGGGGGTGATGCCATCGGAATTGCCAAAGCATCTTCCGCCAAGACATGAGGTCGACCACAAGATTGAGTTGACCCCAAGAGCGAAGCCTCCCACAATGGTTCCATACCGTATGAGGCCAGCTGAACTGAAGGAGCTGCGTAGGCAGCTAGACGAGATGTTGGACGCAGGCATTATTCGTCCATCAAAAGCCCCATTTGGTGCCCCGGTCCTTTTCCAGATGAAACATGATGGCTCTAAACGATTATGTGTGGATTATCGTGCTCTGAACATGGTCACGATGAAGAACAAGTACCCATTGCCATTGATAGCAGACTTGTTCGACCAGCTAGGCAGTGGTCGTATATTTTCCAAGCTAGATCTGTGATCGGGTTACTGGCAGGTCAGGATTGTCGAAGATGATGAGCCGAAAATAACTTACGTCACCCGCTATGGTGCTTACGAATTTCTAGTAATGCCATTCGGGTTGACAAATGCTCCAGCCACGTTCACAACTTTAATGAACCAGATCTTCTACCCTTACTTAGACAAGTTTGTGATAGTCTACCTGGATGATATCGTGATCTACCATAGCAACATGGAGGAACATGTCGGGCACTTGCGAACAGTGTTTTAGGTGCTGAAGGAAAATGACCTCTGTGTCAAATGAGAGAAGTGTCTCTTCGTGCAGGAGGAGATCAACTTCTTTGGCCACGTTGTGGGGCATGGTGTGCTGCGTATGGATGGGCAAAAGATAAGGGTCATTCAGAAATGGGTTCCGCCAAGCAAAGTGACAGAATTGTGGTCATTCCTCGGTTTGGCAAACTATTATCGTCGTTTCATCAAAGGTTATTCCCTCATTGTTGCGCCTGTCACAGATTTGTTAAAGAAGAATCGGGTATGGCTCTGGACAGGAGCGTGCCAAGATGCCTTCGATGGCTTGAAGAAAGCCTTAGTGAAGGAGCCAGTGCTGCGATTGCCTGATCATTTGAGACCCTTTGAAGTCCACACGGATGCCTCAGACTTTGCCATTGGCGGAGTTATTATGCAAGATGGTCATCCGATCGCATATGAGAGTCGCAAGTTGAAAGATGCAGAGAAGCGTTACACAGTGCATGAACGTGAGATGACTGCCATTGTGTATTGCCTCAGGACCTGGCGGCACTACCTTTTGGGTGTTGAGTTCGTCGTCAAGACAGACAATGTGGCCACGAGCTATTTTCAGACGTAGAAGAAGTTAACGCCTAAACAAGCTCGATGACAGATGTTTTTGGCTGAGTTTGACTTTGCCTTAGAGTACAAGGTTGAAAAGACCAATGTTGTGGCAGATGCCTTGAGCCGTAGGGCTGAACTGGCAGCTGTGCGCGCGGAGCCTTCTGAAGTGCACTTAGAGGGCGCACTGCTGAGCCGCATCCGTGAAGGTACACAGCAAGATCCGATCACACAACACCTAGTTTCTCTGGCGCAGGCATGGAAGACTCGGCGATTCTGGCTACAAGATGGCCTCCCCGTAACAAAAGGGGGACGCATCTTCGTACCGCGGTGGGGAAGCATTCGCCGAGAATTGCTTAAGGAATGCCATGATACACTATGGGTCGGCCATCCTGGTCAGGAGCGGACCTTAGCACTCCTTGAGCGCAGCTACTATTGGTCGCATATGAGGGACGATGTTGAGGGGTATGTGCGAACATGCCTCATCTGCCAACAAGATAAGGGGACAAACCAGAAGGTTGCAGATCTCCTTGAGCCTCTACCAATTCCAGAACGTCCTTTGGAAAGCATCTATATGGACTTTATTGTTAGTCTGCCAAAGGTAGAGGGCCTCAGTTCTATTTTGGTCGTGCTGGATCGTTTCTCAAAGTATGCCACCTTCATCCCAGCTTCCAAGGAGTGCCCTGCAGAGAAGACTGCAGAGTTGTTTGTAAAGCATGTGGTGAAACACTCGAGCATACCAAAGAGCATTGTGAGTGATCGCAATGCTCGCTTCACGGGCAAGTTCTGGCGTGAAGTATTTCAGCTACTTGGCTCTGATTTGCTGTTTTCAACAAGCTTTCATCCACAGACAGATGGGCAAACAGAGCGCATCAACGGGATACTGGAGCAGTACCTTAGGCACTTTGTTAGTGCCAATCAGAAAAATTGGGTGAAGCTCCTCGATGTGGCACAATTTTGTTATAATCTGCAGAAGAGCGAGTCTTTAGGCCACAACCCGTTTAAAATAGCCACGGGGCGGCAGCCACTGACCCCGCACACTCTTGCCGCACAAGAAAAGGGAAGGCCATCTTTCGCCTATCAGTTTGTTCGCGACTGGCACAAGCAGAATGAGTTGGTGAAGGCATTCTTACACAAAACGACAAAGAGAATGAAGAAGTGGGTGGACAAACACCGTCGGCCCGCAGAGTTCCAAGTTGGGGACCAAGTGTTGCTGAAGCTATATCCTGGTCGCACAGGCATCTTCCGCGGGCGGCACCGCATACTACTCAGAAAGTATGAGGGACCCTTCACCATCACAAAGAAGGTGGGCAAGCTGGCATACAAGCTGGAGTTGCCCTCAGACTTCAAGGTGCACCTGGTGTTCCACGTGTGCAACCTCAAGCAGTTCCATCCAGATGATGGAGACCCATAACACAGTATGCCATGATGCGCTCCCATCATGCAGAGGGCCCCGACAACACAACGGGCCGAGAAGCACCTCAGTCAGATCCTTCGCCACAATGTCAACTACTTGGGACAAGCGAAGAAATACTTTGTGCAGTGGGAGGAAACAACGGAACCAACGTGGGAGCCTGCATTTCAAATGAACAACCGCTACCCGGCTGAAGTCAGGGCTTACCATGAAACAGATGGCGCTGAGGACAGCGCATGATTTGAAGGGGGGAGCATGTTCCCTTGCGACTTACAGTGTACAGTTGCGCTTAGAGTCTATTTTGCTTTTGTTGAGTCTGATGTAAGCTGCTCGGTTCAGGTGAATCAATACCTCGAAGGGGCAGCCCGTATACTTGAACTGTAATAGCCTGCGGGCAAAATTGTGAATGATATAAATGCGTTGAGCTTTCTTTTGTTCACCCTCGTTGTGATTGCTTCTTGTGATTGCAATTTCTCTCCCTCTTTTCTCTCTTGCTCTCTTGCACTCTGATTACAAGCTTCCGCGATCGGCAAGCGAGGTGACGAGTAGGCTTGCGGCGGTGAGGAAGGACCGTCGCGCCGCGCTGGCCCATTGAAGAAAATAGGCTCGTGACACACCTACTCCAGTCAATAATCAACACGACACCTCTCGGCCTGTAATGGAACATCCAAACCATATAGTAGTGGCTTCTCCACACTAACCTGTCAAAATAAGTGCAAAGGAAAACTGTGATATGCACATTCTTGCCTTTCAACATATCTGATCAAGGTTGAAATTCACATGGCTGTTCAAGTAATCTTGAAGATATCCTTGGAGGCAATCGCCGAACTTCACATCGCATGGCAATGCACACAATCTCCTATGCTCCCTCACATCAGAAGTAGGGGAATTGACCCCTTGAGACCTTAATTATCACGCTCAAGGGACACCCTATATAGAATCACAATAGCTAACCAGCAAGCATTGTACCAGAGCTGAGTTCTTCATAATATGGAAAATTATACCCCAAAAGACAAAAATAGTTCTTATACAACAACAAATAATGATTGTCATCCTTATATCATTGTAATCTTGGTTGAGACCAGCCAACATTTTTGAAGATCTCTGTCTTCCTCAATCCTCCCCTTAATGATGATTGTCATCCTTCCTACTGTTTTCTACTTCTTCCTGTAGCTGCTAAGTTCTAGCCAGGTGTTTTTTTTTTCATATATTTCTCTGGCAGTTTCGATAAATGAGAACCCCTCGGCTATGTTGTGTTCCATCAAGTTTAATAGCCAGGACAAGGTGATTATAGGATTGCTAAAAGCTTGTTTAGGTTAAGGGTCTTGTTCAATCCGTTGGTTGCAACTGGGTCCGAACCAAACCTGACCCGTTGACAACCCTAAGTGGGAGACATCACGAGACTTGGTTGTTTCATATTTTTATTTCAAGGCTGAACCCATATGAGAGCCCCATTGTTTCATGTAGTATTCACGAGAAATTGTTAAGCTGACATTCTTTCCTTTCTTTTTCTACCCTCATGAAACAAATATTATGATGGCAAAGTGCTTGGTAAGAACAAGTAAGCCCTAGTTTTTTTTCCCATCACTTTTTCGCTTTTCATGAGCAAATATTTTAGTACCGTTCTCATATAAAAGGACACTTTTATGGAAAAGCAGAGTTGGTAGGAAATTTTAGAACTCTGTGCCCTTTACCATGAAAGACCATTCCCTTCCGTAGGAATGAGAAAAACAGATTCCAAACGAGAGAAACTGTGTTTTTCTAAAAAGTACATTTTTTTATAAGAAACATTATTCAAGAGAGGTGAAAGAATATTTTCTAACAAGAGAAAAAATGGTGATTTACACTCCCATCACATCATCTCACCACCACCATCACCACCGCCCATTGACAATATCTGGCGATCCAAACCATCTGCCTCTGACAGTAACATCAACAGCATGGTGACCCACTGCTCGCTTTCCCCTGTCTGATCCAGTAGCACCCTCAGCTGGCCCTCCTCTTCATCTCATCCGGCGACACCCACCTGAGGCAAACCTCCTTCCTCCTGATCGACCCAAACCACCTCCACCCCCAGCTGAGCTTGGCGTGAGGGATATCGCTGCATGTGATCCAGTCACTTTGTCGGCTACTATGCCACCGGTGATCGCCGCGAGTGAGAGAGGGAAGAGGGAGCAAGGAAGAGAGACAAAAAATTCTCTCATGCTATACAAACAAGAGAAAAAGACTTTTCATTTAGAAAAGTTATCATATCAAAACTTCTCATAGGCAAAACCTTTTTTTTCTTATGAGAGTTTTTCTCGCTTCTAAACGTGCCCTTAATTAGGTCTGTTTGTTTTATGTAGTTTTAATGGAAAATTACTGATCTGAAACTCCTTTTCCTTCCTTTTTCTATCGTGGGTAAAACAAACATCTAAATATCATAGTGAGAAAGTGTCATGGTGGCACAAACATGGTTCGCAAACTCACAGATTCAATCGGGTAAGAAAATTGTTAATGTTTTGATTAGGGTGAGAGCTGCTCTGAAAACTTTTTATAAGAAAATTTTCCCCAGGCACCGAGACCTAGCCACGCTGGCTTAGCCTGCCATACTACGGTCTTTGTCCATGTCAGCGTAAAACTCTAAGGGCCTACCCCTGGATCACAGGGAGTCGCCAAGCTTAGGCTTGCGCAGGGGGGTGACACCCAAGGGATTTGAGTCTAGACTGCCCGTCTAACAGTCTAGGCCCCATCCCACTACGCCAACCCCCTTGGATCTAGCGATAGAACTTTTAATAACACTCTAGCAGTAATGGTTTAGACCAATGTTGTCAGAATCGGCTTCTGAACTGGATTGCTTTTCAAAACGATTCAGAAAATTGGCCCAAATCGAATCAAATCAAATAATTTTGAATCGGTCTATTGAAAACTTTGACTTAAAAAACACAAAAGTTCAAAAATAAAAAAAAAACAGGAAAAAATGATCTAAAACAAGGAAAATGCAGAAATAAAGTAAATGATGCCTTATAGGGTCCATTCAAAATTTAAAATATGCATCAATTCCCAAACAATATAATAGCCACTAAATATCATAATTATAAAAAAAACTAAAACCAAAAGAAAAAATGATTTAGGCGGATTCTCAAGAAAAATCAGTGATGGGCCAATTCGACTCTATCCTGACAACACTGGTACTTTGGACCTATGTGAATCAATCCCCTAACTTTGCTGTGTAAAAAGAGTGGGGGACGTAACGTGAAGAGATCTACATGAGATTTTACTATATTTTGAAACAGTTTTGATAGTTTTTTTTTTTTGAAAATATAAAGAAACAATTAGAAAAGTTTTTAAAATATAAAAGAAACTTTAAACATATAAAAAAGATGTTTTGAGAAATTCTCGTGACATATTTTCAATTCTAGTGATATTTTGAAAATCTGCACGAGTAACAAACAACCCCAACATGATGCAACAATCCGAGAACAGAAACCATTAAATTGTAGGGAGATTTTTGGAACGCAATGAATCATACCATGCAGAATTGTTACAAACTGCTCATGCCACTAGCTGAAGAACGATGTCCTTCCATGATTTTTTCAGAAGCAGGGCCCATCTCTTGCACTGACTGTACAGACTCTGACAATCTATTGAGAAGGTTCGTCAAAGCAATCACTTCGTTCCGTTGAAGCTGCAACTGCATTAGCAGGTAAAAGGAATGCTGAATCAATTTATGTAGCGATAAAACAATACAAGCCTTGTAAGGTATTTTTAGTATACAATAATCCATAAGAGCCAGAACTGAGTGATAGTAGATCAATTATCTTACAGGCTGATCCAAGTGGTCATGACCATCAACAGAGAAAAGGATCTTCAGTGCTGTACCAAGACCGAGAATTTGAAGTTTCCCCCAAAGACGGCATTTCTCACACCCAACACAATCCATAATTGAGCTGCCAACAGATCAGTGTAAGGAGAAACAATAACAACAATAATAATATGCCATCAATGATCACAATGCTTCAAGCAAAACCTTATATTCCTGAACTGGTTCTGAATCTGATGCTTTAGCTCATGGCCATTCTGACCCTTCCATAATTTTGCTTCATCAAATGATAACGGGCATGCAGCTTGTAACTTAGGATTGAAGACCAGCTGCCGTACAAGTGACTGTGTCTTGAGATCATCGGCAGGGTTACCAGTGTCATACTCAGCCTGCTCAAGATATTCTGCTGCCTATAAAAATCAGAGAAGAAATGATTGTCATAAATGCAATGCCGTTCAAGAAGCAAATTCAGTCATTAATTAAATACGATCACACTCATATAGAGGAGGCTTAACCGACAAAAAAAGAGCACAGATTTAATCAACTATACAAGAGATCGCAGATATAGCACAATCTAGCATGCCGATCTCAGGATGATGCAACTAATCTTATTAGTTCTTCTCTCTTGGATCCACATGCAAATAGAACACATCTTGAGGCTGCTTGATGTGAAGTAATAGAGGCCTTAGTATTTTTTGGAAATTCTAGATGATGAAAATTAAAAGAATTTTAACATGCTTTTCGAGAATATCAACAACCTTTTTTGAATATCTTGATGTGGTTGAAGAACTTCCACATTAAAGGAAATCGTCTTTTGTTCCATATGCTTTCTAAATCTTAAGCATTTCTACTTTATGTCCTTACAAAGAACAAATAGCCTCTTTTGTTTCTCTTTTCGCAAGAATGCACATAAACACTTTAGAAACAAAATTATTACCTTTGTTACTGCCCGAAGGACGAAGAGAAAAGTAAAATACAAATTCCTGACCCGGTCTGGGTATCTTAGCACACGTTTATAAAGCAATTCAAGGTTTTGTCCCCACTACATGCAATGAAAACAAACCAAATGCTCAAAAATGTTACCATCTCAAGAATCTGCACCATAACACAAAAAAATGATAGCAAGAATTTCTGCCATAACAGGGGGGAAAACCAACAGGACTTTGAAAATTTATGCCATATTGGTAGCTTCATCAAGGAGATATTCTGATGCAATATGAACAGAAATGGAAGAATGCAACCCAGACACCAACTTGTACAGCACCTTCCTCTCTTGAAAAGAATCCGACGGCAAGTCTGTAGAGAAGTTTGAAATTGAAAAGGAAAAAAGGGATGAATAAAGAAGAAGATACCCGCAAAAATCTAGCCAGTCACACGATCATGTAGATATTTCCTAAAAGCATCTAAGAGAATATCCAATTGCTAATTCTACAATTTCAACACAGAAGAAGATTGTCCAATCTGCAGAAATTTCTTTAAGCATGAAATTCTCAGAAAGGTTGCATATGCAGTGCTGTACATTAAAACGTAGTAATGGTTGATTATAAGGTGCCTTTCCTTTCTCAAGATAATGACATTTATTATTACAAATACAAGCCTAAACATGAAAAGTAGAAATGATAAAGATAACCATACCTGAAGGAAGAGGAAACGAAAATGACAAGTGTGAATATGCAAATGCAGTTAGACATTCAATATTTATTAGTTTCACTTCACTACTTCACTATAGTTTGTTTAGTCCCAAATTGGCCATTTAGAGTTATACTACACTTCCCCTCTTATACGGAAAAGGATGAGGGCTCTCAGTATAGGCAATTCTATCTCTAGGAAGAGCCTAGTTTAAGATATTACAGTCCATGAGTCCTTGATTTCCTAAGTAACCTTTATACATTAGGTTTGTAGTGATGGATATGAAATGAGTTTTCTTGTTTATGCAATTGTCTTCTACTTTCTTGACACCTAGAGCTACAAACCCACTTTCCTTCACAAATTATTTCACCACATGGCAGCCATTTAGGGCAGGCAACAAGCTGAACCTGCAGTGTCCCAGGATTGATTACATGTAACCACTCTTTGGCCCATATAATAAGCCTGGTGGGGCAGGCTCGAGCTTACATGGGCCAGGACTGACCTTGTGGTCAGGTAGGTTTGTAAAGGAAATAATGCACATACTACACAGGTAAAGAAATAAACACAGAGGCACGCTCATTTAAATGCAGAGGGACACAGTTAAAATCCTACCCCTCAATCATTCTAACATTAAGGGGATGTTTGGTTGAGCCTCATGAGATTCGGATTCTTGTGCAAATGAAAATCACATGAGATTCCAAATCATATGATTTTGAGTCTCGTGAGATTCTGATTCTCATGTGATTTCTTTTCACTTTTTGAAAAGAACAACCAAACATACCCTAAAAGGAAAAGTAAAAAATGTAAACAAAATGTACAGTGCCTGCCTTCTCAAGCTAAACCAAGTTGAGTAGCTTAAACTGGGTTGTAATAGCTTAGCGCAAGCTCAACCCATGCATCAGGCAGGACAATTTACATTACCTAACCAGGAAAAGATTGGTGCATCAATTATTTCAAGAACAAAAGTGTAACAAAAGTGAAGATACTTAAAGGGAAAAAAAGAGAAAAGATGCCTGAGCGTTTTTGGGGGGAGGTTTTGCAAATCCCTGTCTTATGGACTATATTGCAAAATAGTTTATGCTTTATGTGATTTTGCACAATTATCTATGAAAATTGGGCCTTTTTTTATATCCGAGCTCTAAAACTGTGATTTGCCTCAAATCTCACCAATTTCCATCCTACCCATCCTTTTTTTGACCTTTAAGCCTCAAAATCGAGCCCAACTGCTTAGCATGCTAAATCAAATGTACTTAATTCAGTTTTCTGTCGTCTCACTTGTGCACCTACCATTTTTTCATGAAACTGACCTATTTTATGGGCACATGTGATGAATAGTTGCGAGATAGACGATGACGCGATTGCAAGATGATCTCAGGATCCCACTATTTCTGCTAGCAGCTCGCGTTCTAGACTTTTGGGTTTTTTGGGCAAGGGTTTCCTCAAAAAATCTTAATTTTGTATAACTTAAAGTATTTCTAATATGAATGGATTATTAAAATGGTTGCAAATTATTTCTATTTGGTGAATGTGAATTTTTATACTAACGCACCCAAGGTTGTCAACTTGTCCCTTTTATTCAAAGAAAAACGTTTTCGTTGATTTGTTAAAAAATCTGAAAAGAAAAGATAATTTTCTAATCTTTTGACGCTTTTGAAAAAGTTTATAAGTTTAAAATTTTGGGGTGTTACAACTCGGTATCAGAGCTTGAAGAAACAGTGGTTCTTGACCATCAAGCATCTACATCGCACTGTAAGTAAACCTTTTTTCTTGGTTGTAATTTGATTATATTGTTGGGCTAAAAGAACCTTCCATGTTTTATTGAAGTTTTTTGCCTAACCATATGGACCCTTTTGACGGTGCAAGAAGTGGGTTGAGCAGGGGTGCACGATGGATGCGTTGTCACTCGGTTAGGGGTAGAGGCCCTGTGGTGGAAAGACATAATCGTCTAACTACTTGGTCGGAATGTTAGACCAAGAGACCACCCCAACCCACCTTCACTGATTCTTGGGGCTTCACGCTTCCAGAAGTTTATCAGGCACCACTAGTTGCGACTTGGGCAACTGTGCATTTTCGAGAGGATGGTCACATACCATCGCATGTACTGCTTAGCCAGCCTGCCGTGCTGGAATCCTCTGAGGCGGAGTCTCCCTGGCAAGCCCACACAAAGTGCGTCTTTTGTGGTGAAGAAGGGCACACGATGAGTGGCTCTTAACTCAAGAAATTATATGACAGAAGGGTGTCTGCAGCACAAGATCTGAATGACACAACTTTCTCAGTTCAAGGTGCTTCAGAACTGCCTGGGACTGATGAGCTACTGCCTCCTTCTACAGGTCTTTCAGACAATGTTTCGTCTACATACACACCTTCACCTCACTCTCCATTCTACACCTCAGCTTCACCAACCTACACACCAGGCTCCTCTCCCAAATACACACTCACAACACACCTCCACTAGCCAGGGGTCCCAAATGATGATCTACACTCCTCTTATTCTCGGTGCAAGTTCAAGCGCACACGCAACAAGAGGGAATACTTGAGACAAATTACTAGTCGTTCCTGAGGGGAACTAGTACTTGTTGTTTTGAGTTGGAGTTTGTGAATTCCAAGTTTTGCGGATAATGTTTTCCCCTTCTGCTTATGTACCAGCATTGCTGGGTTTTTGTAAACTACTCAAGTTATGCCTGTATATTACGAATGTTTTTAGCTTCTATCTTGAGCTTCCAAAATTCTAATTTTTATATCTCTTATTTACTTCAACGATGGCGAGAAACTCGAATAAAGATTTTGCTAATGAATGGTCAGATCAACGAGGTTTCATGATGGATTCCTTGAGTGCCCTAATAGAGGCAATACAGAGCCAGGTTCGCTTGCAAGGGGGTCAAGCACCCTTTTCTGAGCCAAGTCAGCATACTATAGTGTCGTATAAAAAGTTCTTGAAGTTCGATCCCCCAATTTTCACCGGCAAGCCTGACCCAGACATGATCGAGAATTGGGTTGAGGAAGTGGAACATGTGTTTTAAGTTTTGGTTGTCTCCAATGACAAGAAGACTTTATTCAGGACCTTCAGACTGAAGAATGGCACCCGAAACTGGTGGGACACGACCCGAAACATGTTGTTTCTGGGAATTTCAGACATTCCTTGGGAAGTTTTCATAAAAGCTTTCTTAGAGAACTACTTCTGTAACGTCCCAACTTTTTATAGTAAAAAAATTTGGATAATTTTTTTTTTTAAATAGTGAAAGTATGAAAACAAGAGTTGGGTGCATTACAGGGTAAAACAGAGAAGTACCACAAGCATATCATTCATTAATTAAAGCATTAATGTTATTAATTACATCTCAAAACAGAAATATAAATCTACTAATCAGAGTTCAAACATAAAATACTGAAATAACTAAGATCTCTTGCTATTTCCATAACGACACCCCGATGCTCCAATTTAGTTGTTACCTCACGCAAGAGAGAAGAAAAAAGTCAAATTTTTGAAGCTCTCATAGGGCAACTCTAGTCTGGCGGATTACATCGCCAACTTTCAGAGAATGAAGTGTTACTGCCCCAGCCTATTCGATGACAAGCATGAAAGGGCCAAAAAAATCGTCTGAGGGTTGAAGGAAGGACTTCAACCTAGGGTCCTCACCAGCATGCTAGCAACCTTCTTTGCAACAGTGGCAGCAGCCACACTCCTGAGCGAAGACTGGGAACACTCCAAGAGCACCTAGAGTAAGAAGCCACATGTTGTGGGTGGCGACCAGAAGAAGATCCCCTCTGGCAGCCAAGTCAAACAACCACCCTTTTTCAGGAAGGACGGAGGTAGGAAGCAAGCTCCTTCTTCCAAGCAACCAAGGTCACAGGGCAGCCCCCCAGCCAGACAACAAGCAGGTGATGTCTGCCCCAAATGTCAATGATCTCACACTGGGCAGACGTGCCCACTCGAGATAGGTGGATGCCTGTATTGTGGCAAGATGGGCCACTACCTCCGTGAATGCCACAAAAAGGTGGCCGACGATCGCAGAAGGAACAACGAAGCACCTCTACTCCCACGACCACCATAGTCGCAACAACAACCCTCCTACCAGTCACAGCAGCTGCAGTCTAGCGGTCAGAAGAAGGCATCAAGATGCATCTACACCACCACGGTCGAGCAGTTGACCAAGGGCAAGCTCGTGCAAGGTACCCTTTTGGTCGCTAACCAAGCAACCTTTATGCTTTTTTATTATGGTGCCACACTCTTTTATTTTGGTAAATTTTGCTGAGTTTTTACACATACCTATAAAACCCTTGTATAATGCCCGAATTGATGTGTATAACTCGATTGAAAAAAATATATAATTTGTGTGGCCTACGTACTAGAGTTGGATGTAGTCTTAGCAGATTGGCATTTACCGGCTTGTGCTATCCTGCTAGATATGACGGAATTTGACGTCATCCTAGGCATGGATTGACTGCATAAGTATCATGCCAAGATAGCAGAATTGTCTTATCTTCACCAGGAATGCCCAAGGTGGAATTCAAGATCGTGAAACTCGTTCGGGCGAGCAAGCTGATTTCGTCGCTAAAGGCACAAAACTACTTGAAGAAAGGATACACTGCCTTCTTGGTTAGTGTCATCCAGTCCGAACCGATGCGAGTCTCTATTAGAGATATGGATGTGGTTTATGAGTTTTCAGATGTTTTCCCGAAGGAGTTGTCAGGACTTCCCCCGCCCTAAGAGGTAGAATTCAACATTGAATTGCTTCAAGGTACCACACCGATTTCTAAGGCACCCTACCGGATGGCGCCAGCTGAGTTTGAGGAGTTTAAGAAGCAGTTGCAGAAGTTAATAAATTAGGGATTCATTCGCCCCAACATTTCGCCCTGAGGAGCGCTTGTTTTGTTCATGAAAAAGAAGAACGGATCATTGCGGTTGTGCATCGACTACTGAATGCTCAACTAGGCCACAATAAAGAATAAGTACCCATTGTCGCACATCGAAGATTTGTTCGATCAACCGCAGAAGGTCAGGATCTTTTCAAAAATCGACCTTAGATCTGAGTACCATCAACTCAGAATTAAGGGAGATGATATCTACAAGACGGTCTTTCGGACCAGATACAGGCACTACGAGTTTATGGTCATGCTCTTTGGACACACTTGCAGCCTTCGTGGACCTCATGAATAGGGTGTTCAAACCCTTTTTGGACACCTTCATGATAGTATTCATCGATGACATCCTGGTTTATTCTGAAATCCATGAGCAACATCGTGCGCACTTAAGCATTATTTTAGAAACTTTGCGAAATGACCATTTGTTCGCTAAGTACTCCAAGTGCGAGTTCTAGCTCAAGGAGATTATATTTTTGGGACATGTTATCTCCAAGGAAGGAGTGTTCGTGGATCCAACGAAGGTGGAGGTTGTACTAAGCTGGCAGCAGTCGAGGAACATTCGTGGCATCAGGAGTTTTCTCGGATTAGCTGGGTATTACCAAAGGTTTATCCAGGACTTTTTTAAGATCTCTCTACCCATGACGAAGCTCTTAAAGAAAGATGCTAAGTTTATGTGGGATGATAAGTGCGAAAGTAGTTTCCAGATGTTGAAAGAGCGTCTTACAACTGCTCCTATTCTGGCCTTACCTTCATGTTAAGGCAGCTTCATGATCTACACCGACGCTTCTGGGATAGACTTAGATTGTGTCCTAATGCAGAATGATAGAGTGATCGCCTATACATCGCGCCAACTTAAAATTCTTGAGAAGAATTATCTGACTTATGATTTGGAGTTAGCAGCGGTGGTCTTCATGTTGAAGATATAGTGGCACTACTTGTACGAGAAGCGGTTCGAGGCATTTACAGATCACAAAAGCCTTAAGTACTTATTCTTGCAGAAGGAGCTAAATATTAGACAACGATGTTTGCTGGAATTCCTCAAGGAATACGACTTCACCCTGTCCTACCACCCAGGAGAGGCGAACGTCATGGCCGACGCCCTCAGTCGCAAGATTCTCAGTGTTTTCATTAACTTGTTATTCACTGGTTGGAAGCTGATCGAGGATTTGGTATCGTGGGAATCGTTTGCGGTTATTCAAAATTCAATCAGTCTATTAGTATGGTAGCTCATCTTGTGCTATTGGCCAAGATCTTTGTCGGGCAGAAGATCGATGCACAGTACGAGAAGTTGAAGGCTCTAGTGCAGCAGGCCGATACCCCTTTCCGTCTGAATAAGGAAGAAAGTGTATGGTGTAAGGATCACCTTTGGGTTCCAAAAGATCCTATTCTAAAAGATGAAATACTCGTAGAGGCTCACAAGTCAAGATACACAATTCACCCAGAAGGCACAAAGATGTTTAAGGATTTGCAGCACAGATATTGGTGGAGCAGAATGAAGTGAGATGTAGCTGAGTATGTCTCAAAGTGTTTGACTTGCTAACAGATTAAGATCGAGCACCAACGACCAGGCGGAGTGATGCAGCAGATGGAGATTCTACAATAAAAGTAGGAGGAGATCACAATGGACTTCATTGTCGGGTTGCCGAGGACGAGGAGGAAACATGATGCGATTTGGGTGATTGTAGATCGACTCACCAAATCGACGCATTTCCTCCCTATCCACCTTAGTCAGTCATTGTATAGTTTGGAAGACCTCTATGTCTGAAAGATTGTAAGATTGCATGGTGTTCTAGTGTCAATCATCTTCGATCGTGATCTGAGGTTCACCTCAAGGTTTTGGGGGCAACTGCAATTGGCCTTAGACACGAAGTTAAAATTTAGCATTGCCTTCTACCCTTAGACTGACGGACAATATGAACGCATGATTCAAACTTTAGAGGACATGTTGCGAGCTTGCATGATGGATTGGAAGGGAGAATGAGATTCTCATACCAGTCTTGCAGAATTCGCGTATAATAACAATTATCATGCTAGTATCAGGATGGCCCCTTATGAGGCCATGTACGAGAGACCTTGTCGATCACCAGTCTATTGGGATGAGGTTGGTGAACGAAAGCTGGATTCACCGATAGTGCTACAACATTATACTCATCAAGTACAGATAATTAGGGAACGTCTCCATTCTGCTCAGAGTTGGCAAAAGTGTTACGCTGATTGGCGTCGTCGAGAACTTACTTTCTCGACAGGAGATATGGTTTTTATAAAAGACTAATAGCGTCTTTAGGTTCGAGAAAAAGGGAAAGCTTAGTCCCCGATTTGGCGGACCATTTGAGATCCCAGATCGGATCGGTGAGGCGACTTACTATGTAGCGCTACCTCCTTAGTATGCTCAGATGCATAATATTTTCCATGTATCTATGTTGAGAAGATATGTTCATGACCCGTCGTACATCATTCATTACGAAGATGTGAACATTCGAAATGACTTGACGTTCGAAGAAAGACCGATGGCAATCATTGATCAATAAGACCAAGTGCTTAGGTCGAAGACAATATCGCTTGTTAAGGTGCGTTGGTAGCACTATGGAATAGAGGAATGCACTTGGAAGCTTGAGGCTAATATCAGGAAGAAATACCCTGACTTGTACCTTGATCAATGAATCTAATAGAAATTTCACGGATAAAATTATTTTAAGGAGGGTAGAATGTTAAATCCAATGAAAAAAAACAAATAGTCTGATCTGGACTTGACCCGGATCCATACTCTGGCCACCCTTCCTTGTGCCTATTTAAGGCAGCGAGGGGGGAAAGGTTTCACATTCGAAACCCATCCCCTCTTGTTCCTCTCTTCGTCCCCTATCTTCTCTCTCTCTCTCCCCCGACCCTCTCTCTTCTACTTGCTGGAGGCCACCCCGGTGACCCTCGCCACTGCTTCCTTCCTATTTCCTTCCTACATCTCTCTCGGCTCTCTCCTGCTATTGGGATCGGCGCAGGCGACCCCCTCCAGGTATGCGCCGCCTCTTCTTCACCTTCATCTTCTTCTTTTCTTCCCTTTCTTTCTCGTTGAGTCGGTAGGGGAGGGGTCGAGCCCCTCCGTGCTCCCTTTGATGGTGGGGGAGGGGTCGAGCCCCTTCTCTGCTCCCTGCACCCTCCAGCAACAGGGAAGTGGCCGAGCCCTCTCCCTGTACAAGGGAGAGGCCGAGCCCCTTCCCTGCGTACCCTTTGGCAGGGATGGGGCCAAGCCCCTCCCTGTGCTCTCGTTTGGCAGGGGAGAGGCTGAGCCCCCTCCCTGCACCCTCAGTTTGGTAGGGGAGGGGCCGAGCCCCCTCCCTACACCTTCTTCTTCTAGTAGGCAGGGGTGTCGCCCCTGCCTCCACTAATTTCGGTAAGCAGGGGTGAAGCCCTCTACCTCCCCCTTTGTGACCAATGTGCAGGGGCCTCGCCCCTGCCTCTTTGCTCCTTCGACAGACAGGGGTGAAGCCCCCTGCCTCCCTCGTTGTTTTTGTTAGGCAGGGGCTTTACCCATGCCTTTCTTCCACCTTGTTAGGCAGGGGCACAACCCCTGCCTACTCTCGCTTTCGGAAGGCAGGGGCGCAACTCCTGCCTCTATCCGATCTCTCGGAAGGCAGGGGTGCAGTCCCATGCCTCCCTGTTTTTTCGCTGACAGCAAGTCAGCAGGGGCTTGCAACCCCTGCCTTTGCTTCTTACACTTAAAGCAGGTTTGCAGGGGCACGATGCCTCTGACTCTGCCTCTTTCACGACAGAACAACGACAATGCCCATGTCCTCTCTATTTTTTGATTAAGATAACATGTTGGCATCTTGCTTTTTCAGCTTGTACGATGGATCAATCTTACGTCCTGCGGCTTGAGCCGTCGATCACATACACTCACCGATGACTACAAGCTCACAACTCCCCAAGGTAGGGAAAGATTGCACCAATTGAATTAAGTTCAATTAATTAACAAGATAATTAAATATATATATATATATATATATATATATATATATATGTGTGTGTGTGTGTGTGTGTGTGTGTGTGTGTGTGTGTGTATTTATATGAGTATACATTTAGCTTAAGAACGCAGTTTCATGATCCTTATCCTTTACTTTCTGTCATGTCTTTCCTTTGTCATCGCGTTTTATGCATAGGCTTTGCTTACGCATTTCTGCTTTCAGTCTTTCCTTTGTCGTCGCGCTTTGCGCTTAGACTTTGCTTACACATTTCTGCTTTTAGTCTTTCCTTTGTCGTCGCACTTTGTGCACAAGCTTTGTGTTTGCACTCCTGCTTTCAGTCTTTACTTTGTCATCGCGCTTTGCGCTCAGGCTCTTGCTTTTGCAAATGTTTTGTTACCGCCTTGCCACTACACACGATGCTCATATTTTTGCTCATCGCACGTACTATTAGATACATCCTCATGGAGTACACACAAGCATTTACCACTCTCCCTCTTACAATAATAGATGAGTCGGGGCATTAAACGATACATCCTTGACTAAGGAGAGGGATTCCTAGAAAGGATCCTGGCTTTTCGAGTGAGCAGTCATGCAAAGTAGACTTGATGATTTTTGAGAGTTATGCTAAAACATCAAAGACTACTCAAATCTACGTATTTGAAAAGGGGATGTTTGTCTATTTCAGTTCGTGCATTCGACACATCTCGGGTAACCTTGAATTGGGGCTTGAACGAACTTTTTGGCGGGGTTTTTGTTGAGAAACTCGTATCCCGTTCATCAAGGCCAGAATTGAGCCATGCGAGTCATACAGATACTACAATAACAAATGAGAGATTCTAGAAAATTGCATGCCATATGTTGGCATGAGTTGTCGACTATTTTGAAAGATAAAGAATGCCAAAAGTAAAGTTTGAGAAATATTACATCTTTGTGAAACACTTCTGTTTAGGCTCCTGTTAAGGAACTATATCCCTTTCATCATAGAGTACTTGTACACATGCACTGCTCGTTAGTACTACGATGATCGGATAAAACAATCATGTGAACTCGAACAGTGCTAAATGCACAATGTTGTAATCACATAAAATGTTAATTGATTGCCTTCATAGGCAGGATGCTCGAATGGTTGAAAGATCAAAGCATGTAGAATGAGTCGATAGTTAAGCAATGTCTGACTCACCCATTCGCCTTTTATTTCTGTCAAGGGAGAGGATGGATCGGTACAAAAACTCCAATGGACAAGTTGTTAACAACCATTCCACGGGCAAAGATCTGGCCTCTCCAGTCATTGGAGTTAGGGGACGGGACTACCAGACATTATTCTAGGTAGTAGACCCCATGAACTTTTGCAGAATTTGGATGTATCCGTTGTCAAGTAACTGTCGTTGGAGAATCTTCTCTCGGCCAAAAGTCATCCCCTTAGGTGTGGACTCAACTAGGTATTCGGGTTATTGAAAATACATAGAATGATAGACGCTCGAACTAGTCTGAGTTATTTCTACGATTTGCGTCTGCGTGTACCCGCAGGCCAGTTAATATCGAAACATAAATTTGTTCACACTAGTTGATGGGTCATAGAACTTGCTAGTTGTTTGGTAGTTCATAACTTGCGATTGAATGAATCATTATGTTGTATTATTATCTGCTTTAAACTGCTTAGCATGTTGAATCAAATGTACTTAATTCAGTTTTTTGCCATCTCACTTGTGCACCTACCAGTTTTTTGCAAAACTGACCTATTTTGTGGGCACAGGTGATGAATAGGTTGCGAGACAGGCGATGACGATGATCTCAGGATCTCACTGTTTCTGCTAGCAGCTCGCATTCTGGGCTTTTGGGTTTTTTGGGCAAGGGTTTCCTCAAAAAATCTTAATTTTGTACAACTTAAATTATTTCTAATACAAATAGCTTATTAAAATGGTTGTAAATTATTTCTGTTTGGTGAATATGGATTTTTACATTAACGCGCCCAAGGTTGTCAACTTGCTTCTTTTATTCAAAGAAAAATGTTTTTGCTGATTTGTTAAAAATTCTAAAAAGAAAAGAAAATTTTCTAACCTTTTGAAAAGGTTTATAAATTTGAAATTTTGGGACGTTACAATATTTCTTGACTCTTGATCCAATAGTAAGGGGTTCAATCAAGCAAAACATTTTATTTAAAACAACCAAACAGAAGTTTAATCAAGAATCATTATAGTCATTATATATGATGTTATATTTCATCAGCACTGCATATGTCATGAGTTGATGAAGGTTGCACGGGTCACATTTTCATGCATCTTACAATTCTCAAGTGAAATGAGTGGCGGAGATTGAATATGACCGAACTTTGGTTTTATATACAATATGACCGTAACTGCTCTCAGTTTAACCTGTCATGTGTAGAGGGATCCAATAGCTACTTTAGATGCGAAAACAAGTGCCAGAGCCTTGTGTTAGGGCTTTAATTAGAATGAGCAACGATACAAGGATCGGTTAACTGCCCGCCTATATGACACAACTCAATCACATGAGAGCATGCCATGTGCCTCACAGCAACAGAATGTACACCCCCCCACCCAAGGAGCTGTCATGTGATTGGCGTGTGTCACATAAGGGGGCAGTCAAACAAGCACTGGATCCTAATTTCCTTATGATAACTTGTAAAAACATAGTTTTACCTGATCCCTCGACCAAGTAAAACGTTTAATGTAGAACAACCGATACAGAATCAGAACACACCTCATGTATAGTAGGACCCACTTGCTATTTTCATTGCAGTATCACGTCTTCTCTTTATACTTTTCTCATAGTTACTAGAACCGCCTCCCTGATGGGGGCACGCTTCCGGAGAGAGCGGATCAGCGTTTACAACCACAAAACCCACCCCATTGTACTGTAGCTCAGTACAAGTGGGACTCACATTCTTTTACAGGATCCGCGCTTCCTGAGCTGGAACCGCTTTCTTCTCGCTTTCCTTTCGTTTCTCTCATTTGTCCATCGCTTCCTCCGCATTTCCCTCTCACTTTTCTCTTATTTTTTGTGCTTTTCATACTAATTTTTTTTTCACCTCTCTCTCTCTCTCTCTTCTCACTCGTTTCTCTTGTTTCCTTCATGTTTGCTTTTTCACTTCTTGCATGCTTCCACACTCGCTTCAAAATCGCTTCATACTACTTTTTAACACTCGCTTCTTCGGGTCCGCTTCACTTTCCCTATCCATTTCGCTTCCTAGTAACTATGGTTTTTCCGATAACATCGTAAAACGAAGTTTTGGTAGCAAAGTGTAATCCAAAAAAAAAAAAAAAAGAACAAGAGAAAAAAGACAACCCTTTATGCTTGATGGGTCAAGCAGCCCTCCTTTCTTTTTCACCTTATATTCTAACACAATTCAAATGCTTACGTAAGAAAGCAAAACGTAAGCGAAGCAATGCCACATTTATAATCAAACGGAAAACACCGCCACCTCCTTCCCAAGCAAGATTAGAACATTCCATAATTCCCCTTCGTCTCTTTTAAAGCTATGTCCTTCAACATGGCTACACTGCTCAGCTGAGTTTTCTCACTTTCACCCTCTTCTGATACACAAGAGTTGGTGCAAACCACAGTACTTCTAGCTCTTCCTAACACCACTGATCTAAATTTTCTTGGCTACTGTGAGGTTCTAAGGTAACAAGTGTGTTCTGTTTTCTTTCTTTCTTTGTTTCCTTGTGGTGAATGTTTAGTTTCTCTGTCTCCAATAAAGTTTGGGCTTTTCTTACTGTCTCTCTTAGTTTTCCTTTTTAATTGTCAGCATTTTTTTACTTCTAGGATCTGTTGCCTTTCTGGTGGTGCGGGGAATCTAAGAAATTGTGAGGCAGTATGGAGGAGACGTCTGCAGCAACTATTAACGTGGTGAGAAGTAGCAAATCAGAGATTGGAAGTCTCAAACTGATCACAAAATCTTTAATCGGTGAGAGTGATCCTTCAAGTAAGAACACCTCTCTCTCTCTCTCTCTCTCTCTCTCTCTCTCTCTCTCTCTCTCTATATATATATATATATATATATATATATATATATATATAAGAGACCGTCCAACCAAAGAAAAGTGCAAACCATAAAAACTACTAAAATTGATTTTAAAAGTGTTCTTTTTTGGCAAATATGACCATAAGGATGCAATCTGAATGGTCAAAAACCTAAAAACCGGCTCTTGTAGCATGTGTGTTCGATGTGTATATAGGATTTTATAATGTGCTAAAAGTCAATGGTTTAAATTTTTTTAAGCTTTTTAGATCATAAAAATCTAATCTATGCCTAAAAAAAGTTTGCAATAAGAGTCAAATCTATGCGTTAAAACGTTTATATACATATAAGAGAAACCGTTCAACCAAAGGAAAGTACAAAAGTAAAAACTACTTTAGAAAATCGATTTTAAAAGTGTTTTTTTGGCAAATATAACCATATCGATCAATCTGCATGGTTAAAAACCTAAAAATGGGCTCTTGTAGCATGTTTGTTTGATGTGTATATAAGATTTTATAATATGCTAAAAATCAATGGTTTGAATTTTTTTGAAGTTTTCTAAATCATAACAATCCAATCTATGAATAAAAAAATTTGCAATAAGAGTCCGTTCTTGGGGTTTTTATCATAAAGACCACATTTGCGTTGTCGGATTTAACAAAAAGGCTTTTAATTAAATATCATTTTTTAAAAGTAGTTTGTCTGGTTTGTACCTTCCTTTAGTCCCTATATATATATACCTTTATATATATATATATATATATATATATATATATATATATATATATATATATATATATATATATATATATAAAGGTAGGTGCATAATGAAATATGCTCATTGATACGTGCTTAATGAGTTTTTTTGCTTTTTCAGTATGTTTTTTGCAGTTCGGACCCCATAAATGTATTGGGTATGGTCTATTTACGAAGAATCGACACCTGGATCTTGTGTTTTCGATGAAAAAAAATGATATTTGGAGCCTAAAAATTTTATAAAGATTTTGGACGGTTGATTTTTTGAACCATATAAAATCTCACCAATGTGTCTGAATCGAACACTTCAAGAGCTAATCCCTATAAAATCAAGTACATAGATCACATCTGTACCGTCAGAATTTTAAAAAAAAAACTGAAAACCCCAACAAGCACGTATTGCAAGCACCTACTGTTCAAACACCTACGCTCTACTCTCTCTCATGATATATATATATATATATATATATATATATATATATATATATATATATATATATTTTTTTTCACATGTGCACATTTTTTAAGCTCTTGGGATGAACATCCAAAATAGGCAACATATTAGGCCTATCTTGTGAGCATGGACTATTTTTACAACTATTTGGGCAATTCTTTGGAGTACCATTTGAACAATATAATTATAAAAATATGATTTATTTTTCAGAAGACCCTATGAAAAGTGATGAAGAATTGGAAGTGGACGTTGGTTGTGTTTCTTTGAAGGGAAGGAGGCCAGAAATGGAGGACACTGTTGTTATTCTACCTAACTTTATGGCAGGAGCTCATTTCTATGGTGTCTATGATGGCCACGGTGGTGCACAGGTATATATCATTATCATCACAGAACATATCTGTCTTTATCTTTTCCCTTTTTTTTTTCAATTGTAAAACATCTTGTGACCGAGTTTAAAACTAGATTCTCATGAGTTTTTGGCATTTACAATAAGTTTTCCAAGTTCTAAAGAAACTTTGGGTATCACACGAAACATAACCAGAGTAGTTGTCTTAACCATCAATAGAAATAATGTAGTTCATGAACTTCTCTACAGTTCACCTTATATCCATTTTTTTAAAATGTCTTTTTTTTTTCTGCAAAACTTCACATATAATAGACTGGAATATATTTTTCAAAACAGAATTGATAAAGATTGTTGAGAAATCTTCACCAATACTCTAGAATATTTTTCATCACAGAAGAAAGATTTTGTCCAAAAAGTTGGGACACTTTTCTTAGTCACCCTCCTTTTTCTTTTTCTTTTTTTTGTTCTCTTTTTTATCTTTTCTCTTCTCTTGTCAAGGGCATAACTGCTCCAAATGAATCTGCCCATAATACACATGCCAAAAAAAAACACCAGCTTGGTTGAGCCCACGTAGTTAAGATCAGTGGCTTAGAGTCTTTAGACTGGGTCTAAATTTACGTTTGCTAAGGGTGACTTGACCCAGCCAACAGTGGTCCAAGCCTCAAGTCCCGTAGGAAAAGTTGACTCATCAAATTTGGCTAATCTAGGAAAGCCTTTTCCAACCAGCTCTACATTTCTCAAATCATAATGATCATATTATATGTCACTAAGATTAGATACCAGAACAAAGATATATACCCATAAAATACATCAGTCGGAGCTTACTGGATTCTGATTCGATATCCAGGATATGGACTCCTATTCTTTGGATCTTGGATCAGTCTAGTTGGACCTGACATACATAGTCTGGACCTGAAACTAACCTGAGTCTGACCTCTTGGATGTGGGTATATATACCTTTGCTAAATCGATCGATGCTGGTTCTGTCAGGTCGCTAACTATTGCCGCGAGCGACTCCACGTCGTACTGCCGGAGGAATTGGAGAAGACAATGAGTGATGCTAGAATATCTGGGTCCATGGATCTAGGTTACAGGGAGTCACAGCAGGCATGGGAGGAAGCAGCAACCAACTGTTTCACCAAAGTTGACAAGGAAGTAGGAGCCCTTGGGGGAGTTGGAATGGAGACCATTGGATCAACTGCTGTGGTTGCCATAGTTTCATCATCACATATAGTTGTTGCAAACTGTGGTGACTCTAGGGCAGTCCTATGCAGGGGAAGGAAGTCTATGCCACTCTCTGTGGACCATAAAGTATGTTTTGTTGACCTCATTCTTAATTCCAAAGTTGTGGTACACTTAATTATGTGAGGAGAGTTATGTCCTTTATCATAAAAACTTGGGCATTTTAGATTATTTTATGAAAAAGAGTAATATCATTGGTGCTTTCATATATATGCTTCTGATCTTTATGGTTCACTTGGGAATAGGGGTGTCAATGGGTCGGGTTTGGTTCGGACCCAGGTGGAACCAGACTTGGATCAGATTTTTGGGTACGGTATTAGGTCCAGACGTGGGTTTAATCAGGTCTACTATAAAAAAAAAACATACCCGGACCCGATAAGAACTACATGAACCAAACCCGGACTATTATACCAGGTAAAAACATAATTTTTATCATTTTTACATTGAAAATTTGCGGGTCTTAATCAGAACTCGGGTTGGGTCCTGGTAAACCAGGCCCGTTGACCCCTACTTGGAAACTTGAATGTGAAGAAAGGGTATTGAACTAATAAGCATTGCCAATAAGATTAATATTCTCTCAGAAGACCCAAGGGATTTGGCATAGTGGGATGGAGCCTAGACCGTTTGATGGGCAGTCTAGGTTCAAGTTCCATGGGCTTCAACCCCCTGCATAAGCACAGGGGATTGGCGACTCCCTGGGGTCGAGGGGTAAGCTCCCGGAGTTTTACACTGACATGGACAGAGACAGTAAGTATGGCAGGCTGAGCCAGCGCACTGTACCTGGAGCGGTTTCTCTGAGTAAAAAAAAGCATATTCTCTCAGAAATTACTGCTTTCTTCTTTTGACATTTCGTTTTTATCCTTAATTCTTTATTCACAGCCATGAATAGAATTGGCGAATTGCAAATTGGATTTCGTTACATTGAAAATTCATGATTTGGGGTTATAAACCAAACGGGTTATTTGCAAAGTTTGACATATGTTTGGCAACATGTGAAACTTGACCAAGTTCATGAGCTCCATATGTTATGTACCAAATACCAATATTGAAAGCATGAACCTAGCGTGATGACCAGGGATGTGAAACTCGCAATATTATTAATGCGACTTTTGTTTGCTTTTTTCATATTTTGGACTTAAAATATGCATGTCTTATATATACGTATCCTTTAATGCTTGATGCAGTCGTGCACTAGTTAATATACGATGCAACTTTTTAAGAATAGTGTTAGGCATGGTTCAAACACGACCAAGTTTACGAACAGAAATCAATTCTCTCTCGCCACCGAAGATGATCACGAACTTGGCTAGCTTTGTTTCATGTCAGGCCCAAACGTGGCATATAAGTATTCCAACCCCAAAAACACGTTTTAATTGTCGCTTTAAATGACCAAAATATTACGCGATTTCCAAATCTTCGTGATGTTTACCTTCAAAACAAAAATATCATGATTTTATCATGATATGCACGCTTATATCAGCCATTTTTTTGGGGAAATTAATTGGTCAACTTATATATATATATATATATATATATATATATATATATATATATATATATATATATATATATATATATATATATATATATATATATATATATATATATATATATATATCATCTATATTTCTTTTCATATATGGGTTCAAAAATTGCTTCTAACACTGCACATATTTACCAGCCTGATAGAGAAGATGAGGCAGCAAGGATCGAGGCAGCCGGAGGAAAGGTCATACATTGGAATGGAGTTCGAGTTTTTGGGGTGCTTGCTATGTCAAGGGCAATTGGTATAATTCTCTTATTTCAGTATTTTTACATCATTTTTTTTTTCGGCAAGTTGGTCTGGACAACTTAGTCCAATCACATGACAGCATTCTGAGTTGGGCCTGCATTCTGTTGAGGGTGAAGCCCCTGCCTAGCTAGGAGCACTCATTTAAACGACACATTAAGCCATGCTCAGTTTTAAATTCCCACGGTACCATCAACCCGTGCTGATCCATATTTCTGCATGTCACTAGGATCATGTAAACATAGTTTTCACTGCTATAACTTTCATGTAACTTGATTTTATCTTCTTTTTTTTTAATTGTAATTTGCTCTGCTCATGCTGCCTGAATGCATGTCAGGTGATGCATATCTAAAGCCATGGATAGTTCCAGTGCCAGAAGTGACACTTACTAAGAGAAGTGATGAAGATGAGTGCCTCATCCTTGCTAGTGATGGCTTATGGGATGTAATTGATAACGACGAAGCTTGTGAGGTAGCCCGGAGATGTTGCCGGCAATGCCAACGACGGAACAGCAGCAGAAGAGGAGGTGAAGGCCAGATCCCAGCTGCAAGTGTGGCAGCTAAGTACCTGTCTAGGCTTGCTCTCCACAGGGGCAGTAGGGATAATATCAGTGTCATAGTGGTGGACCTCAAGCCTAGCCCCAAGCAACGAACATGCATGTGAATGATACCTGAGGACAAAAAAACGATCAAATGTTGAAGATGAAGTGATTAACATTGTCTCATATTGTAATATTGACACTTCCCAATAACATCCTGTTAAAGCAATACAGATTATTGCACATCCAGTTGAAACATTTTCAATCTACTTTTTGTGTTTTGCATATGACACCAACAATGTGGTTGTGTTACCAATAGGGGCTCCCCTTGTCTGGTAGGAGCAGTTAGTGCACGTCACCTTGTGTTACTACGTTGCAAGTTCGAATCCCAATGGTATCATTGTATAACTGGTAGGGGTCTGCCTAACCCCAGTTTGCCTTTCAAAAAAAAAGAAGTGGTTATAGTTTTTTTTTTGACAGAATTAAAGCTGAGGTTAGGCAGACCCTTACCAGTTATACAACCATACCGATGGTATTCGAACTTGCAACGTCCCAACACAAGCTGACGTGCACTATATAACTGACGGGGGTGTGTATAGGATCAGGGTGGGCAGTGAGTGCCAGTCCTCACCCTCAAAAAGGTTGGGTTAGGGTGGGTACACTCTGACCCAATCCATGTCTTTCCTCTTCTATCCCCGAGTCTACGACCCCAACTCTCTCTCTCTCTCTCTCCCTCTCTCTCTCTCTCTCAGCCAAAAAACTTTGTGAGATTCGCACTGATCATCCGCCATCCGGCAGACTCTGTGGCGCAGGCACCTGGCCCTATCCTCTAGGCCGCCTCCTTTTCATTTTTCTTTTCAAGATGTTTGATATGGTCTTGATTTTAGGAGGTTTACTTTTTTTTAATTAGCATAATGTATTGTTAGGGTATAGGTGTTTTATTTAAATAGTTTTAGAAATAGCAAGAATGTTTAATCAGGGTTTTGTATGTGTGTGTTCTTTTTTTAACATTAGCATTAAGAATGAATAATGAATGCTTGATTTTTTGTTAGTATATTAGGGATTTTATTTATTCTTTTTCAATAGCATAAATATGTGATTTCTTTTAGGATTTTGGGCATTGATTTGGATTTTTTCATATAATGTGAATATTTAATGAAGGTTTTTGGATTTTTTATCTAGTATTTTCTTTTTAATTATCATTACGGATGATTCCATTAATAAATATTTGATTTTGGTTATCAAGCCCTTAAATCTATGATTTTTGTTAGAATTTGTCTTTTATTTTGGTTTTTTAAATGACATAAATATTTAATTAGGTGTTCTTTTTTTTCAATTAGCATATCTATAATGTGATGTTTGTTAGGATCTAAGGTTTTTATTTGTTTTTTTTTTTATACTGAAGTAAATGTTTACTTTATGGTTTTAAGGTGTGTGTGTGTTTAATTACCATGAGGCATGAATCCATGAATTTTATGTGGTTTGATTTTGGCTAGAATATTAATGGTTTTTTATTAGTTAATCATAAATGCATAATTTATAACATTTTTAGGGATTAGGGTTTTTGGCTGTTTTTTTTTTCTAATGACATAAATGTTTAGTTGTGGTTTAAGGGTTTTTCTATGCTTTTTTTCAATTATCATTAGGCATTGGTGTATAAATATTGCAAAATGTGATTTTGGTTAGAATATTAGTGTTTTTTTATCACTTAGCATAAACTCATAATTATGTTGCTTGTAGTGATTAGTTTTTTTAGAATAATATAAATGTTTGGTTTAAAATTTTCAGGTTTTTTTGTGTTTTTTAATTACCATTCTACATGAATCCATGAATATTGTGTGATTTGATTTCAGTTAGAATATTAAGGTTTTTTTATCTAGCATAAATGAACCATTTATGATGTTTGTAGAAAACAGGGTTTTGATTTGGTTTTTCGAAACATATTGTTAGTATTTTTTCCTAAAAAAATATATTGTTATTAATTGTTTTTCCTTTTACTTTGTATTTGTGCCCATCATAAATTAGAATCTTGGCACCTTGGGCTCCTCCAAGCCTCCAAGCCCCTAAGCCGCTAACCAGGTGGTCTAGCTAGGTTCAAATAATGGGCATCACCCCTTGCGCAAGCCGAAGCATGGTGTCTCCTTGGAAGTTAGGGGTAAGCCCACAGAGTTTTACGTTGCTAGGACAACAATCGTAATTACGGTAGGGATCCTGGGAGTGGTTTATCTGTGTAGATATATTAAAAAAAATTGGCTCCTCCAAAGCCTCATGAGAAATTGCCATTTTTACCATTTTATTTTTTAATGGCTTGTTTATGTTTGCTAGCTTGATTGCATTATTCCCATTTTAAAGTTACATGTCTTCAATCTAATTGAGTTAATCTGAATTCAGGTGTTGCTTAATTTTAAGAGAGAAAAAAGGACTAAAATTCATGTCTCTAAATTTGTTCAATTGGTTTTCTTTAATCCTTTTATTTTTCTTGTATATTCATAAGGAACAATTTTTTCAATTAAAGAAAACTAATATTTCAATATAAAGGTTTTTCAGAAAGATGGTTGTGAAATCAAATGGCCATTTTACTTCAGCAACTTTTAAAGGGAAAGATTAAAAAACAATTTTAAACTGAGCAATAAAAGATTATACATGAATATTTCCAATTCATCAATCTCTAACCATCTAGGATTGCTGCATGTTTGACATTATGGTTGATTTAAAAGTGCTATTATGCATTAAAAGAAGTTGTGAGAAATATCTTTCAAGTCCATCAGAATTCTCCAAACTTATAATCACAATCAATTATCAATATTTCTTAATACATAAAACAATAACAATAAAAAGAAAACAATATCTAATTCAAAATGTTGTTGGGACCTGAGGGACCACATTATGATGTTGGCTGCTGCATCACTTGGTTCTTCCCTCAAGTGGAAATGAGATGCTATCAACTTACCAAATTAATAAATTGCAAACAAGTATAATTAGATAACTTTATTCTGCATAATCCATTCAGATTGGATCATATGATGGAATGTAAAGATTGGATGTGCCATCTTGTCATTAGAATAATGATATTTGCGACTTCCGTCGATATCAAGATCCGGTGCCGCCTTGGTTGTTAAAAAAGAAGGAATCAGAAGAACACCAAAGTCATCTTCTTGTGTTGTCCAGCATCATCTAAACCTTGAAGTATTCCTATTTTCTTAAAGGATTTTCTTCCAAGAGTGGTGTTGTGATTTGCAAAACATTGTTGCCCAATATGAAAATATGAATCTTTTTATCTTTTTATACGGAGAAACCACCCCCAGGAACAGAGACCTAGCAGTGCTGGCTTTGTCTGCCATGATTACTGTTGCTGACCTGATAGTGTAAAACTTCGTGGCCTTACCCCTTTGGCCCCAGGGAGTCGCCATGCTTCAGCTTGCGCAAGGGGTGATGCCCATAGAATTTGAACATAGACCACCTGCTTAGTGGCCTAGGTTCCATCCCACTACGCCAAACCCCTTCTAGCTTGTAAGAAACTTGGAAATTTGGATAGTATTCACTAAAACCAACTTGAAAACAACATTTTGCCAAGAATTTTATGTAGCAACCATACTCAAATTCTCGTTCTCCGAGAAACTGAGAAACATCCGTGAGGAAAACTCTCACTATTTTGAGATATCTAGCTTCTATTGGAAAAATACCAGTATATGCATATATAAACTTTACAAAAAATGTCTATCATATTAAGACCGTGATCAACTTTCAAAGTATTATTTTGACAATATCATTTTATGAATATTGCAATAATCACAAAATATCAGTGATATTTGTGACTATATTATTAACTAGCCTGAAGAATATGTAAGCCAAAAGATATAAAACTAGAGTCTCTTTCATAATTATTTGCATATCCTTAAATTTGATGTAAATGTAAACACTTTTTTATGACGAGGAACCTCGCCGGAGCGAGGAAAACCCCTGGTTGGGCCCCACGACCACTCTGCCTTATGTGACCTACCTCTGAAAGCTACAGATACACCCATGCATCAGTGAGGTTTCATCGGGTACCTTCATCTCAACATCCTCACAACCACCCTGCTGCTGGCCATGTGGGCGACATGTAAATGTAAGCATTTGTACAACAAAGAATGTTCTTAAAATTTTGACTTCTCCCAAATCCTTTCAAAAATGATAAAACATTTCCCTATTTCATAACCATCAATTAGCCTTACATAATTGGATTTATTTCTTCATCCATGCTAAATACTCTCACTTTATTATTTCAATTTTCACTCATTTGAGCATAAAATCTCAACTGAAGAGCACAAAATTTCATTGTAAATCTGACACACTTTATGCTAGCTGCCTGCACATGGAAAGCATTGACAATAATAGAGATGCTTCTAAAGCATTTGTGAATATGTGGTAATAAAAGATGCCAGTGTTTCATTAACATAGGAATAAGAACATATGCTCTTTGATGCAATTTTTTCTTCTCCTCTCTAAATGAATGTAGTGCTTGCATGCCTGCATGATTGCATGTGTGTGTAGGGGAAAGATGGGATTGGTGGTAGGACTCATTCTATGGATGTCAACGGGTCAGATGTACAACTGACTCGATTCCAAATCTGATTAGTCAGGTTCGGTAGCCAAATCAGGATCCAAATAATAATCAGATTCAGGTTTGACATTGAGTTTTACATTCAAACCCGAACACGAATACAAGTAAAACTTGAATCTGACTAAAAAATTGATCACCTGATTAAGTGTAAATATTGGGTTTTAAGTTAGTCGGATCCATATTCATTCTAGGGATGTCAACGGGTCGGATATAAACCAACATCTGACTTGATTCCAAATCCAATTAGTTAGGTTTGGTGTTGCATTTGACATTCAACCCCGAACCCGAATCCAACTAAAACTCAAATCTGACAAGGAAACTGACCCACTTAAGTGTAAATATTGGGTTTTAAGTTAGTCAGATTTGGATATGGTTTTATCTGATTCCATCTGAATCCAAATCTGATTAGGTCAGACCTGATTAAGTCGGACTCGGTGATGCCTAGATCAGACCCATGTCCGACTTGTTTAATTACAATTATTCTTTAAGTCGGCTTAAGGGAAAACAATGTCAATGGGTTATTGGAGTCGGCCGAAGAAACATGATTGGGGTTTTTTCCAACTTCATAGCCACAACTGATTTATGTTGATTCCTTTGTTTCCATTTTTGAAACAGAACTTTCCAGGGAGTGTTTGGATTTACGGTTGACTAGGTGAAGGTGAATTCTCACAAATGTGCGAAATGAACTTGCTAAATGGGTATATATATATATATATATATATATATATATATATATATATATATATATATATATATATATATATATATATATATATATATATATATATATATATATAGAATGATTGGTAGCTGCTCACAAGTTAGGTGCAAAATGAATGAGCTAAATGTGTCTCAGTCTTTTTTCATTTTATTTTTAAATTCTGACCGTAGAGATGTAATCTATGTACTTAATTTTATAGGGATCAACTCTTGAAGCGTTCTATTTCGACACATTGGTGGATTTTTATATAGTTCAAAAAATCAATGATCCAAAATATTTGTAAAATCTTACCCTACATATGCAATCTAGATGCATGGTTTTATAAAAATAGACTTTTGGATCATCCTATTATAATGTATAAAAAGGATCTTTTAAGGCTTCAAAATCAACTACTCAACATTTTCATAAATTTGCAAGTATAAAAAATCTTATTTCTTGATCTGATTACGATGTTCTAATAGTCGATTCAAAGCAAATGTACCATTTCGAATGCATCTGCAGGGTTATATTTGAAAAAAAACTATGAAAATCACAGTTCATACCAGTTAACATATTTTGTTAGTTTACATATTCCAGTTTTCCTTGATTCAGGATAACTAAACTATATAAACTTGTATACACCGAGATTTTTATAGGTTTTCTTTATTTTTATCTAAAATTTCATCGTACAGATATGACCTAGATACATGGTTTTATAGAAACAGATTGTTGGATCATCTAATTACAATGTATAAGAAGGATCTTTTAAGGCCTCAAAATCAACAACTCAACATTTTCATAAATATGCAAGTATAAAAAATCACATTTCTTTGATCCGATTACGATGATCTAATAGTCTATTCCAAGCAAATGTACCATGTTGAATGCACATGAAATGTTAGGTTTGAAAAAAAAAACTATGAAAATCTCAGTTCATACCAGTTAACATATTTTATTAGTTTATATATTCCAATTTCCCTTTGATTCAGGATAACTAAACTATATAAATTGGTATACACCGAGATTTTTATAGGTTTTTTTTTTCTAAAATGTCATCATGCAGATGCGATCTAGATGCATGGTTTTATAGAAACAGACTCTTGGATCATCCGATTACGATGTATAAGAAGGATCTTTTAAGGCTTAAAAATAATGACTTAGAATTTTCATAAATATGTAAGCATAAAAAATCACATTTTTTATATGATTGTGATTATTCAATAATCGATTTTAAGCAAATGGACCACGTCGAATGCATCTGCAAGGTCAGATTTACAAAAACAACTATGAAAATCTCAGTTCATACCAGTTTACATATTTTTGTTTCCCTTAATCCACAATAACTAAAATATGTAAATTAGTATGCACCAAGATTTTTATAAGTTTTCATCTTCTTCTTTTTCTCAAATCCACCAAATGGACAATTCTAGAGGTTTTCAATTTTTTATGGATGCCTTTACCCTTCATAGCTGCAATTTTTTTATTTTCGCAGGTCACCACACTAAAAGTTGATGAACTTTCAAAACTCATTAACAAAATTGCATATGAGGTTGCGAAATTCCAATAAAATCCTTTACCTTACAAAATTCTTAAAGAGTATCGCATGAAGTATTGCAAAATTACTAAAAACTTGTGAAAGCCTTATATTGTGAAATTCTCAAGGAGTATCACACTGGTATTGTAAAATTCATTTTTCTTGTAAAATTTTTGTATATATAAATAACGCTTCAATTCTCAACCCTTTATTTGCATCCAGATGCCATATTTTTACAACCCTAGGATTCTTTTGGTCCCTAACAAGTGGTCTCCAATCCATCCAATGATCTTCCGACAACATTTTAACAATATTTTGATAACATTCAGGCATTGAAAAATTTTCTTATCTATGGCGGTTCATCGACACTAGTAAACCTTGAAAGTATGGGTGACACTTCATCGACGGTGAGTTTTTTCGATAAAAGCATGGGTGGCACCTCATCAACAATAAGTTTTCCCGATAAAAGCATGGGCAACACTTCGATAGTGAGTTTTTTCTGCAAAAACATCGGTGGTGAGAAGATCAATGACACTTTATCAAAAAAAATATGAAGGATGATGATGCAAAACGTATTCGCTCTAGCAAACTGTAATAGCCAAAAAAATTTGTTGGACGATGATGATGTAGAGTCAAAGTATCTCACAGTCATTATTCTTTCGATTACATGGTATGGGTGGGATAAGAAAAATTAAGAGAACAACACAGAATGTAAAATCAATGATGGTATACTATGTGTTCTCTCTATCAAAGAAGCGGTGATATATAACATTCTTGAGGCCCATGAGATTGAGGTACCTTTGCACATATTTTGTGTTCTTCCGATAAAAAAGATAGTGAAAAACAATATTTTTGTGAAAGAATAAAATAAATGTAATATATGAGCAACTTTATTTTATGAAAAAAAATAGAATGAATGCAATGTATGAGCGACTTTGTTTTGTAAAAGAATAGAATGAATAAAATGTATGAGAATTTTCATTTTGTGAAAAAATAGAATGAATGCAATGTATAAGTGATTTTATTTTATGAAAAAATAACCCTTTGTCTCAATCCCTTTTTTTCATCTGGATGCCCAATTTTTGCAAACCCCTAATTTTGCCCTCCCTCCTCCCTCCAATGATTTTTCAAGCGAATATTGTGTGAATGGTGGACGTGAATAAGAAATTTCGTAACCCCCATATGAAATCCATGGGAAATTTTGCAACCCCAATACGAAATTCTGAATTTATCATAGGGGTTGTGAAATTCCAAACGATTTTCATATCTATAGTACAAATATCACAACACTTGTAAAGTTTGTCAAGAGTTTTGCATTATTGGTTGCAAAATTTTTAAAAAAGCTTATGGAATTTCTGAAATATTTATGGAATTCACAAAGTTTTGCATAAAATTTCTTTTCAGCGTGCAAATTTATTGCCACATTAAATGCGAAATTTTATTTTCGGTAAAACAGACATCAATGATACTTCATCAGTGGTACTTTATTAATTTTGACATTGATTTTTTACTAAAAAAAATAAGAAATCTAAAAAAACAAAAAAAAATAAAGATTCTAGACGAAAATATATTTTCAATGATATTTTATTCACTGAAAAATGATAAATGAATGTTGAAATACAACCCCAAGAACGTTCCTAAAACAAGAGATAAACAGGCGCAATTGTGCCTAACCCGATGATTATATACTATTTTTCAATTACCCATGCCGAGAATTCAGAAAATAGAAAAAATAACAAAAAAAGATTATGACGTTACTTTTCAGCGCCACTAAGATCACATTGATTTGATGAACTGTTGGAAAGAAACACTTTCTGAAACAAATACCGTTCGATTGTAAAAGTCTGAAGAACAGTTTTTTGTTTTATTTTTGGATCTCAGAAACGATATCTAAAAAGGTTTTTAGTTCTAACTCAAAACAAGAAAGTTTGAAATCTGCATCTGAGCTTTTCAACGGACATAAAAATATGGGTTTTTCAGTATCAGATGATTGAGATATAAGATCTGAGAATAAAGGTTATTCTACAGATTTTTGAGAAAAATTGCATGGGATTGCAAAATTCTTGAGGATCGCACATGAGAAGGATAAAAAGGTTCTAAAAAAATTGAGAACCTGCAAAATTGTTCATTTGACAAATTTTTGTAAACTGTGAAGAATTTTTTAAAATGTGTTATTTTCGTCGTACAGATCATTTTTAGTTAGATGAACATGGTATTAGCCGCATCTTATCTTAATCAAAACTGTTTACATCTCTAAACCTAATGAAGTTCAGCTCCCATAAAAGAAGCCCCAAAGAAAGAAATTGTGGAGCACACTGAGAATTCTCAAGATCACCATGCATGATATGGCATGAGGGGTGGGCAACCGGCTGGCCCAGTCAAAGTCCGGCCCATCAATTGACGGGCTAGGCCAAAACCCAGTTCGGGCCCGGACATTCGCAAAAGCTTGGCCCACGGCCCTCCCACTCAGCCTACGTCCCAGCCTGTGTCGGGCTGACCTGGGGCCTAATTTATAGGCCAAGCCCGGCCCATTGCCCACCTCTATAGGTAATCGATCCCATCTCCTAATTGTGTTTCACTTTCAAACAGATCCAAATTTTATTAGCTGTGTTCTCATAAGACCCCCCTCTCTCTCTCTCTCTCTCTCTCTCTCTCTCTCTCTCTCTCTCCAAAGGCCTAACAGTGCCATGTATTTTGCATTATTACCCAATCAAACCTCTTTTTTAATAAAGAAAACCAGCCCATTTGAATGTGTAATTTGCTGAAGGGGGAAATGCTACTATTTTGTGGTTCTATAAGGGGCCACAAGAAAGTGCTATTCTTGTGTAGTTTTCCATTAAGAACATATGAGAATAGGGATGGCAGTGGACCGGGGGAAAGCGGGGCTCCGCCCCACCTCGCCCCGTTTGGACCGGGGATGAAGGGTATGAAACTGGGATGGAGGCGGGGACGAAGGTTAAAATCCATCCCCGTCCGGGGGCGGAGGCGGGGATGGACATGCACTTTTCCCCGCCCGACCACTTTTCCCAGCAATATCCCAGCCCCGCCCCGCCTCATCCCCGTTTGAACCGGGGATGGAGGACATGAAACGGGGATGAAGGCGGGGGTGGAGGATAAAATCCATCCCCGCCAGGGAGGCGGGGCGGGGGTGGAGGATAAAATCTTGAGGTGGGGCGGGGGTGGAGACCTTGTCCCCCGCCCCGCCCCACTGCCGTCCCTATATGAGAATAAATTCAGTATCCCTGTCACACAGGTTCAGGGTTGTCAATGGCATGGTCTTGCCCAACAAGACCCAATAACTAACCCAATGGTATTATTAGAGCCTGGGTCTACTGAAGTATAGATTTCCAATCTAGCCCATGGAACAGTCATTCTGTACTCCGTCTGTTACACTCATCCCCTTGCCATCCTTCATCCTCATACCCATCTTATATCTTATGACGCAAGTTGTTTTGATCAAATCTGACCCTCAAGATGGATTCACCATGGTAGATTAGATTTAATAAGAATTGACCCTTGAATCGTATTTTTTGAATGAAAAATATTTTTTTTAAATCACAAATTTGTGTGTTTTGTTAACCGTTGATTTTTAAATCACCAAAAAATACCGGCACACAAGTCGGGTTTCGGCGATTTAACTGTTGATCTACACTAAATGAATGATGTACATCACATCTGTGGCGTCTGATTTTGATCAAAACAATTTGCATCAATGAAATCCCAAGGATAGTTCCCCCCTTTTCTAGACCAGACTCTACAGTTAGGCTATGGACTTTCCTTTGTCTATGAGATGTAAAATGTGTTTTGGAATGGATCAGGGCTCAACCACTTACAAATACCCAACTGGGTCTGGATATGTCTCATCAGCTCTACCTCTCAGCCACCTCACATATCAACAGAGGAAAATCCCTTGTTTTCTATGTTTGAAAAAAAAAAAGATGAGGTTTAACCTAAATTGTTAACTTACCTGATGAATAATCCTTGATTACTTTTATATTAATGATGTCATTTAGAAGGTCTTATGCCATGTGCATAGTGACAAATATCGTAAGATTTATGAAAATCTCGCCATAATATAGTGAGAAATTGCCTGAAAGTTTAAAACGGTAATTCTTTTCCTGATTTATGAAAAAACATAAATACTGTGATTTAAATGTGATATTTACTTATCATAAAAAACCTGTGTTTTTATTTTTAAATAATTTTATTAATATTTTCTTATAAAATTTATTTTTATTGCCAAAATTTTGCACAAGATTTATGAAAATTTTCAAATTCTTGCTAGTTTTAAAAAAAACGATATTTTGCAGTTTTTAACTTTGTCACTATGGCCATGTGTCAATGTCCTTATTGAATGTTGAGCCGCTTATGGCCCCTTGTTTTTATAAACTAGGGGGGCGAAAGCCCATGGTATCAATGATGAGGAACCCTAGGGTAGGGTGTCAACTTGGTATCCAATGTCACAAAGACACGGACACGAACCTTGACTCGAAGAGTTCAGGACATAGTTCACAATTTTTTTAAATGGCGCATGAGCCCTAGGGTGAGGGGTAAGCTTTCTGAGTTTTACACTGGAAGAACAACGACGGTTAGTATGGCAGGCAGAACTAGCGCAACTAGGTCTATGATCTTAGGATGGTCACTCCAAGTAAAAATAAAAAAATAACATATGAGAAAAACTTAATTGATTAAAAAAGGTTGGCATGTTAATATATAAAACACTTATTTTTACCAAGCAACTCTCAAATTCGGTTATGGCCCATCAAGTTTCAAAATTGAATCTTGAAAACCAAACTCCAAATGGTTTGCCATCGGCAAGATCCACCATCATTAGATCAATGGTCCTCTATATATATTTTTAATAAATCAACGGCATTGGCCACATCAACACAAGTGCATATGAGGCCATCCTCATGGTATGATTGCTCTGATTACCAAAGGGGTAAAGCTTAAGAAGGAAAACAAGATGAAAAGGAGCCTAATCGAGTGAACAAGAGTAGGTTAAGATAAGGATGTGGATGAACCCACACCATGTCCTTTTCCAAGTGATGGTGCCAGCCAATTGAGGACTCGCAAAACAAGTGCACCCACATATCTTCTTCTGCCAAAAAACTGCCTATCTACACCCATGACGTGTGTATACCTATCCAAAGCCTCCACTATTTTTGACCGTTAGTCACATCCAGTTTAAAATCCCCCCTCGCTAATATTCCACATTGAGAGAAGACCCCCATATCCATGGCTCTTGATTCAGAACCTGACCACCTTCACATTTCTAATGAAGATGAGTCACATGCCTTCGACATGAGCTCACTGCAGACCCATCTTCCCCGAAAGTAAGAACCGGGCGTGCTCGCTGATTTTTTTTTTTTGTTTTTCTTGGTGATCTTGATCATGATTCTAATTGTGGGTGTTGCTGAATTCTTGCTTTTGATTCTGGGTGTTCTTGATTTTGTGCAGGAGAGGCCTGTCGAAGTGTTTTTCGGGGAAATCACAATCTTTTACATGCATTTCGGACGTAAAGAGTGTTGAGGATCTTAAGAAGCCTGAGCATCCTTGTGTGAAGAGGAAGAAGTACAGCAACGATCAAAGCCTGTTCCTTCCTCCTGATTCTTGCAGGCTGGTGTTGAGCACCCTTTGCAGGCCTTGCGTAGGCGTGTAGATTGAAGATAGATAGAGACATTTCTTAATGCGCCGGTGAAATCTTGTAGCGCCCGTCGCGGCATACCATGGTGACTAAACAACCCATTATCTTAATCCCAACCTGCCTGAATGTTTATGAGAGATTTTATCACAGGTTTTGATAATCAGAGTAGAATTTGCGCAGAAGCAATGGAGTGAAATAAGGAATTTTGGTTAGCATTACTTTTGTATCTAATTACATCTGTAACAATAATTTTTACTGAACAGGGTTGCTTCCTAGTTGAGACTTGAGATAATGATCAATTAATAAATCACCTTCTTGGGTAAATATGCATTCTGCTCTCTTATAAATGAGTTTAGAATACGTCACCTTCGCTCCAAATGAAATTGCATGCATGCAAATGTCAATTCAAGAACACATGCTGGTAAACAAATAGACCCCAAGAGCTCCGCACACTTGGTTAGATGGGTTAGCATAAGCAAATCGGTTCTGCTCATCCCCAAAGTAGTCTCTATCTTCATACCCTTGTGATTTCATTGATGCAAGTGTCTATCTTCATACCTTGTGATTTCATTTATGCAAGTTGCTTTGTTCAAAACGGACACTATAAATGTGATCTACAACATTCATTTAGTGAAGCTCAACATTTAAATCACCAAAATCCAACTTGTGCTGCATTTTTTGGTAATTCAAAAATCAACAGTTGACAAAACACAATTTTGTGATTAAAAAAGTCATATTTTCATGAAAAAAAAATATGATCCAAGAGTCGATTCATTAAATCAGCCATGCCGAATCCATCCATAGGGTCAGATTTATTCAAAACAACTTGTACGGTCATTTCCGTGCAACTTAAGAAGGGTATGAAAATTGGGGATGAGTGAAACCGAACTTTAGCTCAAGGCTTTCAAATTGGAGGAGGCCAATAACTTGATACCTGAAGTATGCGTTACTCTTATCAAAGCCTAAGCCTCAAGAAACTATCCTTGATGGGCCAAGGGAAGGTAATGATAAGAGTTTTACATTGCAGACACGTCCACGGTCAACATGACACCTCTCAGCCTGCAACGAGGCGTCCAAACCATAACAATGGTTTCCCCAAGCTAAATTGAAACCCAAAAAAAATAGTGCATAACCAAAGATGAATTTATAAAATATGTGCCACAGAAGAAATTCAAAATTGATAAGTATTTGCTCATAACAGGGGGTTAAACTTCCAACTAAATTACAAGTTAAAACAACTTGAAGCACCATTTGGCGCTGCTTAACGCACTAATACAAATTCTAATCAAGCTGCCACGGCTCCATCTCTTCCATATGTCCGCCTCCGCCTCTACCATTCCAAAAAATTAATCCACTGACCGAATTCGAGTTTGATCAACTATGGTACAGGGTTTGAGCATCCGATACCCTCCCTCTCTCTCTCTCTCTCTGACAAGAACTAGAATTTTACAGGCATGTTACAAAAATAGTGTGCAAAGCCCACAACCAGGTCAGTGAAATAGTTGCTACTGTGACCTTGCCTTCTTCCTAAAGTTGGACTGGTCATCGGCCACAACTACCACATCATCATCATCGTCAACATCTTGTCCAAGCTGCCCGTTCTCATTATCTATATCAACAATAACCGAATTAGCTTTAGCAGATGATTTGTAGAAAGGGTCTGAGCCCTCTGCTTCTGATATCTCAGCCATCTTTCTCTTACTCCCACTAAGAGAAATTGGTTCAGCTGGGAGCATTTCAAGTTCATCAAAATCATTCGGAGTCGTCAATGTAATTTCCACAGAATCCGGTATAGCTTCTCCATTGTTGGTGACCTGGGTTTGCTGCGCAATTGGTGTTGGCATCCATCCAGAAAGAACCATTCCATCAGGTTCTTTCTCCTCGTCAAATTCATCCCTGCACAATTAATTGCAAAAAGAACATGTAACGAAAACTCACCTATTGAAATAATAAATCCAAAGTACGTTATATGTTGACATGAAAATCAGCCAATAATTTATTGAAAATATGCAATTTTCCTTGGTTCTGTGTTTCTCACTGTTTCATTTCAATTTTGCTTGGAGTTCAAGGCAACATATCCAGAAAGAATGTAAAGTCCCACTAATTGCTAATATGATACAAAAATCAAAATTTGGAGATGAAAAACATGCTCAGAATGTTCATGCACTTAAAACTGACTCACACAAGCGCATTTTCAATAATAGTTTTTTAGACAGACCACATTTTTATAAATAAACAGGGTCCACTTTTGTAGACCACAGGGCTCTGCACACTTGGGCAGGTAGGACGGCTTAAGGCATTCAAGTTGAAGGATGTTGCGAATTCGGTACATATGATGCATGTTCTTTGCTGCAAGGCCAAATCCAATGGTAAGACTATCGAGGGGAATCCTTGTGGAGCTCTACACCATGGACTCTAAAACAGCGCCACAGTCAACATAGCACCTCTCAGCCCGTAATGGGATGTCCGAACGACAATGGTAGTTTATCTTCATCATCAAAAAAAAAAGTGAGGTAGAATTTCTGGAGGGCTGTTTCTTTTGAAGAAACAGGTGGTAACTGAACAGTGTGCGTCTCAGAAATGTTATCTAATATGGTTCTGCATCAACTCTTGTGATCTTTTCCACCTCACATTTAACCTACCTCAGTATTCCTCCAATAACATTTGCATGTTGCGCTTACTCGTACAAATGGCTACATTTGTGGACATTATTGTGATTTAAAATGATAATATAAAGAGGGCCTAAATTTAGAAGTTGCCAGCCATGACAATGTCGTAGTAGATTAGTACCAACTACCAACCAGGTCAGAAAAAAATTAATATCTAAAAACAAAAACTATGTGGTGAAAACCAATATCTTTATATGAATGAGATTTCAACAGCGAGGTCAAACTAAAAGCAAGATCAGTACACAAAATCATAACATGGAGAAGCAAGCTAAAAAGAAACCTGTGCTTGATATTGATGTTGCATGACAGCTCTTGTTGAAGGTCCTCAACTTTGAGCACTGTCCCACTAGTAACTGGAGTGGGAAGTTTAACCAATACCTGAAAGAAGTTTAAAACTCCAGCAAGATTAGTAGGAAACGCCCATCAAAACCAAAAAAGAGACAAGGGTGAGAGAACTTGTGGACCTTTTCAAGGTTCGCAGCGTAATTGGCAGCTTCATCTTCATCAAGATCATCACCAACTTCAAAAATAAGGGATGAGCCAAGCATGATCATTGGTAAATTCATCCCAAGTTTACTTTTCACAATTTTCTCCACGACATCCTTAAGCTTTGTAGAAAAAGTATTGACCTCAAGTGATAGGGGAGTCTATTTCCAATACCAAATGATCAAAAGTTTGAATATTTAGTATATAAAGCAGAGGCTTAATGCAAAGAGATGCACAACTAGTTAAGAATTCACCTCAGAACACACATAGCAAGATTTGTTAGGCTCAAATGGCTCAACAGGCATTAGAAGCATCTTCCTTGATGGGTGTTCCAAGCAGTAAGTCATTCTGTACATATGGCAAGAGCAGATTACATATAAATAAGAGTTGACAACGTGCAGCAGCCACCAGTAAAGACAAACATCATGGTTCTTCCATGCATACAGTGACATAATGATAGGGACAGTCAAGAAATTAACATAAGATTTTGGGGAGACTTTTCGGAAAGATCAGCTAAACCTTTACAGGTGACAGCAAAAGATCATGCCAACATTTTCTTCTTCATGTTCATTTTCCTTTAAAAAATCTAATATGTCAGTGGAAGGATTTCATTGATGCCTGACAAAAATAATATATGGATTGTGGCAAGGTATTGGTTAACTATTATTTTGCTTCATTAAGAAATAGTTTACATAGGTTAATTAAGTATAAGTAATATAAAAGATACATCTGCTATTCAATTTTTTCCTTGTACGGTAGATAAATTAGAGTAAGGTGTGATGACTGAAGCAAGGATATCTCCTTCATGTGTTTCCTTCTTTGCAGTCTATAAGCAAAGAGAACAGATAGATTAAGGGAAACCGTTATCTTTACTGGAACCAGTGTTGTGAAAAGCTTTGAGGCGTAGTGAGGCACTCCACCAAAAACCGAGGCGAGGCGTAAAGCGTAAGCCTCAAATTTTTTTAAACTTTAAAAAAATTATTAAAAAATATCTAAAAATACAAATAAAATAGAAATATCAAATAAGTACTAAAAAACATGAGATTAACATATACAAGTAACTAAGAAACTGATTACATAACTGAAAAACTAATTATATAATTGAAAAATATAATTCTTCTTCTTCTTCTTCCTGCACCTTGAGGTTGTGCCTCAAGACGAGGCACGCCTTTTGCGCCTCAAGGTGCATTTTTGATAACACAACTATTGCACATGCATCTATTGTCATTGATGCATAAATTAAGATACCAATTAGTAGTTACTAAGAGGTGTCTTGGAAACCACAGTTGTCCCAGGGTGCCAAAATCAACTTGGGACATCAGCTTCTTCAGGAATGATTATCTAAACCAATAACATAAAAGAATAGAAAATAAAAAGAGGATTTATCACTTTTGGAAACACAAATTTATCAGCCAATAATCTTGTAATAGACACAATATATCTCCATGCAAATAATTTTTTATTAGAGGGTCAAACGTATCTTTTTGTCCTTCAAGATAGAGTTTACATAGCCTCTATCTTAATTTTGAAACAAAAGAACTAGTGGATCAGGTAGTGATGCAAAAACAAGTACAGCTGGTCCTATGGATCTTTTTGTGAACAAAGAAGCACGACAAACCACAATAAACACTGCTTTCAAAAACAATTATGCTGATGGATGTGTGGGATGCCGTCCATCATTTGCTTCCCATGACTGGGGCATAGACAGTAGTCATTTGTGGATGCTGCTGTTAATACAATCAAACACTACCACTGAAAGACAAAATATATGTCGTGCCATTGGTAGATTTTTTTTATGCAAATGCCTTATCATTTAATCTTTGCAACAGTCCATATTTTTGTGCAATGGTAGAAGCTATTGCAAATTATGGGTGAGGGTTCAAACCGCCTTCTTATCATGAAATCAGAACGTGGATTTTGAAGGACAAGGTAGATTGTACTCATGAAATTTTGAAAGAGTTCAAAAAAGAATGGCCAAAGGTTGGTTGCAGTATTATGACAGATGGTTGGACAGATGGAAAAGGAAGAAACTTAATTAATTTTCTTGTGAACAGCTCATCTAGAACAGTATTTTTGAAATCCGTTGACATCAGCGACATGGAAAAAATTGGTGCAAATTTGTGTACGTTGTTTGAAGAAGTTGTTAAAGAAGTTAGTGAAAGTAATGTGGTGCAATTCATTACAGATAATGCACCAAATTATGTGGCAGCTGGAAATATGTTAACAGTAAGAAAAACATATTTTTGGACACCATGTGCAGCCCACTACTTGGATCTTATGTTAGAAGATATTGGAAAGATATCAATTTTTAAAGATACAGTGGAAAAGGCAAAAAAAAATACAAGATACATTTATAGTCATGCATGGGTATTAAATTTAATGAAAAAATTCACAAAGAAGAAAGAACTTTTGTGTTCAGCCGTCACTCTTTTTGCCACAACAAATCTTACACTTCATAGTATTGGGTGTTATAAGAAAGAGTTAAAGTCGATGTTCTTATCTTCAAATTTTAGAACATCTAATTACTATAAAAAATCTGATGCTAAGAACATTTCTTATATTGTTCTTAATGATCATAAGTTTTGGGCCGCCATATCATATGCAATTAAAGCTACACTACCTCTCGTGAAAGTGTTGCGACTCATTGATGCAGACGAACCTGCTATGGGATTTTTGTATGAGGCAATGGATAGAGCAAAGGAGGAAATTGCTTTAAACCTTGACAATGTCGAAAGAAAATATAAATATATTTGGGATATCATTGATAAACGATGGGACTTGCAACTTCATAAGTCTTTGCATGCAGCTGCCTATTATTTAAATCCACATTTTCATTATGCTGACAACTTCAACCCTGATGGAGAAGTTATGAGTGACTTTTATGATTGTGTTGAAAAATTAGTTTCTGATGCAAATATTTGGTTGAAAATTACAACACAAATCGATGCATTTAAAAAGGCAAAGGGCTTGTTTGACAGAGAGGCAACTGTTACAACAAGGAAATTAAAAAGTCCTGGTAAGTTTGCAATTATGTTGTTATTTGTCAATGTTTTTTTATGTTTTTTTGTTAATTATGGCATTCTTAATGTTTTTATTAATTTTTTATTATTTTATTTGAATGCAGTTGATTGGTGGAGTTCATTTGGGCACGAAAATCCTGAGTTGATGAATTTTGCAATTCGAATTTTAAGTTTGACATGCAATGCATCGGGCTGTGAGAGGAATTAAAGAAATTTCTCATTGGTTTGTGACTTTGTATTTTATTTTTGAAATACATTTTTATATATTTAATTATCTTATATTTGATTATCAATGATTTGAAATTATAGGTGCATACAAAACGAAGGAATAGACTTGAACAAGAGAAGATGAATGCATTGGTTTTTGTAATGTACAATATGAAATTAAGAGAGAGAAATATGAAGAGGAGGGCTACCAAAGACCCTATATGTCTAGATCATATAGACTCAGACGATGAGTGGATTGTGGAGAAGGAAGATCCAGTGTTGCCAAGTGATCCCAATTGGTTGGAGGATTCATAGTTGGATCTGAACTTCAACATAAATGTCATTGAGCATGTGCCTATTGAAAAAGTCACTTCACCTCATGTTTCACAAAGTGGTTCTAGGCAAGACATTGTTAAATTATGTATATATAAATATATATATATACATATACTTATATATATATACATTAGTATATATATAAGTATATATACGTATATATGTATATATACATAATTATATTTTTTTTCTGTTTTGTATAAACCAAAAACCCGATAGGGGTATTTTGGTAATTCCCAAATGTACCTTTTTCTTTTTCTCTTTTTCCCTTTTTTCCTTTTCCTTTTTTATTTTGTCTTTTTGCTTTTTGGAATCATAAAGGGGCCCCACCCATCTAGTCGTTGGGGCCCCAACAGTCATATTTATGACCGTTGGGGCTCCCAACGACTAGAAGGGAGCCCCCTTTATGGGTCCTCTTTAGTGCTTCCCTCCTCTATATAAAGAGGAGGTTCCCCCTTGTAAATGTATGGGTTTTTACACCCTTCTCTTCCTTTCTTCAATAAATCCAACTTATGACTTTAAGTCATTTCCTATATTTGTGAGTTTTGTGTGTGCACATTTGGTGTTTATGTTCTTGGCTCTTGTAGTCACTCTTAAGGAGTGACTTTTTGCTCTATTGGTGCTTCCGCCTCTTTTCATTACATGGTATCAGAGCTCGGTTGGTGATTGGGCTTCTCTTTTGTCATCTTGGAAAGCGTGTCTCTCAAAGTTTTGAAGAAAGAAAGTATATTTGGTGCCGATGGAACGTGACTCTAAAGTGGAGCTCTCTTTCAAGCTAAATGGGTCCAACTATCTCATGTGGGCCTCCGCTATGGAAAACCATCTAAGAGGTAAGAAACTTTGGGGTTTTGTTATGGGGACTACTCCCGAACCCTCTCTTGTTCTTACCAAAATTGAAAATGAAGTTGAAAAGGCTTTAGATGGCGATGAGCGCATCAAAACCATTAATGAACATCAATCCAAAATCGAGGATTGGGAAAGTAACCATGCCAAAATCTTGGCATGGTTTATGAACAATGTAGATCTTAAAAATTGTGCCAATATTGCCAAGTTTAGAAGAGCCAATGAGGCTTGGTTTTTCCTTAAGGGTATGTATACCCAAAAGGATCTTGCTCGGCAATTCTTTTGTCAAGAAAAAATTCGTTCCACCAAACAAATGGATATGAGTGTCCGGGACTATTTTAGCTCTCTAACTCCTCTTTGGGATGAGCTTGTCCTTCTTGAGCCCAAATGAGTTGCTCCACAAGACATTGAACTAAGAAGGGAACAAATTGAAAATGAGCACTTTTTTCAATTCCTTCATGGACTTCGCCCGGAATTTGAACAAGTGAGGGCATCTCTTCTCCATAGAAGCAAAGCCCTACCTATTGAAGATGCTCTTGCCGAGGTATGTCAAGAAGAAACTCGACTTGGCTTGAGCATTAGGAATAATGAGGTTTTGGCCGTTAATAGGCCCGGATCAAATGTTAAAGCATATAGACCTCCCCACTTTAACAAAAATATCAATGGGCCTAGAAAGGGAATCATATGCCACTATTGTAATGAACCGGGACACATTAGACCGGTTTGTCCTAAGCTTAAAGGAAAGGTTGCCGCGGTTGAAGAAAATTCTCCAAAGAAGGAAGAAAGTACCAAAGAAGAAGATATCAAAGAAACTTTTAATCATATCTCCAAAGTTCTCCAACACCTTCTCAAGTCTTCTCCTTCAACATCCGGAGCCGCCATCGCCTACTCTTCATCGCCTCCAGGTATGTGGATACTAGACTCTGGTGCTTCTTTCCATATGACATCTCATAAAAACTCCCTTTCCAATGTTTTTTCTGAACCTATGTCCTCCTATGTCTCAACGGCCGATGGAACGTCTTTAAAAATTGAAAGTATTGGAACACTTGACTTCAAAAATTCTCAAAACTTTTTTGTTCCTAAAGTAAGAGTTGTTCCAAAAATTAATTTAAATCTTTTTTTCGTTTCCCAAATCACCGACCATGGATGCCAAGTCTCTTTCTCACCTAAAGATTGCATCGTGCAGGATCTCCAGTCAGGGAAGCTGATTGGGCAAGGCCATAGAAGGGGTGATCTCTATTTTATGGACTTTTTGACGCTTCCATCTAAGTCATCTTGCAATCTTGTCAAAGACAAAAGTATTGGAATTTGGAATAAGAGACTTGGTCATCCAAATTTTGTAAAAATGTCTCTTTTCCCGTTTTTGAACAATACTTGTAAAGACAATCACATGACTTGTAAAGATTGCATTTTTGGGAAATCTAAAGCTACTCCGTTTCCTCAAAGAAGTTATTTTGCCACTCGGCCATTTGAACTTGTTCATTCCAATGTGTGGGGACCTTCCCCAATTTTGTCTAAAAGAGGTTTTTCGTATTATGTGATCTTTATTGATGACTTCACTAGATTTACGTGGATATACTTCTTAAGTCGCAAATCTGAAGTCTTCTCGTTCTTTAAAGAATTTCATGCAATGGTTAAAAATCAATTTTTAGGAAATCTATCTATTCTTAGGTCCGATTCGGGAGGTGAATATATGTCTAATGATTTTCAAAATTACTTAAAAGAAAATGGAATTTGTCATCAACGTTCTTGTCCCAACACTCCACAACAAAATAGTCTTCCGGAAAGAAAGCATAGACACATAATAGAAACTACAAGAACATTATTAATTTCAAAAAATATCCCAAAATCCTTTTGGGCCGAAGCGGTTCTAACTTCAACATATCTCATCAATAGAATCCCTTCATCCTCTTTGCAAAATCTTTCTCCATTTGAAAAACTCTACAATATGTCTCTCGATTATAAAAGATTAAGAATTTTTGGATGTAAATGCTTTGTTTTAACTCGCAAAAATGATAAACTTTCTCCTAGGGCTATTGAATGTATTTTTTTGGGATATGGCGAAAAACAAAAATGATATCGATGTTTTGACATCCTTAATAATAAACTTTATATCTCAAAAGATGTCACATTCCTCGAAGAAGAAAATGGTTTTTCGCATCAACCAAATGAAAATATTGACTATTCTTTTTTATTTGACTTGTTACCTCAAGAAAACATCATAGATGATCATATTGATCTTAATGAACCTCTTGAAGATCTTGTTGAACATCCAAATAATGATCAAAACTTAGAAGAAAATGCTTCAAGACAAATACAAGTCTACTCTAGAAGGAATGAAAGAAATCCTCCATGTGCCCTTGAAAGATTTTTTCAAAATGAGTCGATAGAAGAAACCTCTCAAAGGAGATCAAATCGCATTCCTAAGATTCCAAATAGATTTGTTTCTTATGACTCTTTTTCCCCTAATTATCGAGCATGTCTTCTTGCTCTTCACTCCTTTCATGAACCATCACATTACAATGATGCTAAACAATATGATCATTGGAATGAAGCTATGGAGCTTGAACTTAATGCCCTTAAAAAGGCATAAACTTGGGAAATCATTGATCCTCCCAATGGCAAGAAACCCATTGGATATAGATGGGTGTTTAAAGTAAAAACTAAGAGTGATGGTTCATTGGAAAAATATAAGGCTAGGTTGGTAGCCAAAGGTTATGCCCAAGAGTATGGGGTAGACTATGATGAAACTTTTGCCCCAGTTGCTCGAATGACTAGTGTTCGAGCCCTTAGTGCTATAGCTTCTGTCAAAAAATGACCCATCTTTCAACTTGATGTTAAAAATGCTTTCTTGAATGGTAATTTAAATGAAGAAGTTTATATGGAACCACCTCCAGGTATGATTTTAAATGGAAAAGTTTTAAAATTAAAAAAGGCTTTATATGGACTTAAGCAAGCTCCTAAAGCTTGGTATGACAGGTTTAGTAATGTATTAATCAATTCAGGTTTTTCTTCTTGTTATACTGACATTGCTCTTTTTGTCAAAAGAACAGGTGACTCCATTATTATGCTTTTGCTGTATGTTGATGATATGATCATCACTAGAAATGACAAAAAGGGAGTAAATGATGTTAAGTCTATATTAAAAGATACTTTTGATATGTCTGACCTTGGTTATTTGAGATATTTTTTAGGAATTGAAGTGGCTTATTCAGCGCGTGGGTACATCTTATCTCAAATGAAGTTAGCTGCAGAAATTTGTACCAAATCAGGAATATCTGATGAAAAGAAAGTGGAGACTCTTGAAGTTATCAATGTGAAACTAAGACTTGAAGATGGTGTTCTTCTTGAAGATCCAACCCCCTACCGCCAATTAATTGGATCCCTCACCTATCTATCCATCACACATCCAGACATAGCTCATGCGGTTCATGCAGCGAGCCAATTTCAGCACGCTCCTACTACGGTTCATATGGCGGCCGTAATGAGAATTGTGTGATACATCAAAAATACCATCTCCAAGGGACTCTTCTTATCCTCTTCCTCATCTCTTGAATTGACTGCTTTTACTGATGCTGACTGGGGAGGAAATCCCAATGATCGGATCTCAATTACGGGTCTTTGCATTTTTTTAGGTGAATCTCTCATCTCGTGGAGATGCAAGAAGCAGCAGAAGGTCTCTTTATCATCTACTGAAGCTGAATATCGGGCTATGGCGATGACAACTATGGAAATTGTGTGGCTCAGAAGCCTTCTTGGTGACATGGGCGTTCACATTTCCACTCCCACCAAGCTCTGTTGTGATAACAAGAGTGTGATATACATCGCCAGCAATCACACCTTTCATGAGCGGACCAAGCATATCGAAATGGATTTCCATTATGTTCGAGACGAATATCTCAAAGGGACCATCACATTGCCATATGTCACTTCAGAGTATCAACTAGCTGACTTCTTCACCAAGGCGCTCCCAACTCCACGATTCATGTTTCTTCTTGGCAAACTTTCGGTCTTCTCCCCGTAAAGTTTGAGGGGGCATGTTAAATTATGTATATATAAATATATATATACATATACTTATATATATATATACATTAGTATATATATATAAGTATATATACGTATATATGTATATATACATAATTATATTTTTTTCTGTTTTGTATAAACCAAAAACCCGATAGGGGTATTTTGGTAATTCCCAAATGTACCTTTTTCTTTTTCACATTTTTCTCGTTTTCCCTTTTTTCCTTTTCCTTTTTTATTTTGTCTTTTTGCTTTTTGGAATCATAAAGGGGCCCCACCCATCTAGTCGTTGGGGCCCCAACAGTCATATTTATGACCGTTGGGGCTCCCAACGACTAGAAGGGAGCCCCCTTTATGGGTCCTCTTTAGTGCTTCCCTCCTCTATATAAAGAGGAGGTTCCCCCTTGTAAATGTATGGGTTTTTACACCCTTCTCTTCCTTTCTTCAATAAATCCAACTTATGACTTTAAGTCATTTCCTATATTTGTGAGTTTTGTGTGTGCACATTTGGTGTTTGTGTTCTTGGCTCTTGTAGTCACTTTTTGCTCTATTGGTGCTTCCGCCTCTTTTCATTACAGACATGTCTTCAAGAGATCGAGGTTAAGTTATATTCCTTTTACCTAGCTATGAATATAAATGTATTTTTTTAATTACATAACATAAATATTTAATACGAAAAAGAAAAGCAAAAGAAGTAATTGAGGACGTGGATGAAGAAAGTGTAGATGATGAAGAGTCAGAGAATGAAGATGAAGAAGAACCTATTTATATGGATTCTTCAGATGATGATATTGAAGACTTAAATATTGATGATGACGAAACACAACAAGAGCCTAAGCCCTAATTCATATCATGGAGCTATTGGCCATTTATATGTTTTTGGGGACTTTCAGTTGTAATTGTGAATGTTAACACTCTCATTTTGAAGAATTCTGGACAAATACATTAACATTTGGTTGTTAATGTTAACATGCATTTTTTAATTATGACATGATGTTGTTAGTGCTAATATGCATTTTGTTGTTAATGTTAGTTTTTTATTAAATGAATGCTCATATTTATGCAATTAGATACTTATATAGATCAAGTTGTTGCATTAATGTTACTTTTACATGTTAATCTCATATTTTTTTCATATTTATTTGAGATTTTTTATTTCGTGTTGGTTGGCGCTTCATCAATAAAGCATTTCTTATTTATTTATAATTTTAGATAATTTTTATAGTTTTTTTTAAGTTAAAATTTTTTTTGAGGCTTACGCTTTGCGCCTAGCCTCAGATTTTGGTGGAGCGCCTCGCTACGCCTCAACGCTTTTAACAACACTGCAGTGAAATAAAACATTGGCATGCTCCTGCTGGTTTGATATGCAATTATTCTTTATAGAAATCTAGGAAAGAGAAGCCATGGAGACATACTTTTGAACATATTTCCTGCTTCAAAGGTTGCTTAGAATTCTAAAATATAGCCGACCTGGAATATGTTTATTAAGAATGCAGGTTCACCGAAGGATGATATATATCCCAGTATTTTTGTCTTTATTTGTTCAAACCGCTGCTTTGGCCACTAAGGCAATTGGAAGCATAACTCTGTAGTACAATAAGTTTGTAAAGCCCATGCAAATAATACTCATGAGAAAAAGGATTTAAAAACTGTCACCTATAGTTGCCAGCATCATTTTGAAGCACTTTAATAGCTTCAATGACAATGAGTCCAGCAATAACTGCATTGGTCGTTGCAATAGCATGCACAATGTTACCAGCGATGCCTTTTGCCTCAAAAAGACTGTGCATGGGTATACCAAAAGAAGAAGCTCTGATATTTGCTGCAGCAGTAACAAATTCTACAGCTAATTGGTCGTCCTTATCAAAAGTCAGGCTCACAATATCCTAAAAACAATGACAAAAAAAGAACAAAGTTCTTCAGCAGTGGTGAGACATCTGATAGTGAAAACAATAACTGCAAAGCAGCCATTTTAGCAACACAAAGAATTATAGCAAGACCTTTCTTTCCTCAATAAAGAGTTTCATAGCCTCCAGGAAGATCTTAGTATTTTCTTCAAGGTTCCAAACATCCTGTGGGTTCTTTAGTCGCAGAGAAGACATTGCAGATAGAGCACCAGGATCAGTGGTGTGTTGTCTGTCCACCTTCCCGTTCTGGTCAGTGTGCTCTAGTGGCAAAACATCCTTAAGATATATTGGACTTGGCTTTTGCCTATTCTTCCACGTCTCTTCATTACTAAGAGCAAGATCGATGTTATATCCAAAGACGTGATCAAATATTCTTCTAGCATAGTGGCCAGAATCTTCATCTGCATTACGTTCAAATACATCTTCAACATTCTTTGAGGGGTTTGTAGCATCACTTGAGTGCACATTAAGATCATTGTCTTGGCTCTTGTCACCAAAAAGTTTTGCAAAGAGAAGATCTTTTGCCCATACGATACAGTGTACAAACTGTAAAATTCAATAGTTTAAAATTCAAGAAGTTTGACACATAGCTTTCCATATAAGCTACAGACTGTTATGCTGAAATGAGAAGAAAAAGAACCCAGCAAGACCAAAAGACACAAGAAATAAAAGAAACAAAACAGAAACCAGAAGATTTTTTTCCTTTTGGAAAGGCTCTAAAAGCATAAGTAATCAATTTTCAGTACAGCATTTCGGAAGCATATAATAACATGCTAATATGAAAAAATCACGATGGGAAGTATTCCTCCTATCTAGTTTCCAGATGAAATAGTACGTGTAAATCAGCATGCATCATATAAAATGAAGTTTATGGACTACAGCATAGACAGTCATAAAAGCATGAGTTGAAAAGCAGAACTGCAATAAGAATGCCATTGAAAATTGAATACCATAAGATGTATACTTAAAGCTTTGGAGTATGAGTCTACGGCATAACCCACATGCGAATTTTCAAGGCTTTCCCTCCCAGAAAGAAATAATTTTGCATCCTACTAATTTTCTTTTGCTTTCCATTTAGGAATTAATATTGAATGGAAGACACAATCGTTTCCCTGTTAGTAAAATAAGATTGGGAAAACTAGAAAAGATCTTCACGAAATAGAATTGTCTTTCATGGTTGCAAATGAGTAGAAACAAAGAGATAAACGCAATGGAGTAGAAAATAATGAATCAATGTCAAGCCTTCCTATGATCTAACTGATATGATTTTCAAACAAGGCATATCAGTGCCTGCTAGATAAGAACATAGACAGAATGCCAAATGGAACATGGACATAATGCCAGACGGATGTGGGCTAAGTGGTCTTGTTATACAAAGAGGAATTGTAGTCGTTTACTTTCTTTTCTTAGATGATGGAAACATGCCCATGAATATAAACTATGATCTCTATCACATTCACATTGTTGGATAAATACCGCCCTTCAACCATCATATGTTAATATCCAGCCCCTTAGTTAATTTAGAGTCATCAAGTCTGCATAAGCTGAAATGTCGAGCAATAATCACTATGGAAACACATGATGCACCTCATTTTGCTTTGCAAGAAACCTTAAAGCGAAACATTACATTTGAAAAGTATTTCAGCCATAAAGAGATTAAAATATAATATCTACGTCAACACACAATGCAGCAAAAAGGATAGGCATAGGATAGATCCTAGAATTAAGTGGTGGGCACTGAAAGGAGCTAAACAATGAATGTTTGTAGAGCAGGTAGTTAAGGAAGTTGATTGGGGTCTCGAGGAGGATTCAGAATCAATGTGAAATAAGATAGCGGGTGGCATAAGAAAGGTGGCTAAGGAGGTATTGGGTGAGTCTAAAGGCGATGCACCACTAGGTAAGGATACATCATGGTAGAACGAGGATGTCAAATTAGCTATTAAGGTTAAAAGAGAGTGTTATAGAAATTTAAGTAAGAGTCGTGATAATGAGAATTTGGAGAAGTATATGATAGCAAAGAAGGAAGCTAAAAAAGTAGCTCAAAACGCGAGGGATAAGGTATATAAGGAGGTTTATGACAAATTGGATACCAAAGAGGGCGAGAAGGATATTTATAGGCTTGCAAAGATGAGAGATAGGAAATCGAGGGATCTAGGTATGGTTAGATTTATCAAAGACGAAACGCAAAGGGTTTTAGTCAAAGATGAGGAGATTAAGGAGAGATGAAAAAATTATTTTGATAAGCTATTTAATGGAAGTCATGCTCAGGATCTTGGAGACTTCTCAATTCCTTTTCATGAGATGAATCGTGACTTCATGCACAAGATTCAAAAGAATGAAATTGCAGAGGCTTTGAAGAAAATAAAATCAAGAAGAGCAGTTGGTCCAGATGGTATACCTATCGAGGCCTGAAAATGCTTGGGAGAGAAAGGTTTAGAATGGTTGACAAATCTTTTTAACAAGATTTGGCAGATAAATAAGATGCCTAATGAGTGGAGGAAGAATACTTTGGTGCCTCTATATAAGAATAAGGGTGATATACAAGATTGCACAAACTATCGTGGTATAAAACTCATGAGTCATACTATGAAACTTTGGGAGAGGGTGATTGAGTCTAGGTTGAGGAAGATTGTCGTGATATCGGAGAATCAATTTGGTTTTATGCCTGGAAGATCAACTATGGAAGCTATACATCTTCTTAGACAGCTTATTGAGAGAAATAGAGAGAGGAACAAAGATTTGCATATGGTTTTTATTGATTTGGAGAAGGCATACGCTAGAGTACTTAGGAACGTTCTCTGGTGGACAATGATGAAGAAAGGTGTTTCTCTCAAGTACATTAGTATAATTAAAGATATGTACGAAGGAGTAGTAACCAATGTCTGCACTTGTGGAGGGGTGACAACCAATTTTCCTATAACGGTTGGGTTACATCAAAGATCTGCTTTAAGCCCTTTCCTATTTGCTATAGTGATGGATGAGCTTACGAGATCAATTCAAGAAAATGTGTCATGGTGTATGTTGTTTGCTGATGCTATTGTTTTGATTGATGAGCCTAGAGCTGAGGTTAATGCTAAGTTAGAATTATGGAGACAGACATTAGAAGCAAGAGGTTTTAAGTTGAGTAAGAGTAAGACAGAATATATGGAATGTCGGTTTAGTAAGCAACAAAGTAGTGGTGGGAGTGTAGTGAAGCTTGGTGAGCAAGAAATATCGGTGGATGATTGTTTCAAATATTTGGGATCTATCATCCAAAAGTATGGAGAAATTGATGGAGATATAAATCATAGGAGAAAGGTTGGGTGGATGAAATGAAAAACTGCAACTGGAGTATTGTGCGATCGTAGAATGCCATTGCGGTTGAAGAGAAAGTTTTATAGGACGACTATTAGGCTCGCTTTACTATATGGTACGGAATGTTGGGCTGCCAAGAGACATCATATTCAAAAAATGAGTGTAGCTGAGATGTGCATGCTTAGATGGATGTGTGAAAATACAATAAAAAATAAGATTCGAAACGAGGAGATACGTAAGAAGGTAGGCGTTGCACCCATTGAAAATAAGATGAGAGAGAATCGTTTACGGTGGTTTGGACATATTCGACGAAGGCCTAATGATGCTGGAGAAATGGGAAAATATATTAGTTAAAAGAGGTCGGGTAGGCCTAGGAAGACATGGATGGAGATGATAGAAAAAGATATGAATGCTTTGAACCTCACCGAGGACATGGCATTGGATAGAAATGATTGGAGGAGAAGGATTCACGTGGAAGACCCAGAATGATTTTCTTTTTTGGTTCATATCGCCGACCCCAATTGTTTTGGGATGAAGGCGTAGTTGTTGTTGTTTGTTGTTGTATCTACGTCAACACACATGAATGGAGAAAATTGTTAAGGACCGCCCTGAATCCCGTTCTTTTTCGGTTAGGATCGTTCGGATCCATTTCTTCTCGTTTGGGCTTGTGTGTATCCGGGTCAAGTATTTGGTTGGATTTTGGACTTGTTACTTTGGTTTGGGTTGTTTGAGATCGGATCCATCTTGAACCGATCTGTATTTGCTTTCGTATTTGTTTTGGTTCGTCCTAAATCAGAATAACGCTGGACCCGATCCGACCTTGAACTATTTAAGGTGACTTAGCCCCAAAATAAATGTATCTTGGACATTTTTTGGAACTCTCCTCTCTGAGATCACGTTTTCTCATTTCTTCTCCTTTCACGTTTTTCAAGAGGATCATTAGGATTGAAGTTCTCCACCTCTGATCGTCGAAAACGTGTTTCTCCCTTTGATCATGACATCTGTGGTTTATCGGGATACACGAGCGCATCAACAAGGGCCTAACCCTTCACAATTTTTGAGAAAACTATTAAGGCATCGATCCCAAGATCGGTGTCCTAACATCAGCTATGCCCACTGCAGGGTCCTTCAATCTATAATTTTGTTAATCGTCTTTTTCATTGTGCATATTTCATATTTTAGGTTGAAGATATCCAAGTAGATCAAGTGTACACTAGACAATGGGATTTTAATGGAGTGATTTACAAGAAGCTGCCTAACTTATCAGCTACTTACAAAAGCTGCCCAATATTTGAGTTATTACATTTAAAATCATACTTTAGCTGAATGTGTTTCAAATACAAGGTACAAAATGACATTTTTGTCCTTTTTATTAAAACAATTCATCTTATGTCATCATATGGTCTTCTCTTAAACAAATGAACAACGAGGACATTTCAGCCACTTTTTTTTAACCAAAGAAAGGTCAACAGATTGATTTTAAGATAATCTTGCCTATGGAATATAATTAATAACAGCAGGCAGCAAAATGTAGGGAAAGAAAAATTACGAGCCTTTCTATAAGTAGCTCATAGGTAGATTTTTGTATTACTTTTTTAATGTCACCAGACAAAATGTTACCAATTAATCATCTTTCTCTGGGTCAATTGGTCACATTATTCTATTTTTCTGTATTTTACTTAGTTGTCATAAGCGTTAGGCAGAGCCTAGGTGGTGAGCCCCTAAAAATGCCTAGGTGGGGCCTAGGTGATACCCCAAATAAAAAAAAATTTAAAAACATGTATACAACATAAAATCAATCAACAATAAGCAATAGACAAATAATGTCGTTGAACACTATAAAGCAATTATATTACATAACCTTAACCTGCTCAAACAAATTAAGAATAAATTAACAATTGAATAAACAAACCATACAACTAGGGATGGCAGTGGACCGGGGGAAAGGGGGGCCCCGCCTCGCCCCGTTTGGACCGGGGATGAAGGGTATGAAACGGGGATGGAGGCGGGGATGAAGGTTAAAATCCATCCCCGTTCGGGGATGGAGGCGGGGATGGACGTACCCTTTTCCCCGCCCCGCCCTGTCCCCGCCATGATCCCCGCCCCGTCCCGTCCCTGCCACTTTTCCCCGCCTCATCCCCATTTGAACCGGGGATGGAGGACATGAAACGGGGATGAAGGCGGGGGTGGAGGTTAAAATCCATCCCCGCCGGGGATGGAGGCGGGGATGGAGTTTCTAATCTTGAGGCGGGGCGGGGGTGGAGACCTTGTTCCCCGCCCCACTGCCATCCCTACATACAACTAACAATGTTAATGAACAATATACAACAAATAAAATCATGTATACAAAAAAATTAGCAACAACAAAAGACATAATACAAGCAATAGACAAATAATGTCTTCTTCTTCTCAACAATAGACATAATACAAACAATAGAAAAATATTATGTCTTCTTCTTCTTCTTCTCAACAATAGACATAATACAAGTAATGGACAAATAACACGTCTTCTCCTTCCCAGCCTAGGTGACCTAGGCAGTAATATAGGGCCCCACTGCCCAAACCTGGTCGCCCAGGCGGTGGGGCTGGTCCTAGGCAGTGTCTAGGCGCCACCTTTGACAACTAAGGTATTTTAACGTGCACAAATTCAATAAAACACTTGACAGTATCATTCTTCTTTTGAGCAAAAAAAAAGAAGAGTATCAGAAAAGGCAATCATTGTTTTCTAACAGCTATATTGCTAATTTCACCATGTGAAGAAAAAGTTCTTTTCCACATTCTGCATATATCAAAGAAGGCAATCAATGTTTTCTTACAACTATATGGCTAATATCACCATGTGAAGAAAAAGTTCCTTTCTGCATTCTTCATATCTACTACATTTCACAGTTTCTTGCCGTCATTAATTATAACAACTTGCATAGAAGTATAAATAAATTAATTTAAAGACAGAATCACCATGCAGATCCTTAGCAAAGCTGCAAAAGCAATCACCTTTGATGGAGTGCTAGTGATTGTGCAAACAGGATAGGTCGTTCGGGTGGGTTTTGGTTGACATTCATAGCACTCTGTTCTTCCCTTCGCATGAACGGTTACCTGGTTATTTGAATGTGGGGATAAAAGAGAACACAGAAAATTGAAAAGAAAATTAGATCTGCTGTCAAATAACCAAGATCTGTGCATGCACATGAATCAACTAAAATGATAAATCCATAACAAAAAACAGTTAAGAACATCATAACCATGTAGAATGCTTTCAGAATCACAAGTATGATAATAATAGTTCCTCCAAAGGCGCTTGCCCAGTCAGTTTAGGGGTGCAACAGCAACGACAAAATAGGTTAGCACCTGAACATGAATATCATGCAAAAAAACCTCAAAAAAAGTGAATAGCTGACAAGAAAACTGAATAGCAATATGGATTTACATATAAAAATCCATAAAATCCACGGATACAGTATATATGTCAGTGAAGCATGGAAGGCTTAAAGCAGTAACCAGTCGGACATGCAACATCATCTGTCTGCGGACATGAATAACCGGTTGATTTTTTTGGAAAAGGGAAGCAGAGATCATTTGTCACTATGTCAGTCTCAGCTCTTCATGTCAACTAGATTCTGCTTCCAAAATTTCTGACAAAAAGGATTTTGTCGAATGGACTCTCAAGTAACTAAAAGAAACATATATGTATTCTGAAAAAAATGGCAATAAAGAAACCTCGACGGGAACCCGTGAGCCATGAATACAACACTGCCTATCCCTAACCAACTAAAATTTTCAATCAAGGGAATGTGACATATAATGGAAGTAGAAATACAGAAATGGTTTCTTGACCCAGCTGAATGTTTAGACAAATAACGCTTGACTATGTACAGCATAGTAAATTTTTATCCCACAATACCTCCACCTCTTCTGTTAGCTGGAAAAGTGCCTGTGATTGCTATATGGCTGCCAAAATGAAAAAACAGGCACGTCATTTTCTAATTCTATCTTGGTCAGCATATCATTACTTGTATAAGTATGTCTTTGCCATGTGAACTCATTTTAAAATATCCGTTTTGCAAATGTATGCAACATAACATGACACAGCAAACTCTCTCTCTCTCTCTCTCTCTCTCTCTCTCTCTCTCTCTCTCTCTCTCTCTCTCTCTCTCTCTCTCTCATCCATATCTTGACCACGTAGTGCATATATTTTATCACAGATTCAATGGGTTACAAAATCACGTTAATTTCCGCCCAGTACACTTTACAAATAAAAAAGCACAATAAACTTCAGTTGGCAATCTCACATCAGGGTGTACTCAAGCAGGTCAAGTACACAGTTTAAGTTTTACGTGCCTGACACCTGACTAGTGACTACCATTATCATGGCTTGCTGCATCATCTTCTAACTGAATCATTATGAATTTATTTCTCACAGGAAAAAGAACAAGAAACAAGAAACTTTTGATAAAAGTCAGCTAGATAGCATAATAAAGCAAATGCTATTAAGTGGTATGATAACAAATCATGACATTGAATAAGCCGAGAAAAAATTATTGCCAACAAAAAGTTGGGCAATGCAATGCCACAAGGCTGTAGAAAAAAAAGGAAACTAACAAACAGAATGCACTTATGGAATGACAACCTCGTATCAACGAGAAAATGTAACTTCAATTATGGAAAGTGACAACTAAGCTACATCCAACTACATAAAGAGTCCATCACCTGTCCCAAAAATCCAGTAGTCCCGCTTTCAACCAGAGGAACATCAGCGGCCAAACACAGTCTGTTAACATGACGGCGAGCGTCTAAGTTGTCGAGACCATTCAAAACTACATTGAATTGCTTGAAGAAATCCACACTGAACTGCGAATCCTTAACATTAGCATGATACGCCGTAATATTTATGTCGGGCTTAAATTTCAAAACCGCTTCTCGCGCAACCTGGTTCAGATATCCAAAGGATAAGCCGTGACCCATCATGCAAACATTTAGCAGAACGAGCAAGAACAAAGGGATCAGTAAAATCTGCAACTTACTTTAGCCTTGGACTGACCCACATGCCATTTCCGGAACAGGAACTGTCTGTTCAGGTTACTCACTTCGATGGTATCCATATCAATCTGCAAAAACCAAGTCATAAAAATCAAATAAAGAGAAGACTTGAACCATCAAGTAAAGCAAAACCGAATCGAACAATCATAATCACAAATATCGCCAGTATTTCTAAAAATATCACGACCATATGGCGATATTTTCAAGAGATGATACTATACTGAAAAAACCATATCTTCAAAATATCGCGCATTCTGAAATATCGTGATTTTCCCAATATGGACGCCATAAAATATAATTTTCCTGCTTTTTATTTTTACGTTGTACATGTTTTACACAGTCTAAATATTCATATACACCAGTTATTCTTGAAAAACGTTCTTTTCCAAAATATCGCGATATTTTCCCTCAGCAATATTTTACCAAGAACTAGATTTGTGTGACAAAGCGTTTGATTGGCGGACTCGCTTGGACAGGACACACTGTCCCGCCCTGTCCACGCGCCCCCAATAAAAATCCTTTTTCGTGCATCCGGTACTGTCCGTCCTCCGCTGTTCCGTGAGGCGCACGGAACAGCGGCGGACGCTGTTTTTCGAGTCCGGCGACCCGCGGACGCTCAGGGACGGCGTATCAACGCCCTGAGTGAACAATCGAACACTAGTAAATACAATCACAAGAATCAAAAGAAGAAGCAATGAGAAGTAGAAAAACCAAACCCAGGAAAACTCACTATGTGAATATCTCGAAAGCCAGAGAGAGCAAGCGTCTTGAGAAGCTCGCAACCGATGCCTCCCGCACCAACCATAAGCACCTTCGCTCCCTTTTCCAAAAGAAAATCACCAACAAAAAAAAACAATCAGAAACAGAAACATAGCCGGAATCCATCAATCTTCAGCCCTAACCGAAAATTTACGAAGGGGAGCAAACAAAAGAACATAAACCTAACCTTGATTGCTTCCAACTGCTTCACCGGCGCCATCACAGAAGCTGCAAATTTGGGGGAAATTTGGAAAGGTAGGGTTTCTCACACACACACACACACACAGAGAGAGAGAGAGAGAGAGAAATTCGTGGAAAGAGCGCGAAGAGGGAATTTTTTGCGCAAATTGCAGAGAGAGTGCAAAAAGCAAACCAACCAAATGGTAAGTGATGGTTCGAAATGAAACCTCCTCTTGGCATGATAAATTACGAAAATATCTCAGATTGGTCGCTCATGCTCGGCTCGTAAAAGGCTCGTGAACTAGGCTCGGCAAGCCTAACACGAACAACCGATATTTGACTAGGCTTAGCTCGTATAGACTCGTTAATTAATAAAAAAAATATGTTTTACATTTATTTTATAGCATAGTGTAGATGGTTGAAGACTTGAAGTGTTTAGCGTGCAACCAATCAAGTTTAGAATTCAAATTTTATTGCTTTTGTGTTTGAAATAATTGTTCATTTTGAAACCTAATTAGTTTGAAATGGCTCAAAATGTTGAGAGATTAAATTTTATTACTTTTTACTTTGAAATTTTGTTGTTTAGTAAATGAATTATCTCGGGCTCAACTAGGGATGGCGGTAGAATGACGAGAAACTGGGTTCCACCCCGCCTCGCCCCATTTGGACCATGGATGGAGGACATGAAATAGGGATTTCAGTTAAAATCAAAACCCATGCGGGAATTGAGGAAGGGATGGACTTATGCTTTCTCTTGTCCCGCTCTGCCTCATCTCCGATCTTTCTTTAGGGATGGCAATGGATCGAGGGAAAACAAGCCCCCTACTCCGCCTCATCTCATTTGGACCAAGGATGGAGGACATGAAATGGGGATGAAAGCAGAGATGAAAGTTAAAATCAAAACCCGTCCAAAGATGGATGACATGATTTTGAAGCTAGTGCTCCCACTTGTTTAGCATGGGCTTAAGCTCTTCTCGGCTCATCGAGCGAGGATATATATATATATATATATATATATATATATATATATATATATATATATATATATATATATATATATATATATAAACTCGATGTTGAATTTTTCAATTAGGAAGGAGGGTAAATATGGAATAAAATGTGGAGACTAGATATGTCCATTTTGAAAAAAAAGGATGTGTTGATTGACTGGTAAAGCCCCTCAATAAGAAGTCGGACCTAATGGACCGTATGGTACTCAGGGGCATCAAAGGGTCGGGTTTGGTTCGGACATAGGTAAAACGAGACTTAAACCAGTTTTTTGGGTATGGTATCAGGTCTGAACACAAGTCTACTATAAGAAAAACTATACCCGGATCCGATGAGAACTACGTGAACCAAACCCAGAGCATAGCCGGTAAAACCATATTTGTATCATTTTTACATTGAAAATTTGTGGGTCTTAATCAGAACTTGGTTCGGGTCTGAGTCTGGTATAAAATTTTAAAAACTATACCGGACTCTCTTTATTAATCAGGCCTTCGGGTCCAGACCCAGGTCTTCCTATTTATCACCATACCTGGACCCTATAGGGTTTGGTTCGGGTCGGTCTGCCTAAACCAGGCCTGTTGACACCCCTACTATATACGTTATAAAAAAAATCATTTTATCGCATTGTTATCATGATAAAACGTGATAGTATTTATTCAGCATTATATCGGATTTGAAAATATCATGACGATAAAACCATTATATGTTCAAAATATCTGATAGTTTTTCTTTTTTTTGCAAAATCAATGTCGCAAATCTCGTCCTCGGTAAATTCTCAGCAACGGGAAATCTCGTGATGTTTTTAAAATCCAGTTTTCCTCCAGGCGATAACATGTCAATGTATATGATGAAAGTGTAAAGCATAAAGAATGTACGAAAGTATAACCATTTACAAATAATAAAATGACTGCAAAAATAATGTATGGAAGTACAATAAAATACAAAAATAAAATATCACAAAAACATTTTTATTGCATTAATGCCGGGAAAGTTTGCAAAAATAGTTAAATTCTTGTATTTATAAATATCATGATAAAATCATGACTTTTTTTTAATATGGGTGATATGCGTGACATACATTTGAATAAATACACTTAGGGTACGTTCGGGTGCCGCAACTTGGCGGGATTTCGAATGGGAATGATTTGAAATCTCACGGGTTGCTATGATTTCTAATCAAAATGATTCAAAATCACAAGCTTCCTGATTTCAGGCTTTTAGAATCGCTCAGGTTTCCCTGAGAAAGTGATTCCGTGGAAACAAACAGAATGTCCCCTTGGTACATGAACACCTATTTTATGTCAAGTGTCTATCAAAGGCTAAGGGCTTGTCGAAATGGTCTGGGTCTCGGATCCTTATTTTTTTAACCTGAGATGAAGACCCGATCATGCTGGCTCAACCTACCATAACTATAGTTGTTAATTTGGCGGCATAAAACTTTGAGACCAAGAACTCTTCCCCGAGGCCTATGTTGGGTTTCGACTTGTGTAGAGGAGTGGTGCTTATGAGAAGTGAAAGCCCCTACCCCCCCTCTTAGAGCACGTTTGAAAGTGGAAAAGATATGAGAAAAGTGATACAAATTAGAAAAATTAGTACAGTTTTGTTTTTTTACCCTTGCAAACCAGAGAAAATATCTCAAAGTTTTTCTAAAAAGTATACTTTTTATAAGAAATATTCTTTAATGAGAGAGGCAAAAGAATGTTTTATACTAATAAAAAATTATGAGGTTCACTCTCCACCACCCATCTCATGCATAAAACTTCAAGGTGGAGCAATGTTTCTAACTTTATAAAAATTATAAAGATAATGATTTGGGTGCATGATAAGTTATTGATTATTATTATTTTACCTAATTGGATACATTAAATTTATGAAAAATAAAATGATAAATAATTCGGTGCATGAGATTGTTGGTTTACCATTTACATCGCTGTGTTTAATGGAAACACTGAAAATTTTGCTCATTAAGGGCACGTTTGGAAGCGAGAAACATGTAGGAAAAGTGATGCAAAATGAAAAAGATTGTATGGATTTTTTTTTAACCCTTTTAAGCAAGAGAGACTTTTTTGGCAGAATTAGTTTTTCTAAAGAGTACACATTTTGATATAAAACATTCCTCCATGGGAGGTAGGGGATGAATCTTTCCTTCAAAGATAAAATTTATTTTTACACTCCCCACCACCATCCACCACCCACCATCCTCTCTCTCATTTTTTTCACATTTTTCCACGTTGTTTTTCTCATGCTACACAAACAAGTTGAAAACTTTATTTTGAATAACTTCTCATATAAAAATTTGTCACAAGCAAAATTTTTTCTTATGAACTCGTTTGAAAGCCAGAAAAATGTAAAAGTGATGCAAAATAGAAAAATTGTAGAGATTTTTTGACCCTTTCAAACTTTTGCTGGAGAAATGTTTCCTACAAAGAGTAAATTTATTTTTACACTCTCTACCTACCCATCTTACTACATTTCACTCTCACCACCGCCCTCCTCCTCTCTCTCAACTTTTTACATTTTCTACTATTTTTTTTATGCTGCACAAACAAGCAAAAATTTATTTTTTCTTATGAAAGTCTTTCTCTCTTCACATGCATCCATCTCGAACAAATAAGTTTAAATCGTGCTAGACCCCCTAGCTTAACTTTGAACTATTGGGCCAATGGCCTTGGTAATGGTTGCTTTCCAAACCCAAACCCATTAAGAACTAGGCCTAAATCCCGACCATTACTAAAAAAGCCAATTCATTTCTAGGTCAGCTCATGCTCAAGGCTGGAAGGACTAGGCTTCAAATGGGCTTAGGTGGCCCGATGGACACTCTATTTATAAATTATTAGTGGTAGTGTTTGATTGTATTAACAGCCGCATCCACAAATCACTACTGTCTATGCCCCAGTCATGGGAAGCAAATGATGGACGGCATCCCACACATGCATCAGCATAATTTTTTTTGTTTATTAAGTGATGCTTCTCCCGTCCTGTTCTCAGCATAACAAGGGGCTCACCGTTCCACGGACGATCAAACACACCCTTAGGTGTTACGCTACGTGGTGCCCTTATACTCAAAGCAGTGATGTCTGAAACACATAAGACACTAATTAAACAGAAAAGAACGGTAAGCATACCAAGGCGGGGTTGGCGTAGTGGGGTGGGGCCTTGGCTTCTAGACAGTCAGTCAAGGTTCGATTCTCGTGGGCATTGTTCCTCAGTGCAAGTCAACGCCTACCATAGGCTCTGAGGGCAGTGGTTACAAGCTCAACCAGGTATTCGTGTAGAGAGTGCTGTTTATTCCGGTTATAAATCCCGAAAAAGATATAAACATACTCCAACTCGGCTTGTTCAGGACCAAGGTTGTTAAATGCGGTGAGGCGAAGCGAGGCGTTGAGCCTGCGCTTCGCCACCTCTCACAACGTGATACTCTCAAACAAGGCTGTAAATGCGATGAGGCAAAGCGAGGCGTTGAGCCTGCGCTTCGCCTTTGAGGCGTACGTCTCTCACAACACTGTCCTGTCAACAATGTCTAAAGAAGATTGGTTTACACAATCCACTGAGGTGGTATCCCATGTGGTAAGCTGGGTCCTGTGCCAAGCTGAAGGCCCAGGTTCGAATCCCTCTGCCACATGGGGCTTAATAGATAACTGATAGGGGTCTGCCTAACCCCAGCCTTGCCTTTAAAAAAGAAGAAGAAGAAGAAGAAGATTGGTTTACACAATCCTATCCGGATAATCAAACCTTCCTGATATTGCAAAGCAAATCCATTAAACATGAAATTAGAACAAGATGAACCGAGTTTCAGATATTTGGACATAGGATGCCCATAATACGACAGGCCAGTTCCAAACACAACAAAACAGGAGTACTGGTTTTGGTGTCATCATGCTCAGCAAAATGGATCGGGTCAAGCCCTTATGGGTAAAATCCAACCAAACTTATCTCTGCACCATGTCCAATATATATTATCGTGCTACAAAAAGGCAATAAAATACGACAGGCCAGTCCCAAACACAACAAAACATGAGTACAGGTTTTTGGTGTCATCATGCTCAGCAAAATGGATCGGGTCAAAATTAACAAGTTTTCATGTACCCAACTAATTATCTTTCTAGTTTTCGTAAACTTAATGCAACTAATTAAGATAATAATAGTTAACAAATTATTATGTAGTTAATTATTTTTTAAAATATTTATATTATTAAAAAATAATAAATAGCTAAGGCCTGTCAGGCGGCCCGACCGGTCCAACCTACACTCCGTGTATATGACGGATCGGGTTTTGACCCGGTAGCTAACGGGCCGAGCCTAAAACCTTGACCCAAACCCGGTCGGCCTGGCCCATCGGACCGCCTGGTCGGTTGCAAACCCTTAGGTGCGGCCCACCTCATCGTGAAAAAGCACAACGCTGGGACAACTCTGATCTTACAACCGTCCATCCACACATCGTGTGTTGAAGATCTACCCGTACAAGTGGTTTCATAAGCTTTTGCTGCATAGGAACAATGATGATAAAAGGGGCATGAGGGATAAGGTCGAGAGTCGCGACCATCGTTCATCAGAGCAAATTCTCTCTCTCTCTTTTGCGAAGTTGTTTGGGACTTTCATCAGTGTTTTTGTACGTTCTCCTTTGTTGGAAGTTGTTTTTTTGCTAATTTTATGGGAATAAGGAACACCCATTTCGGTTTGATGTGTAGTTCATCTTGCTTTTTGTGCATTTTACAGTTCAGTTGTTAGGTTATCGACATTAACTTGTTTAGAATGTTAGACCTAATGTTCCTCATCCTCTGGGAGTAATACCGTGGGAATGATTTATTAGTTTTGTGGTAGTATTCTTTAATTCTTAAACCGCAAACCAGATTGTCACATTCTGGAAGTTAGACTCATTTCTCTGTCTCCATGATGAACTAAAAACAAATAATCTTAGTGAACGCGGAACGTAGCCGAATTGAGTCATTGTCAGCTTGATCTAGACCCAGCCTGATCATTCCCATTGCAATAATTAACGAGCCATGTCCCTTTCCTCGAGTATGTGAGAAATGTCCTTTTTCATTCTATACGACCCTGCATTTGCCCTTGTTCAATCTTTCTCAGCGTCGCCATCGTCGTCATCATCTTGCACTGCAGTATATATTTTTTCCTGCTTTGCTACCCATGAAAATTTCTTTGTTGCCTCAGAGGGAAAAGGGTTTTAGCTCTTCAACTTCATTGTATGCGATGAGTGGATAATGTATTTTACGCGTTAAATACATTGTCTCTGTATATTTTTTAATTGTATGTGTATTCTTGCTTTGTGTGTGTTGATGCCAAATTTTTGTTGGTGGTTAACCAATGGAGTGACATTTATCCCGTGGCAGGCTTTGGATTTGGTTAAGTAGGTCTAGCTCCTTTTCTGCCCTTCAATCTGAGATGGCAGATTCATGCAGTTATGAAGGTATCTAGTTTTCTTCAAAAGAATTCTGGTGATCTAAATGTTCCTTTTTTTTTATAATTTGTATTTGTCTTCCCCCCATCCCTCTTTTGTTCTATCAAGTGATTTTTTTTCCCAATAATTCTCTGGGAATAAGCTATGATAAAATGGATATATTGTCTATTAAAAGATTTCAAAACTTGGGATAGATCTGCATGGAAATCTGAGCTTTTGGTCTTAATTGATGTTTGACTTGTCGAAGATTAAAAATACGCCTTTATGCCTTATGCTAGATCTCTTTCCTGTATTTTTGTCGAGATGTGCTCTTTGTATCAAGTAAACGACACATAATTTTTGCACTTTGTGTGTTCCCATCGCTGTGATTTTTTTGTTACCCATTTATGCCTGAGCATTGATCATCTTCTCTTGTCTTTGCTAGAGTTTTGTGCTCTATGCCTGATTGCAGTTCATTATTTACACTGACTGCATATAGTACGCTGGTATCAATGAAAGTTAATTTTATCGTAGGATTACTTTATTGGGCTGTTGTTGGTTGTGGCATGCTGTTTGCAAGATTAATGGGCTTAATGCTTTATTTCCTTGGTGATGTTTCATATTGATCCCTAAATATGCTCCCTGTTGTCACTAACTTTTGGATTGATCCATGAAGTTGAGGTGTAATGATCTTTTTCCTGCTGGGTACAATTACTCTATAATCTAAATTTGAGTTGGATGGATGTTACAACCTTTTGGCTGGTATTCATGGAGAAAGAGCTCTTATTTTGAGTGGGAAATTGTATAAAAAAACAAGTTCCATCCTATCTCACATAAGTATGGGTATGGGTTCAGGTACGAAGGATACAACACAGGGATTTTTGAAATGTGGGTACGAGAGTACAACTACATACACATATGCAAGTTTGCATGTATTTGGATCGATATTATGGGTCCAGATCGGGTCAGGATCAGTGTTCTTTGTGGACACTTTTGTCCTTTTTATAAGGAATTAGGTAAAGGAGAAAAAGGGGTCTCTCTCTCTCTCTCTGCCATTGACTCACTAGTGGAGGGGAGGGTTATCGGTGGTCGCAAGGGGGTCGGGGATGCCTTATGGTGTCGTGCCAAGGGTGGACCCTTTGGCCAAACAAAATAAAACAAAGAAAGGAAATGGAGCTTTGGTATTGGGCTTGACCCGACCCAAACAATACTGACACATGTACCAATGTAGGGATGTACCCTTGTTACATAGGTTCTGTCTAAAACTTTTTTTCTGGGTGATGCTTAGTGGTTTGTGCTCATCTCCTCTCAATTGACCCATGATGACAATAAAGCCATTGCTATTTCCCTATTGAAAGTGAAGTATAGAACTTAACCTCGTTTGCTTCAATGTAAATGCATTGGTGTTCCAAAAATTCCTTTTGGGGGTCTTGGCGAGGGAGATGCAGTTTGGGTTGACATATAGTGCTTGTTGGGCGTATTGGGTCTTATGACATTCCTCCATTCCTTGCCTTGATAAAAATATACTCTCTTTTGTCTAAAAAAGATTGATTGAATCATCAATTCAAAATTTCGGAGCATGAAATGTGCAAATGGATCAATTCATTTGGAGAGTGAACATTATCTTCTCAATTACAGTTATCCATGGTGGGCTATTAAACTTTCTTAGAAGACCGTTAAGTTCTGTATGTTCATTTACAAATTGGAAGTACTGTATAAGGCACAAAAGTGGCTAGAGAGTGTTGAGTTCTTTTAAAACTTGAAAAAAGGTATTCCATGTGGTGTTGAATGCTCTTCTTGTATTTCATGTGTTCATATCATTTAATTATCTGAGTGTGATGTTATAAAGCCCATGTAGTAATTCTTATTCATTGTCTTCAAAATTTCATTGTATGCCTGCCATGTCAGAAAAGAATATTGTTCCATAGCCTATGAAGTCTGGCCAACCTGTGGGATATGTAAAAATGCCTACTTTTAAGATAAATATGACACCTTTGTTTTTTGTTTTTATAGCAGTATCATCATTATCGATGTTAAAATTCCATATATTGATTTTTGGACCTATAACCATATACTTGGATTTACTCGTTGAATGATCTCTTGGTCATAGAAAACACTTCCTCAGAGGTTCAGATTTTTGTGTCATGCTTCAAGGTTTTGATCATGAATGCAAATGATATTGTTGCCAGAATATTAGATTTGCTTGTGCTATTGAATGCTGGATGCACATCATAACTTTCATTGAAAGTTATATTGCTGTTGAAATAATCTTAATTTTGAAACTGTTGTCATGAGTTGGTTTTCTTAGTAAACATGTTTTCTGTCTGTATTTTTATTTGAGGGCCTTTATCCCCTCTTGAAACTTCTTGAGTTTGTTAGAGATTTTGGCTTCAACTACTGTAGTTTTGCTATATTTTAATGTCAATTTTCTTTCGTGCTATCTTTGAAACTTTTTCTATTAGTTAATTTTTCTATATATGAATTTTGTCATTTTTTAAATAATATTAATTTATTAAAGATTAATGTATTCTTGCTCTGTTTGTTCATTTTGATTAGAACCATGCTCAAGTCAGAACAAAAGGTTGCGGGCATGGTATGATAAGAATCTCTGTGACTCCCCTGATCCTATGTCGCAAAACAATCTTTTCGCTGATTTGGATGATGGAGAGTTTGGTAGTGTTACAAAAGACATGAATGAACTTTTTGCTTGTTCTCTCAAGTTTAGAGATGTTCTAAGCTGTGCTCGCCATTCAGCTTCAGTTCACAACACACCCAATAAGTTGGTGACAACGGAAAAACAATTGGATATTCCTGTAGTAGTTATTGACTCTGATGAAGATGATTGTGAAGGTCCCACTGAAATTAGGAGCACTCCAGTGTTTGAGAACAAGTTCTGTACCCCAAAAGTTCAACCTGTATCTTCATTGCATGAAAAATATGACTTGCTATTACAACATGATTTGGATGATTTTGGAAGTGATAGAGGCATGTCACACCCTGTGTGTGGGGATTATCAACAAAATATCAATAATCTTCAAGATCATGGATTAGAAGTTTCACCAGGCAACCTCAATGAAAAGGTTGGGATTCTTGGGAATGAAGCACCAGAAGTTTTTGTGGTAAGTATGTTTACCATTGAAATTGTCCATTCCCATTCTTCATCTCTAAAACATTCCTTGGTGAGCCTATTCACTTGTGTAGATCTTTCTTTTTTGACAGGATGGTGTTAATCATAAGAGAAAAGATATACCACTGAAATCAGAGCATCCTTTCAAAAGGGACATTGGTATACCAGCTGAGCTTTTGGAAAGTCATCATGGAAATGATATCAAAGATGATGATAATGGCGACCTTTGGGCTGATATGGACATAGCTGTGGGTTGTTCAATGGTATGATTGTTCTATATTGCATTCTTCATTTGTTAAATCTGGTTTTAACATTTATCATTCTATAGATTGGAATTTTGATATGAGTAATCACTAAACTTCATGCTGATGGTTTCATTCCACATTCGGTATGTTTTTGTATCCTTTGTCTTATTGGATTTGAATACAAATGCACTTGTTCATGAACGTAGACCTTGACATATTTTTGGTGAGAATTAAGAAGTAACATAATGCCCTGCGTTAGCAAGTGACATGAAATTTCAAGATTTCATAGCATCCATAGACAATTACCTGCATTTCAAAAAGTGGCCTTTGTTTGGTTAAACTATGTGCATAGTGAATTAGGATCCATGAGAATGGGGTTCTACGATTGACTATAGGGGCATCAAGGACATGATCAATGTTTAAAAACTTGCATTCATCTGGTCAAAAACCTTGTTTGACCAGGTTTTCTACAAGACTCGGCTGAGTGAGCTGTGTTTTCATATGACTCGGCTATGACTTGGTTGGGCCAACTTATAACTTAGCCGAGTCATATGCATATGTACATTATTTGTGTATTTATTTATATATTGTATGAGATACAATGTAATAATAATTTATTTTGCATAATGTATGTGTAAGTATACTAATGTTACTGTCCATCGTATATATTTATATATGTAATTACTTATATATCTGTTTGATTCATTACATTTGAAACTTAACACAACTCGGCCGAATCACTGGGTCACGAATCAGGTTCTGCCGAGTCGAGTCCCCCGTCACTGAGTTTCAAAACATTGGACATGATCTCCCAAAATTCCAGATTGAAAAGGGCGGGCAGCATGTTATTTTACTTTTTGTGTGCATGAATGTTAAAGTTTCATAATGTTTTTCTTTTCTGTTCCTTTTGAATTTGTATGTTTTAGCTTCCAACTTTGGTTGTTTTCTTAGCATTTTCATTCCTTAAGGGAATTCCACTCACTTTAATTTGTTATTTTGGTAGACTTCTGCTCCTGATGATGCCTCAGTCTTGGAAAATGAAAAGAAGACTTGTGAGCATTCTGTTACTCTGGAAGATGACCTGGGCCTATATTGCAAGTCATGTGGTGTTATTCTGAAAAGTATTGATATGATTTTTGAATTTCAATGGAATAAGGTATGGAAGATCTAGAAAAATACCAAGTTTTGAATTTTTTTAAGCTGTTTTTTGAAATCTTCCTTTGGTTCCATTCATTTACGATAGGCAACATGCATTTCCTAATGCAAACTGGATCCTATCGTGGTATATTATTGCTATATTGTTGAAAATAAAGGTTACATTGGGCACATCATGCTTCTTTTATCTTTAAGCTGAAAAATTAGATATTTTCTGCCGCATGATTTGAATGTAAGCTACTGGATTTACTGACTAATTTGCACAGTTGGTCTCCTGTTGACATTCTGCATTATATCTTGTATGGTGGTGTTTTTTTTTTCATCTTTTGTGCAATTTTTTGTACTGCATATGACTGAAAATAGTCACAATCATTTTTTATTCTTTGACAGTGCTACTCATTTATCCTGTATAAACAAAATTTCCTGCATTGCAGAGCTTGCTTTGCTGGTTGTTTGCCATGCTGATCAATGACCATCAATTCAGACAAATTTTTGGTTGATTAACTATTCAATATTTCAATTCATGATTGATATGGTCATCAATCATGGGTTGCCCTAGTGTATATATATATATATATATATATATATTAGTAATGATAGGGTGCTCCCGGAGCACCTACTCCCACCTAATAGAAGCTTCAAATTTTCAAATTTTGAGTTTTTTTTTGTTGATCGGACTCTATAGATATGATCTACAATCATTATTTAGTGAAAAACAAGTCTTGGATCATGTGATTATGGCGTGCATGTAGGTTTTTTTATGATCTTCAAAAATCAACGGCATAACGTGCCAAAATTTCATGACTTAAAAAAACCTATTTTGATGTCCAAAAAACATGATCGAAAACGTGATTCTTATCAAATAAACTGAGTTAAGTACATCTATAAGGTTTGATTGATAAGATGCAACCTACAACTATGATTTCTAGTAGGTGCAACAAAAAATACTAATTTAAATTCGGTTAAACATTTCGGGCGGGTTACAATCACGAAACACATCAGGTTCAACCATCAATATAAAATTAATCTAAATGTTTAAATGGTTCCACATAAAATATAAATCATTCACATATTCTGTCTTAAACTTAAAAATTTAAACAATCAATTAAAATGTTTAAATAAAGGACCCAAACGATTGGCTTCACACAACACCCATGCAGCATTCGATATCTGCTCCAACTTGATCATTCGTTACTTGAAAATTTTTATTTTGAAAACAAGTGTGATACTTTGAGACTCAGTAAAATTCACACAAGCATTGCATATGTACAAAACACTAAGCTTGCATAATCATGCCTCAATCACATTGCACAAGGTATATCACTAAACATTCAACTGAATAACTACATAATTAAATTGAGGAATACATATCATCGAGTATTCCATAATCAACCATATATCATCCCAAGCATGCATAAAAAACAATTATGAATAAATAAATGAATGCATAAAAGGAAAGTGAACAATTATTTTAATGTTTCTCTTTTTACTAAACCATAACAGGTATACGTAAGGTATCACGAAACAGACTAGATCACTTGGGTATTTATTATGCTATGTGATTTGATTTTCTGAGAGACTGACTGAGTCACACCTACCAGGAGCGGTCTCAGATCGAGAGAAAGCTCTTCTGGTGGCTTGGCTATATGCCAAACATGATTGATCTTAACTTCTGCATAAGACATGGCCATACCACTTAGGATTAAAATTGGTAGTCCAGCCCCCTAACTCTTCTTTAAGTAATTATCCAAAAATCTTTGTAAAGTAAGAACTATGGAGAATAAAGGGAAAATATTAAAAAAATAATAAATATAAAAAACTTTTTAAAATTGCAAAAAATCATGAGACATTCGGGAATGTAGATAATGGTTGTGACCTACAATGGAGACCAGGAACCATTTTTACTAGAATAAGTAGGCAAATCACTAATGTAAAAATTGATAATATGCACGGACTAGATCATTCATCATTGCTTATTTGGAGTGCTCGTCTGATAGAAACATTCAACTGAGTACATATATATAGATTATAGTAACCGTATCCAATAGTACAGTGGCACCTGGTGTAGGAATGATATTCCAAGTGAAGGCTCAAGGGAGTTGGTCAATCATGAGTGCCAGGAAAATGACCAAGCCCGTAAGTGCAGGATTTATGGTCTGCTCAGTGCAATTGTTATCAGATGGAAAATATATGTTTTTCTAGTCTGTTGACTGTAATTATGGGCAGTGACTCTCATGCCATCTACATTACATAACAGATGCAAACTACTTTTGAGATGAAGAGTTTGGTTTGCTTGAAATTGAGATATTTTATGGGATTGATGATGGCATATCACATGTGAATTTTCAGAATCTCTTTTCTTCAGATTATTAGTTATTAGATTCTATACACTGCTAACTTAGCTAGACGTGTCATTGTACAATTCTAGTTTTGAGGGAGTTTATGTCATGCAATCTACATTACTTAACAGATGCAAACTACTCTCGAGATGAAAAGTTTGGTTTGCTTGAAATTGGATATTTTATGGGATTGATGATGGCATATTACATGTGAAGTGTCAGAATCTCTTTTCTTCAGATTATTAGTTATTAGATTATACATTGCTAACTTAGCTGGACGTTCTAGTTTTGAGGGAACCCAAGACATTCCAAATCATAGTCCAAATTCCATTTAAAATGTATTTGAATACTAACAATATGCAAAACTTGATACAAGTATGAATAAATGATTTCATTCATAATGAACAAATATACATAAAAGAAATAAATACATAAGGGCCTCACTACAATACACTAAAACACACACAAAAGAACCTAAAACTACCCATCACTCTCCCACCCACAATAGGCACACACATCCCCCATATATATAGAGAGAGAGAAAGGAAGGGATAGAGTAAAGAGAAGAGAGAGAAAGTTCTCTCTAGCCATTGGACTAGAAATCTAGCTGTTGGGCTTAGTTCCCAACACAAATTTAACTGTTGGGCCTAGTTCTCAACAACTAGACTGTTGGGCTTAGTTGATTCAGTCCATTTTAAACAAAAATAACCCTGGGTGCGGGTTGACTGCACCTGCACCCATGTCACGTTGACGCGAGTGCGGCAGCCTATTAGGCGAGTCCATGTGACAGTATCAATTTGTGTGCTTCCGGCATGCAAAGTGATCTCCTCAAACAATGTGAAGACAAATTTATATACTCAAGTGGCAGGGATTTATAATCACCATCCTTGTGTATATCTAGTAAATTTCTTGATAAAAAGTTGAGTTTGCATAAGAGGTCCATTCAGTAATTTTGAACTGGTTACTTTTCCCAAGATTTGTTGGTCTTCTATCGTTTCCTTGAGTCCTTATGTTGTTTGAATTGGTGATCTCTCTTTAAGGTTTTGTTGAAATGAATAAATCTCTTGCTTCAAAAATCTGTTAAATATCCTGTTGCCGTAAATTGTCAGTAGTTTATTTTGCATTGACACCCTAGGATTATTTTTAGAGTGCATAAAAACTATGAATTTGTGACTTTCACCTTAACATTTTGTCTATTGAAGAGTTCAAAGATTCCAAACACTTCCTTGTCTGGCTTTCACTACGTCTTATCAACTGGGAACAGATCTGACAGAACTGAATCAGATTTATTATCTAATCCTCTGGAGTCCAAACATGATTTCAATGAGGACGAACTTCCAATACACCCACGACATGCTAAACAAATGAGGGCCCATCAACTGGAGGGCTTTAGTTTCCTGCAGAAGAATCTCTTCACAGATAAACCAGGTGGGTGCATTCTGGCACATGCACCTGGGTCAGGAAAGACAATGTTGGTCATTAGTTTTATCCAAAGTTTCTTGACGAAGTATCCGAACGCCAGGCCACTAATTGTCCTCCCTAAAGGGATTATAGAGACATGGAGAAAAGAATTCCAGAAATGGAGAATTGAGGACATACCTTTATGCTCCATGTACAAGGCTGAGACTCGGTCCCAGCAGTTGGAGATCTTAAGAAGTTGGAAAGATCAAAAGAGCATCCTACTTTCAGGATACAAGCAATTCTCAAGCATTATCTGTGATGGAAATCCTAATAAGCTTACAGCTGCCTGTCAGGAGATACTGTTGAAAGTACCTGGCCTTCTTATTCTGGACGAAGGTCACACCCCAAGGAATGAGGATACAGATGTGCTGCACTCCCTTGCTAAAGTTCTAACACCACGCAAGGTGGTTCTTTCAGGGACTTTATTTCAGAACCACGTCAAGGAAGTCTTCAACATTGTGAAACTTGTGAGACCAAACTTTTTCAAGTTGGACTCTTCTCGTGCTGTTATTCGACATCTCTCAAGCAGAATAAAGATGTCATTTGGTGGTAAAAGGTCATATAAAACCCACACAGACAATTCCTTCTCTGACTTGGTTGAAGAGGCATTGCAGAGCGATGATCCAAAACTAAAAGCCATCATTATACAAGAACTGAGGAAACTGACGAATGATATACTTCATTACTATAAGGGAGATTTTTTAGAAGAGCTTCCTGGGCTTCTAGATTTCACAGTCATTTTAAATTTAACTCCTAAGCAAAAAGCATCAGTTCAAGAGATGAAAAAAGTGGAGGGTGGCAAGTTTAAGAAAAGTTGGTTAGAGAGTTCTGTATATATGCATCCATCCTTGAAAGAGATCCCACAAATCACTGATGGGAGGACATTTGATGCACTCATAAAACAGATGGATGTGAATGATGGGATCAAATCAAAGTTTTTCCTGAACATCCTTTCTTTAACTGAGATCACTGGAGAAAAGCTGCTTGTTTTCAGTCAGTATCTTCGACCTTTGCTATTTTTGAAGAGGCTTCTCATTCATAAAAAAGGATGGACCCTAGGAAGGGAAATTTTTGTGATTTCAGGTGACTCTAAGTCTGGGGATAGAGCAATCACAGAGGAGCAATTCAACGAGTCACCAAATGCAAAGGTGCTTTTTGGTTCAATTAAAGCATGCGGTGAAGGGATATCTTTGGTTGGGGCATCACGTGTATTATTTTTGGATGTCCATCTGAATCCATCTGTTACCCGTCAAGCAGTTGGGCGTGCATTTCGACCAGGACAGAAGAAGAAGGTCTATGTATATAGATTAGTCGCTGCTGATTCCCCAGAAGAGGCAAACCATATCACTTCTTTTAGGAAGGAGTTGATAGCTAAGGTGTGGTTTGAGTGGACTGAGCTTTGTGGTCCTCAGGCATTCCAGATGACCGAGATCGACATATCTGATAGTGAGGATGCATTTTTAGAAAGCACTCTACTGAAGGACGATATAAAGGCACTATATAAGAGGTGAAGTTTGTGTCTGGCCTTGCATATGTTTGTTCTTTATTTCTTTATTCATCATAATAACAAATATGGCTTTTTGCAGGTGAGCTACTGAACTATTCGGGTTTGCAAATATGAAGAGTGCAAAAGGTGGGTAAAGCTATCAAATCTTGTTGCACTAGACTCACTATGGTTTACTTTATGTCTAGTCTTTGTTTGTTCAACTTAAATTTTGCGCCCATCACTTGTAACCCAGCCACAATTAGATCCATTAGAAGCTTTCTTGATGTTGTTAGAAGTCACGTACCTTCGACCAGATCTTCATCCACTGCAAAAGAGAGAAGGATTTGCAATATGGAGAGGCGGCAATGACTGAGATCATGCCCTATATTCAATGTTATATATATGATACAAGTTGGATCGGGTCTGTCAACCCAGACCCGATAACACCAACCATGTAAAGACAATACAAAAGAATCATTTTTGGGTCTAGAACCAGACATGTACATTACATTCTCAATACCCTCCCTCAAGTTGTGCATGGTTTTGCAACATGGACAACTTGTTCTTCAAGAACCAAAAACACATGCTGGTAAGGCCCTTAGTGAACAAATTTGCCACTTGGTGAGCCGTACATAAGCAGGTTCAACTTCTCTATCTTCAATCTTTTGCCGAATGAAGTGTTCATCATTCTCTATATGTTTTGTGCAACTATGGTGAATAGGATTAAAAGCAATTTGTATGGCACCTTGAGTATCACACAAGAGAGAGGTGGGTAGCGTAGATTGTCCAACTTCAGTCGAAAGATGTCTAAACCATGTAGCCTCTGTTGTAGCAGTTGTCATAGATCGATACTCAACTTCAGTACTAGATTGTGCAACTGCACGTTGTTTCTTGCTACTTCACGCTATCAAGTTTCCATCAAGAAAAACACAATATCCAGAAACCGACCGCCTGTCATCTGGATCTCTAGCCCAATCTGCATGTGTATACATCTAGTCGATGTTGCTCCCCTTTAGTCTTGGACTGATGATAAACTAGATCATCTCCAAAAGTTCTTTTTAAATATCGAAGGATTCTCTTAACAACGTTCATATGCTCTGTTCGTAGGTCATGCATGAATTGTGAAACTTGATTCAGTGCATACACAATGTCTAGTTTAGTGAAGGTGAGATATTGGAGCATTCCCACAAGACTATGATAATGCTTGAAATCTTTATATGCTTCCCCATCCTGGGATCTGAGTTTATGATTAAGGACACTAGGGGTGGATAGAGGTTTACAATCCTTTATACATGCCTTATCCAACAAATCAAAAGTATATTTGTGCTGGGATAGTGAAAGTGTTTCATCCAACTGTCGACTCAATAAGATCTTGGTAGCTTCTATGTGTTTATTAAAGTTCCCATTAATAATAATATCGTCCACATATATAAGAATCAAGGTGCGTACCTGATGATCTCGGAAAATAAAAAGTGAATGATCAAGATGAGATCTAACAAACTCATGTTTCTGAACTTCAATAGAGAAACTATCAAACCATGAGCGGGAGGCCTGCTTTAGCCCGTAGATGGCTCTTCGTAGCTTGCAAACATGTGTGTTGGGGCTATGTTCGGTATAACCAAAGGGCTGCTCCATATATACTTTTTCTTTGAGACTGCCATGCAAAAATGCATTTTTGACATCAAGTTGACTTAGAGTCCATCCATACTGAACTGATAAGGACAAAATTAATCAAATAGTTCCCATCTTGATCACAAGACTAAATGTTTCGTCATAATCTTGCTTATATTCTTGAGTGAATCCTTTCGCTACTAGCCTCACATTATAGTGTCCAATGGATCCATCGGGTTTATACTTGATTTTATAGACCTACTTAGATCCTACACCATTCTTGTTCGATGGCCTAGGAACAATCTCCCAAGTCCCACACTCATGTAAGGCTTTCATTTTCTCGTTCATGGCCTCAACCCATTTGATTGACATAGATGCTTGTGAAAAATTGATGGGTTCATCATGCTTTTCAATCTGGGAGATGAATAGTTGTAAGTTTGTAGAGAAGTTGTCATAACTTACCCATCTTTCAATAGGATGATGAATCCTCTCAGGCCTCCTAGATTATACAATAGGTCGCTGAACATTGTCTTTGTTTCGCTGCACATAAGTAATCCCTTGAAACTTTGTAACATCTGTAATGACGTGAATATTTATACCTTGTGTGTTTGCTTACCTTTCCTTTTCTGGGTGTACATCTGTACTATTCCGTTCTGCGGATAGTGTGTGACATGAGGGTGCATCATGCGTCCCCATTTGATCAAGCACCTCAACAACGAGCCATGACTGAAAACTTTCAACATCTTTTTTGTGTCCCTCTGCATTTCCTGAATCATCAGTATGAGTCTCATCAAACATAACATTTTGTGAGACTGATGTGATTTATAGTGGGGTTATAGGAGCGATGTCCTTTGTATTGATCAACATATCCAACAAACCTGCACTTGCATGCTTTGTTCTAAAACTTATCACGTTGAGAACTATCAATATGAACATAACATATGCAACCAAACACTCGAAACTCATTATAGTCGGGTTGAACCCCAAAGAGTGCGAAATAAGTAGATTGATCTGATAGTAATTTCATTGGCAGTCGATTTATGACATAGACAACTGAATGAAAAGCTTCCGACCATAAGTTTAAAGGAATATGAGTGTCATGTAAGATACTCAGTGCACTCTCTACAATGTGTTTGTGTTTTCTTTTTGCCGCACCATTTTTTTGTGGTGTGTGTGGGCAAGATATTCGATGACCTATTCCATTATCTTATAGAAATTTAGTAAATTCCTTTGATAAATACTCTCCTCCACCGTCATAATGAAAATATTGAATTTTAGTTGAAAATTGATTACAGACTAAAGTATAGAATGAGTATAAAATCTTAAAGACATCAGATTTATGTTTCATAAGTTAAATCCAGGTGTATCTGGAGTAACTATCAACGAAGATAACATAATAACGATTGCCCGATAAAGAAGGTTGTGGGGCAGGTCCCAAGACATCAGAATAAACAATTTCAAAAGGCACAAAAGCTCTTTGATTTATTGGATGAAATAGAAGAACATGACTCTTTCATAATTGACAACTGGAACAAAGAAGAAAATCAACCTCAACATTCAAACTAGACTGCGGCACAAGTCCACTAGACACAAGCTTCTCAATAAATGAATGATTACAATGACCAAGACGATGATGCCAAATCTTTGACTTATTACATTAAGACAGACTAAAACAATCTTTGAATGACACTGGACGAACTGTATGTGAATTTATTGATGCATCACGAGCTGGAAGAGACTCCTTGAAGACATACATGTTTCTCTGTCGTTCTCTTTCAACGAGCGTCTTCTTCATGAGAAGATTCTTGACACATACAGAAGTTGTAAATTCAATAGAAGAATTAGTATCATTGACAAGTTTAGAAACATAAACAATGTTTTTAACAATACTAGGAGAATGGTAAATATCAGATAAAGGTAATGAGGAATTGGGGAGTGGAAGGGAAATATTTCTAATATGAGAGATAGGATGAAGAGCACCATCTTCGGTTTTAATACTAAATTTACCACGATAAGGTACGGGTTTTGAAATCTTACCAATATCACCTGTCACGTGTGCAACAGCCCCAAAGTCAATTTACCAAGTCCCCTGCCCAGTTTATTGGAAGCTCAATTCTGAAAGATCGAAAACCAGAAGATTCTTCACATTTTCTTTTTCATCGCCTTTAGGGTCATCCCTTGCTTGTCTCCTAGTAGAAGGCCCAACACCATTAAACTTGCCTTTGTTTTGCGGATTATGCCATCTATTTGTTTTAATGTGCCCATTTTTATTATACTGAAAACATGTTGGGATGTTTCTAGGGTTCCTCGGATACGAATTAGGTGACATGTTGGGTGTGGGAAGAAGCCCACGACCTCCTTGATTACCTCTTCCCTATCCACGACCACCTAGAAAGCCCGCACGTCCTCGCCCTGACACTACTCCTGTGACAAGTACCTCATGGTTGTTGGAATTCAAGGCCATCTCCTCGCCCCTAATGGTAACTTCATATTGCAGTAGCTTAGCCCATAGATTTTCAAAATTGGGCAATGAAGGGAGGCATAGAAGAGAGGTGACTCTGCGTGTTGAACCTTTTCTTTGTCTGAAATTACGCAACCCACCATAGCTAGTTGATCTGTAATATTGTTGACCTTGTTCATGTACTCTGTAACTGATAAACTCTCTTTCTTCAAAAGATGAAATTCTTTCTTTAAATGTAGAATCCTAGCTTCTGAAATCTGTGAATAAGTTTGCACCAATATTTGCCACAACTCTTTGGTTGAATATTCATCTGTGCTGGCCACTAATACCTCTTGTGAAAGTAGTGTAGAGGTAATGTAAGCCAAAACTGCCTGATCTTTTCTTCTCCATGTTACAAACTCTGAATTTTAAATTAATTTGTTGGAAACCTCTCCTTTATCATCTCGCTCTTCTTGCAGGACGAATTCTGGTGGTGCGTGAATTGTTTCATCAAGATATCCAGACTCTTAATAAAAGGCAAAATTTGCCGCTTCCAGGTCAAGGAGTTTGAGTTGTTCAATTTCTCAGATATGAGTTATCCAAGAAAACTGGAGGGAAGGGAAGGAGAATCCATGTGAAAGGACAACAAAAGAACACTCTGACCCGCAGTTTTGTTTCCTAGCAATGTAAACCCTTTTTTTTTGCTGCGAAAATAATATTACTGCAAAAGGTCAGAAATAATCAGCAGAACACGGCAAATTAATGATATGAAAAAAAAAATTTGTTGACCGAAACTTTGATTTGGTTTTGGAAGTGACAAACGTGAAGACAAGAAAATGGATTTCACGTTAGGGCAAAGAATGAGATGAGATCAGATCATATTTCACTTTGAGACGTTGAAATCTGATTTAGATTTGATTCAACGATATAAACAAGAAGGAATGATTAAACAAAAGATTTTGGAGAATAAGATTTGACTTGAAAGACATAAGAGAGATCTAGGTTTAAATGAAAACACAAATCTGATCCGATACAATCAGATTTGATTTAATCGCTGCTGAATTGAAGAATCGATATGTTATGGCCAGATCTAATTTAGTCTGGCTTGGAACGAAAACACTAGATCTGGAATGATCCAGCGTCAAAGAGGAAACAAATAATCAAGATTTAAGAAAACATATCTGGTTTGACGTGATCAGACTGTTTGACGTGACCAGATTCAGTTTTAAAAGATCGAAAACTTAAGAGAGGAAGAAAGATGTCTAAAATTTTAAGGAATAAAGAGATTTTTTTTAAACCCAATATGATAAGATCTATTTTCAGGATGGAAGGAGGATAGAATCTGATTTGATAAGATCAGATCTAGGATCGAAGAGAGGAAGAAAAGAAAAAAAGAAAGAAGAAAACTCAACCTGGTTTTTACTTCTCAGCCCGCTCTGATACCTTCGACCAGATCTTTATCCACTGCAGAAGAGAGAAGGATTTGCAAGGAGAGGTGGCAATGACTGGCACGATTCTCTATATGAGATCGTGCCCTATATTCAATGTTATATATATGATACAAGTTGGATCGGGTCTGTCAACCCAGACCCGATAACACCAACCATGAAAAGACAATACAAAAGAATCATTTTGGGTCTAGAATCGGACTCTTTCATTACATTCTCAATAGATGTAACTAGTTTAGTTTGTCCAGATGTTACTAGAATTAGTCTAACTTGCTACTTTCTAGGTTAATCTGCCTGATTTAGCTAATTTGAGTTGATTTGCTTATGTGGTTGTCTTTTTCCCTGCTACTACTACTGCTTACCACAAACCCTAACCAAAGTACTAACCCTCCACCTCCTAACAGCTAGGGATATAAATAGTTTGGGTGGAACCCGATGCCCAACCCTAATCTGAGTCCATTAAGCGGGTTTGGTAGCCAAATCTGGATCGAAAAAATAATCAGATCCGGTTTTGGTATTGATTTTTGCATTAAAACCCGAATCTAACTAAAACCTAAATCCGACTAAAAAAACAACCTGATTAAGTGTAAATACCCGGTTTTAGGCTAGTCGGATCCGGGTTTGGTTTTATCTTTTTCATCCGAATCCAAATCTGACTCTGAACCCAATTAGGCCAAACCCGATTAAGTCGGACTTGGTAGTGCCTAGATCCGACCTGAATCCTAACAGTTTACATCCCTACCAACAGCCACTATCACCATGACCATCACCACCACTACCACAGGAAACTTTGTTACTGAATTAAACTTGAATTGGTTAATGCAGGCTTGAGGTGGTATCTTCTTTTTTTCACATTTTTCATCTTCCTTTCCAACATTTTGCAATGGAGAATCCTTGTTAGTGAAGGGGTTGCGTGCACCAATGGCATATATTCTTTCTGGACATGCAGCTGGCAGCTTCTGAATGTAAGACGTGGCATCTGGAATCAATTTTAGCTTACACCTTGTGGCAGAAATTCTCACTGGGCATGCAGCTTGCAGCTTCTCTGAATGTCAGAACTGCCGTTTGGGATCAATTTTGGCTTTCATCTTGTGCCAGATGTTCTCTCTGGACATGCAGCTTCTCTTAATGCAAGAACTGGCATCTGGGATAAATTTTGGTTTACAACCTGTCTCAAAGTTTAGGAGTATCCGGTTCATATTCGCTGTAAGCATTCTGAACTGATTTTCTGCAAATTGTGGTTCTTTCTTTTTCATTGCTTCAAGCATTTTGGCATTAAATTATGTAGTTCTGCAATTTTATTGGGACCCATTTTCCAGTGATTGTTAGTTTATTTTCTTTGTTTCACTCCACTTTTCCAGGAACTTTGAGGACTCGTCTGGTTGCATGCTTGAGTGGCCTGTCACTCTGTTGTCTCCTGTGCACCATTGTACAGGTGGATCAGATATACTGTTAATCTGATAAACAAAATCTGTAAGTATCGAATGTAAAAAGTTTCCTATGTCCATATATATAAATATATACCATTGATCTCAGTTTGCAAATTTCACAAACGGAAGAATAATGTTTAGTTATCTCAAAAATGAAATGAACTGAATTATCTATGAATGAGGATATTTAGCGAACAATGTTTAGTGATCTCAAAAATGAAATGAACTGGATTATCGTTGAATGAGGGAATGCCTTGAAAGTTGGCTTGCTGGTTTGTGGTGGCCTTTCACCTCTGTGTTGTCTAATTAGTATATTCTGGAGTCCAAAAGATATTTATTCCAGTATTAGTAAGCGCATGGAGTTTTAAGCTCATCTAAAGTTTGGCACAGCAAATGGTTAGCTGAGGAGTTGCAGCAACTTCATGTATCAATCAAACAAATCTTCCCCTACTTGAAAGATCATTGATAAGGTGATCTGAGATAGAAGATAAAAGACAAGCCCCTCTGTCATGCAGCCACTTAACCAGGACAGTGCTTTAGGAATTAACTGAATGGTGAAGTTGATCTTGATGTTTGCATGTGGCAGCATTGTTGGGGCTCATTTTCAAACTCTCGACAACTTGGTCACGAAATCATTTCCCCACTTGCGACACCTCCATGTCATGGTAGAATAAAGCTGCAAGGATTGCCTTACATCCACAGTTAAAGGTACTGTGGGAATTTAGTTGGGCCAGCTCTGGTCCTTCCTTGAGTGGTAAATGCATGGGATGCTGTCAACATGAATGTGTCTAAGAATTCCTTAGGGATCTCACTTACAGGTATATAGGTACAAGTAGTGATCTTTGAAAGTACTTATGTATCATCGTTGGATCTTTCTGTTTTCATTTGCCTTTCTCAATGTCTGGTTTCATGAGGTTCTTTAAGCATGCAGACATGTATGCAAATCATAGACAATCAGTCATGGAGAAACCTATAAGCATGTAGATGTTCCAGATTCTTTCTTTAAATTAGTAAAGTTTTATCACGTTTGAAGACTTCTAACCCAGCTTGCAACATGGGAGCATGTGATCGTTTCAAATGTTGGTGCCAATGAACCAGAAAACTCCTGGCATGGCATTTTCAGGTTTCAGTTTTGGGGACAAACACGAGTAAGAGCAGTGGATGTTATGATGGATAAAAAAATGGTGCCTGGCCTGGTTTAAGCTGCATTTTTTGTGATGGACGGTTCTTGCGCACCTGCTGCAATTTGCTACATGCCATCCATCTCATTTTGCCCCATGCTTGGATTCTTCTTGAGACCATAATTCATTTTTTGATGGTTTTGTGCACACAACACACATATATGCACACAAACACATGTCCAAAACACATATGGAAGTTCAAGCGAACTGGTCTGAAAATGTGTTCCTTGGATTCTTCATGATTTTGGCCTAGTTGGTTCAAGATGCTAATGCCAAAAAAAAGGTTTGCACTGCAGATGCTTAAGAGCTCATCATGCATATGCAAATGCAGTTCCTATTTTGGGCCCACGGATAGTTTTGGCTGGATTCATACTGATTATATGTATTAATCTATTAGATGCAACACAGATTTCTGCCTGATCGAAGTTTGGCTGAACGCATACTGCTCGTGTAATTCCATGAATGATAAAATATCAAGTATTTAGAATTAGGTGGAAAGGCTCTGATTGGCAGAACTCATTCTCTTATCAAACAGGGGTCTTGGTGAAGCATGCAGAATTAGTGTCCATTACAGCCTTTCCATATCCCACTGCATGAAATAGGGAAAAGGGTAGTGGGCAGGACTCATTCTCTTATCAAACAGGGGTCTTGGTGAAGCATGCAGAATTAGTGTCCATTACAGCCTTTCCACATTGCACTGCATGAAATAGGTAAAAGGGGTAGTGGGCCTTTTTTCATAACTACAAAAACAAAATTTCAGAATTGGTAGATTTCTCAGCAGATGTGTTAAAGTGTTTGTAACAGGAATGAGGTGGTCCATGACCTTTGCTTTGAATATTATACACCACATTCATACTTAGAATGACGGATTGGCATTTGCTTCAGCCTGTTCAATCTCCTCTTTATACATTTCTTCAATCATAGGCTTCCATAGACGAACGCGCGCATTTATGAACCAGTTGGAAACCTGTTCCAATGAAGAAACCGTAGTCCAAGTCACTGCTGCTCTAATGTTACTATCACGTTCAGATTCAGGATAACCTACTTGGGACCTTGGGACAGTAAGGACCTCCAGATCCCAGGTTAGATTGAACGTTCAGGATTATAAAGTAGGCATAGAAGCAGGGAGGATATTTACCTGGTTTCTGGTCAGGCCTGTCTGTGCTGCGAGTGCAAGCTTCTCAGAATGATTAGGGTAGCTGAAAAAGGAAAGAAAAGAACCTGACAACTGCTAGCATATCTCGCATCAAGGAAGAAAGTTACAGGAGTCATGAGTTTTGTACGCACGGATGAAGAAAGTGCTCGAAGAGCCAAGCACGTAGAACGGCAACCGAGTTTTCTGGCAATCCTCTAGGTGGTCGCCAACCTTGTTGGGCATGGGATATGTCCAAATGTGGAAGAGCTTTTCTCTGTCCGATATGCAGGTCAGTTGGACAAAATTCAGATGCCATGTTTTTGTAGTTCTGTGGGTCTGCTGCTAGACGTTTTCTTGTTGCATGGATTTGGGAGAGTATAGCATCTCTCAAGCATTGAAAATATCTGATTATTGCATGCAGCGCAAGAGATGTGTATGATTTGGCAGCAGCACTGCCTGCAGCATCCTCAAACAGTGTTATAACTTCTTTCATATGACAACTGTATTGTTGATATCTGTTTTCAACCTACGAAAGATATGTGATGAAATCTCAGAAAGATGGAAGAATCATGTCTTCCATGAAAGCAGAGGATTGTCAAATTGAACCACACTATCATTAGTTTATGTGAACTGTTGTTAATAGATTCAGCTCGTAATTAATCAAAATGAAAACCAAAACATATGAGCCAAACAATGCACTGACAAGGAAAATGTATGCCCAATGAAGAACAGGAGAAAACAAAGAAGGCGGCAGAACGAAAACAGGTGAATGAAAAAAACATCCATATACTGTGAAAAGGGTTACCTGTGGTGCAGGAATTCTTTTCTAAGGGAATAATTCAGATGTTAAAAGGAAAATAAAATAATGATCATCGGTAGCATATTAAGATGAATGTAACTTGTGCAGACACAAAATTGTATTACGAAAATTTACAAAAAGGCAACATGCAATCCTAAGCTTAACATGATACACATCTTGTGCTCATCAGTTTGCATAGATCAATTATCTCAAAGTTTGAAACCTAAGCTTTCTTATGTAGAAAGCGCAGCTACTCTTACATATGGTAGCATGTGAGAACAAACATGAGCTATAGTTCAAGAACCAACTTAGTCTAAAAGACAACTTTAGCTACTGAATGGTCCTTATTTTTACAAGGTAAATTATCTATACTTTGGTAACACAGAGACACTAAACATCGTGTCTTCAAATGTGACAAAATATAGTTATCCATGTCATTTTGATAAATATTGATAATTCACCTCGGATATCTTTCTCTTGACACAATCAAGTAGGAAGCTATGCCAAATGATGAATAAGTTTACAGAAATTTGATGCTTCAGATGGCACATGGCAAGGTCGCTGTGATCTTGTAAGTTGGTGTGAAAAATGAGAATTTCTGATCCGTGCAAGTCCTGGCCTAAGAGGTTCAAATTGCAAATTGCAAATATCCAAGTTTCAAAATGAAGCATTTTGTCACTTTGTTTTTTGAGGTGTATTAATGATTAAAGTAATTGGACAAATAAAAAACTTCTGAGACAAGCTGAAATTTGTTGTCAAATGAAGTTTGCAAGACGTTAGCGTTTGATGACTTAGAAGGAGCCAAATCAGTGACATGTTTGTTCAAAGCTCTGTAAATTGTTTGCATATTTCCCTTATTTATACTTATTTATGATACGTTAACTTAACAGTCTGATCTTGGGTGAAACTTATTTGATGATCTCACTCCCAAATATTTTACAAGGAAAACGCAAGATGAGCCAACTCATGACAATGCATGAATTGGTCCATCTTTCATTGTTAACATTATAATTTGTGTTTCAACTGACTACTTGGAGGAACACTTTTTGGGCCATTTTTATCCAGTTACCCCTATAGTAAGGCCCACTTGAGTTGTCTAAAATCCATCATATTATAGCAAATGTATCATCATTGTTTGCTTGTGACATCCTATTTCATATCATTAGCACCACTATAGCAGGACCTTTGTGAACATAAAAGCACTTGCTGAATTTCAACTCTACCATGCTGGTATTCTAATCTGGAGGTGAAATGAATAAATTACTGCACATTTAATTCTCTTCCCTGGCATTTCTGTTCTTTTCCCCTTTTCTATTGCCATCTAATTCAGCCATAAATCTAGTTCAAGTGGCTCAGGACATGGTGGAGCAGAGGATGTTTTCATGCTTTTTCATCTGTTAAAGCTCCTTTTTCTTGATCCTTTTAGTACCGTTTCATGTATCAAAGAAAACTCTTCTAGACACACTCTATTAGTTTCTTTGAACCAGGAATGATACATCTGTTAGAACCATTTAGCAATAATAAACCGAATTCAAGTGACAGTTAATGGTGGAACAGAAAAGATGGTTTATGCCTTTCATCTGTTAAAAGTATCACAATCAAAGGGTGTTTGCAAGAGAAGAAGCAGATGAGTGTGTAAAATGCTGTTATTCAAACTTGAGTTTCAACATAAAGGTAATACTGCAGTCAAACAACAACCATTCTAGTCTTGCTGTAGTTCATAAGTCAGCCCTAGTTGCCAATGAACTCACTATTGTTTATGAGTTACCATTTCTAATCTTAGTAACACAGTCACCAACTTCATTTTTTTTAATAGTCAAACTATGGAGAATCCCTGCAAAACCTGGGGTTGAACTGTCAAGAATCTCTTGGACTTTGTTGGTATGGTCCTGCTTTTTGTATAGAACAAATACATGAGATCAGCAGCTGTAGTATAGCTGCGTCTAAAATTATGAAGCACAAAATATGCAACAAGGAATGCATAAGGCGACGAAACGAGGAGTAAACACTAAAGTAAGCTACTGCAAACCTGATCCAACAAGCTGAAGAGTTTCTCAATTCTAATGTGGAGATTCTTTCTTTTGGTTGATGAGAATTCGTGATGACAATCTACAACGATTCGTTTGTGATTATCAACCAGGCCTGTCGTGTTGCTCATAGCAAGACCTCCTGACCGATTATCAGTTGCCTTGCTAGGTGTAGGCAAGAACCACTGCATGCATGATCCAGAGTCAGCATCCTTGCTGATGCTCACAACTTCATCAAGCAGGGACTGTGTTGGCTCTAGAAACTGTGAATTCTTAAGGTTTGCTTTGAACAATGCTAGTTCCCATGATGGGAAACCAGAATGGATCTGCATTTCTGCTGATGAGGCTGAAGCATACATAATGCATTTCTTCCCACCAAACAAGTTACTTCTCCCAATCTCTTTCATGTGGTGGCTTTGATGATCACCCCTTGAGCCTTCTGCAGTCAAATTGTTCGACACTGAGAAACTCACGTGCAAGTCATTTTGCCTGTTTTGTGAGGGAATGGTGGTTATTAATGGACGACAATAGTGAAGGCTTAATGATAAATCATGTCTATCTTCAGAAGAGCAATTCCCACAGTCTCTCTCACTTCCAACTTCTAATGCAGTTGAGTGTCTCCCCATGCTCATCTCAGCACCCTGAATAACTGGACCATGAAGAAGATTGATGGAGCTAGAAATGCATTCACCGAAGTCCATCCCAGTGTTCTCAACAATTGGAGTATGAAGAAGATTTACGGAGCTAGAGATGTGTTCGCCAAGTGACTGAACACTCGGCAAGATACATGATTCAACGCGTGTCATCCTCTTTATCTCACCCCACTGAAAATCATATTCACTGTTTTCAGCATGAACAGATGAAGGGGATGCCTGGGGTGAATCTTGCAACATCATCTCAATAGTACTTGGCAAGCTGAAAGTTGACCGCAAATTGAACTGTTGATCAAGATTGCAATATTTAGGAAAGGATACACAACAGTATTGAAATGATGCAGTGTATAGTTTTCCTTTTGTTACATAAAAAATCGCATACGGGTTAGGGACAGATAAAGAAAGGGCGATTAATAAGTTGTAACCTCTTTCTGTGCCGAGTTTCAAGCAAATCTTAAAGAAGTGGAAGCAGAACGAAAGTAGCAACAGAAGAAATCATGTTGAAATAAACCGTACTTGAACAATTTTCTGGGTATAACCAGTCAATCCTCCCAAACAATCTCCAATTTTAATGAACAGAGCTGACTAGAATGAAGACTTGGTGGGAAATCAAAATAGAGAAATAAACGACACAGGTAACATGAAAACCCAGTTGTGGTGAAAATATTTCATCTGCACAACTTTTCATTCTAATGCCCATTTAAAGCATTCATAACTAATAAAAAAAAAGAAAGTAATAGGAAACAGATAAGAGATAAAAGAATACTTCTTTTGCTCTCTTGTAAGGTCCCTAAGCGTATCACTAGAACAGGTGCAGTTCAATGACAAAGATACAGAGAAAAATTAACTAAACATCTTCTAAAGGCCAACAAATTTTCTTTTTTCGAAAGACTAAAGCCCAAAAAATTAAGAAAAGATTAACCCTTCTTTTTACTGTTACCATGTATCCCACATAACATGATTAGTATACAACAATCACTACAACCTCAGGAAAAGCAGAAACATAGAACACTGACCAAGCACAGCATCTGCAGAATCACCAAAAAAGTAACTACTTTTCAAAAAGAAGGAAACTATCAAATGAAAAGAACAACTTTTTTGCTTTTTAGTCTGTGCTACAATCCATATGAGAGGACACAGAAAACATCCCAACCTTCTTAAATTTAAAATTTAAAAACAGAACACCAAAAAGGAAGATAAAAATCACAGGAAGAAACAACCCCACAAAAACCAAGTTCAAATTCTAGTTTGTGTACACCGACCTTACTCACATTACACGAAATTACAATCTGGCTTAAAGAACCAAAACAATCTCTCCTCTATGGAATCTTTCCTACCAAACTGTCCTTCAGGTAAGAAGATGTCCTTCGAGGAGGTGAAAACCCAAAGACCATGAAAAAAAGGTGGCGAGGGAGTGGTCCCTACCATGCAACATGTCTTTATGTTCTCTCTGCATGAAATTGCAGTTGAAAGAGAACTCTTATGAAGGAAATCACACTTGGGTGATCTGCAGCTCTGTCTTTTCTGAACCAGAGATGTTTTTTTCCTTTTCCTAGATGAAATCGCTTGATCCAAAATTTTAGCTCAGTGACACATACCCATCACTTTCTCAGAGAGAGAGAGGAAATGCTTTTATTGCTTGTTCCAAAGTCCTCTCTCTCTCTCTCTCTCTCTATATATATATATATATATATATATATATATATATAGAGAGAGAGAGAGAGAGAGAGAGAGAGAAAGCATTCACCGTTACCAGGGGCGTAGCTAGGATTCATGTGGGGGGGGGGCAAACAGGGGTATAGCAAAAAAAAATTTATTTGTGCTATAGTCGGGGTTGGGGGCAGTGCCCCCCCAAATTTTTTTTTTGAGATAAAATAAAAAATGGCTACAATTATTAATAAAAATCTAATTCATATGGACAAATCAAACTATTTGCTGCAGTCAGGGCTGGGCTACAAAAATGGATAAAAATCTATTTCATATGGAATCGGGGCTGAGCAAGGACTGGGCTTTTAAAAAAAAAATAAAAAAATTTAACTGTTTCGGGAGTCAGGACTGGGCTACAGCCCAGTCCTGCCCCTCCCTAGCTACGCCCCTGACCGTTACCAAAATACATCCAACGAAATATTGGATGAGAGAGAAACATAAGAGTAAGACAACCACAATCTAGATGGTGACTGTGCACAGATCAGAGTATAAGCCGATCAAACCCCCCTCTCTACTATGTAATTGAAGAGTCAGATACCCGTTGGTGAAGCCTTCCGAAATCGAATTTGATGCCCCTTGAAGAAGATATCATTTCTTTCAATCCAGATCACCCACCATGGTGAAAACAACCATACCCGCCACAATAATCTTCATTTTTTTTTGTCGTGAAATCATGGGACCAAGTAAGAGGTCTCGAATAACGGAACTCAGACGAATTTGAACAGACGGTGCACCCCAAGTTTGAAAAAATAAGTCTAGAACGATCGGGCAGAACCAAAATAGGTGAGTCATGTCCTCTACTGCCTTCTCGCAAAGAACACACATGCTGGGAAATTGAATCCCCCGTTTCCTGACATTAATCTGGGTTTGAACACGATCCAGAGCCACTAGCCACGCCAAAGCTTTTGCCCTTGGAGTGGGCCCCTTACCCCGCATACAATCAGTGAGAAACCAGTTCATCCCAGATGGCAACAAGGAATGGTAAACTTGCTTAATGGAGAACCTATCTTCGCTCGCCATTGCCCAGTGAAGCCACGAGCGGCCATGGACCGACCTAAGATCCTTGCCACTAAAAGACCAAAGTGTCTTCCGCCACTCCAGCCAGAGGGATGAATAACACACTGAACTTGGCATTGAAAGAATAGAGTCAGGTAAACAACCACATTTTTGCCTAATAAACGTAGCCCAAGGAGATTGAGATGTGAAAGCTACCCAGGCTCACTTCAAGACTAAAACAATGCTCCTCTTTCTTAGAGCCAGAATCTCAAGTCGCCTTGCTGCCTCAGAAGAATGATCTGTTGTCAAGAAATAAGCGGGTACTTTTTGTGAGACACATTCTCAGACCAAAGGAAGTGCGAAAATAAACAGTTAATCGTTCGTTCTACTGTCGTCAGTATAATAGACATGCTTATACGAAACTCTGGTAATCTGGCTAAAACATAACGAATTAGCGTCACTCATTTCGCAAAAGATAAATATCAGGCCTTCCAAGACTGCAATCTCCCTTGCACCCGCTCTACAATAGACATCCAAGATGAAGTTTCCACCGATTGCAGTGAGTACAACGATAAACTCAAGAAATTGACAGGAAGGTCAAATATTGGACAGTTGAAGATTCTTGCAGCAGCCGATTGTAGAAGAGAGTCAGCATTAAGTAAAATCAGAGCGCATTTACTCTCATTTAGGCGAAGCCTTGAAATTGCAACAAAGACTTTAATAATTAATAATGAAGCATAACATGAACATTTAATTAACATTCACATGACCAATAGAGAGAAAAAATGCTTTTATTACTGTTTGCTGTTGCTTTCAGGGGGTTAGGCGGGGCCAATGATGGTGCATGATTCTCTCCCTACGTTAAAAGCAGGTGATGTGCTTGTCTTAAGGAAAGGGAAATATCTTTTTCCGAGGGTGAGAGTGGGCGCCTGCCGTGAAACAAGGATGGAAAGGGATGGGACGTAGGACTGTCCTTTTCCAAAATCTTAACTTTTGTATCTAAAGCATCCATCCTGTGATTAAAAGCACGCTTGTCTTTGCCCTTAATTCCCCCTCCCCCACTGAATCTGAAGTTCCAACGCTGTTAGATTCCTTGCTTTCTTCAAGAATATCATCATTGCTCCTTTGAGCTAAGAACCTGGCCCAGTCTGCTGAACCTGTGTCAGTGGGCCCCACTTGCACCCATTATTTTTTTCTAAAAAAAAATGAGCCATATTTATTATTTACCACTCCCACTTTAAAAAATTATGCGTTAGCACCTGCTCAGTAGTTATAGAGACAGGATCAGTGCAATCACTTCGCACAAATGCAATGTGCCCCTGCACCTGATCACCCTCCATCTTCTGTTAGAGTGTGCTCAGCAGCAGATGGATGGTGATCAGCTGCAGCGGCGATTTGCATTTGTGCAATGTGATTGCACCTGATCCCAACACGTGGTTATAAGTATTGCCATTAAGAACAAAACAAGCCTGTTTAGTTGAAAGCAGTGCAGTTTAAATATGATGTTGGTGTCATATCCTGAATTTTTTTTTATCCTAAAAAAAAAGGTGTTGGTTCTTCATGCTGGGATTGTGCCAGTTGTTAGTGTACCATTCGCTCTGGTGGGACCCACCGTATCCATAAAAGGCATGGTTTTATCATGGTTGCCAGCACGAGACAACTAAGACTAAAGCTTCCAGAACATGGGGTTTCAATGGTAGAAGAAGCCTAACCCCAGCTTAATTATTAAAAGAATTAGGAGAAAAAAAGGACAAATGCATCCCAGTACATACAATTGATGGTAGCTAATATAATATGTTCATTGTACGGCTAATACCAAAATTACAATTATTGGTTTAATGATTGGCCCCCTATGGTCATTAAAGGCTGCTTATGAATTGGTTGGATGTACAAAGTACAAACCGTTCATGCAAACCAATAAGAGAACTTAGTGGGAGGTCTCTCTCTCTCTCTCTCTCGTACGAATGCATATGCAAGTAGCATCATGAACTGAAACTCCATTATTTGAACCTTTCACTCTCAATGATAGACACTATGGTGCCCATCACAAGCGACTGCCTTTGAGACACTGGACTCCAAAAAATGGCTCCATGAGATAATTGCTTGATTCAAAGCTGAAATTGCTAACTGAATTGGATTCAGTTTGTGGGCCCCATAAACATTAACCGGCCCTTACCACGTTTTGTGGGGGCCCACTGGCACATATCATGCAGCAATTTTGTTTTTAGGGGTGCAACTGCACGTGGACCGAGGCAAGCTGAGGGGGGGGGGGGGGGGGGGGGGGGGGTTAGACCCCCATAAGATTCGAACCGGGGACCTCTCGGTTATGACTGCATGCAGTGACTCGAACTAAAATAAGAAGCAAACCAAAAGAACATTTGGAGTTTTGATCATTTGAAGATTTACATTGTCTGCACAATTTTCTTACGGATCATGACATTGGCTGGGGTCGAACGAGATAATTGGATGGTCAGGTTGCATTATCATAACTGAGGGGTCTCAGGTTCAAAGCCTGCATTGGCTGAGAGAGAGAGAGAGAGAGAGAGAGAGAGAGAGAGAGAGAGAGCACTGCTTTTCAACTTGGTATTGCAACAGAACAAGGTTAAGTCGACCACATACTGCAATTTACAAATTCCATATGATGCTTCCTTTCTCTGACACAATGTGAATCTCTGTTTCAACTAAACATTCTCCATACAACATTCCACTACAATGCAGAAGCAATTTTCCTTTTTACATGTACCCAGCATCACAATTATACAGGAATGTGCAAAATACTTTACAGTGTGTGACAATACAATCTATAACCTCTTCTACATTACACTGCTTCATAGCGGGGCTCCATTAGACATGGAACAAGAATGCTGAGAAGCAACTTTAATTGTCATTATTATCAGATTAAACTGCTAAAAAGCTTCATTCAAGCCACAAAATCATGCAACATATGGGAGGGGCCAAAAGTTTGTCTTCTCTTCCCCAGATTCACGTACTCATAGTTTGAAGTGCTTGTGCTAACAGAAGTTGGATTACAGACATCCTCCCCACTAATTGACATAAAATTTTGCTGTTCACTATGATGCAAACCCAAAGTGAGTGAAACACCACCGTTTGCACGTGCCTTGGCAGCACTGATATCATTCCCAAACCTCCCTAAACGTGCCATTTGATATGAAATGAACTTCTCATTAGCATCAGAATGCAAGAGAGAATCTTGGAGAAGATTGCATTCATCGGTGCTGGACTGCTGGTCCCTGAATTCTGTGTTTCCATGGTTATTGCTGTCTTCAACATGTGAATCTCTACTGAATCCAGTCACACCCTCCATTCCCGTATCTGATACAAGATCTGACTTTGTTCCACTCTGTTGGCTGGCATGGTCCCGCGAATCTTGTTTTGAATCACCTTCTCGAGCTGCATTTTCAGATGAAGAATTTGAATCCAGCTTGGTCTCAACAATTTCCTCTTTATACATCTCCTCAACCATTGGCTTCCAAAGCCGAACACGTGCATTTATAAACCAGTTGGAGACCTAAACAGATGACATTTAGTATGAGAGAGAGAGAGAGAGAGAGAGAGAGAGAGAGAGAGAGCCCTTATGATGGTACCTGGCTTCTACTCAAGCCTGTCTGTCGTGCCAGCATCAGTTTATCGGAGTCTTTGGGATATCTGGCAATGAAATATTAAAATGTTAGGCCAAGAAAATGATCACATATATGAACAAAGAAAAAGAAACACAGTGACCATGAAATGTCTTACGGATGAAGGAAATGTTCAAACAGCCAAGCACGAAGAATTGAAGTAGAACTTTCTGGCAAGCCTCTCTGTGGCCGCCAAGCATGCTGCTGAATCATTCCAAGCTGCTGCAGAGCTCTATGTTGCCTAAGCTGCTGATCCACAAAACGAAGTCGAGATATGCCGTCACCATTGCCATTTGATGGGTCTTGTTCACCAAGACTTCTTCTAGCTGCCCGTATTTGGCCACTGATTGCATCTCGCAAACAACGGAAGTGCCTGGAAATAGTTTGAAGGGAAACTGCAGTGTATGTCTTAGCAGCACCGCATCCAGAAATTACATCGAAGGATGAAACAACTATCTGCATTTGATGGTAATATTGTTTGTATCTTCTGTCAACCTGTACAGAAAAATTATGGTCCTACCTTAAAAAGTATTATACTCTTCAATGCAGACTGATATGTAAGATATAGATCCTATGGATCAATGATAATATTGCTATGCTACAAGGAATCAAGTCCCTACCAATCTTGGTACCTAAAGAAGTGAGAGGTTAATAAAAGAGCCATTTAGAATATTTGCTAGAGAACATTAACATGAAAGTTCTCAAAGTGGTAAAAAATGACAATTTTTTCCTTAACCAATTTAAACAGGTTTTAACATATATGTTTCTATATAAATATGAACAATGGCCTATAACAGATGGGAACATGTGCTAACTTGATAGAGGAATTTCTATGTTTCAGAATTTTATGAAACGAACACCTGCAACACACAGAGACCACAAGAGCCACGCTAATTAGTGTCCTATACATCAAACTGGTTGAAAACGGCTCACAGGCAGAGAGGTTTCCATGCCCAAATAAAGCTGGTTTTGCTTGTTGTTTTGCATATGTAACAAAAAGATGCATTATTGACCTTAGAAAGATAAGAGTTCAGACCATCTGAAAGATGAAAGTTTAAACCATCAAGCAGAAGAGCAGCATGAAACTCCAGATAATAAAAAAGTGCAACTAAGCAGGGGACAAAAGGACATTAGAAGGATGAGTGATGACCGGACCCTGATCCAGCTTAAAGAAGATGCACTTCTTCTTTTCTTTTGGAGCAAAAAAAAGGTGTGTTCTTTGGGCCTCTAGCTTAATACATTACTCAAAGATGACAGCTACTTTAAATCTGAAAATAATTCCTCATGTTTTCTATCTGATTCCAATATGAGTTTGTGGTACAGGTAGCTTTCTGTAAACGTCCAGACATAGCTTGTTATGTTCTAGACATCAAAACTACCATCAAACATTATTAGAAGGAAAGAATTATAACAAAATGCAGCATTTATGCCATCAGATACACAACCTGACCATTCCTTTAAAATTCAGGAACAGCTGATGGGAAAAATTAGACAATTTTTCACTACCATCCTTATCTTGAAAATTGAAATGAAGGTACATACACCTTCATGATACAACTTAATGCCTAAAACTAGTTATATGTAATTTCTTTTTGTCAAACAGAGGTTGTAGCTAACTCCTGGGTAATCTGAATCGAAGACCCTCTATGAGATGCCATGGCTTTTGCCATACTATTTTGATCCTATATTCATCCACAATTTAACAACTAAACATAAATTCATAGGTGTTGGGCCACTCAACCAAAACGCTATCAGTATGCAACTTTGAGTGCAAAGCATGTAGGACAGGTTGGTGGGCTTGTTATCTTCAAGCGTTACATCCACAAACATATTGCTTAGCACATTACAATGGAAAGCCAAACCCAAGAACAGTATGTTATATGAGCTATTCTGCTTGCTGTATACTCATTAGGTACGTGAATTTGATATGAACAAATATTGGCATGACTAGTGTGGCAAAACACGTGCTACATAGAATGCTCAGCTCCATGCCATGCTTTAGCAAGATATTTTGGAGCATGGAACTTGCACGTCCAACTAGATGCATAAACTCTAGCCAGCAGTTGACTGAAACTAGGCATGGAGCTTGCATTCTTCAGCGAGCAATCTCATGTTTCGAAAATAGAAAAAGCAAACTGATGAGAGGGAAATGAAAAAGGCAGCAAAAACTAATATGTGAAGTTCATTTTAAGCATGAAATTGTTTCTCAAGAGGTTTAATTTCATGAATATTTTATAGGTCAAAATTTAAAGACAAAAGATCAGGTGAAAAAAAAAGAAAGATAAAGTCCTAGACAACTGATCTTTAATTACAAGCACATGTTGATCAGTGAATCACTATGCGAAAAATGTATGGTTCAAGTTGACAAACTAATTGTGGAAGGTGGAGTATGTCACTCTAGATTGAATGATCAGATGCCCTTATGTGCATGTGTTTAACAGACATCACATCAGTATTTCTTTTGAATAGAAGCTTGACCTTAGGTTCCATTGCTGCATTTTAAGGTGCATGACCTCTAATGGGAGCTAGGGTCTTGGTTTTTGAAATTGCAGACCAGCGCTCTGAAGGGATACCATTTCAATAAATTTGGTTTAAAATTCAAACTGACAATCACGTCTCACAAAACTGGTGAATAATTTACAACTGAACATGCATGTGAGCAACAACATTAGCAAGCATGAACACATATAGATGGTGTGATTTCTGTTTTAAGTAATATACACTATATACTATGTTAAGACACCACACAAGGGGAAAGGAAATGTGAAGCTCAGTAGATTAGCCCAGAGAACAAGCAATATGCCATTCTTCTACGAAATCTGTCACAAAATGCCATAACCAATGACATGAGAAAAGGAAAGAAAACTCCTACTTGAGATGCAAATATCTCATAACTGTAGAAGGTAAGCAAAAACATGTTAATATGGTTATATCAAGTTAAAGAACAAGATGTGGCGTCACATATACATGAGAGAAAGAGATGCACCTCATCCAGCATAGATAAAAGTTGTGTCAGCTTCATCTGGAGCTGCTGTCTTTCAGCTGCAGAGAGCTCACTGGAGGGGTTCACAGTTGATTCCTGAGCAACCCCTCCAGAGGATGGGTTTTCAGAGGCATTTGTTCCAGTGTCCATATTCTCGGACCCAGTTACTTCTGTGGAATTCCGAAAGCTCTGGTTCTTGCTAGTTTCAGGCTTCAATGCCTTCCGAACATTCACAACTTCATCAAGCAACTGCTGTGCTGCCTTGAGATACTTGGAATTTGGAATAGTGCTTGAAAGGTTTGACAATCCATATGGGGAGTGGTTCATGTGCATTTGCTTCATCACAGGTGGAGATCGAAAGTTGTTCAAGACATGCCCTTTTATTATGTGATCGGCTCCATCAAAGGCAGACAGATACTTATCGCTACTTGATTGCTTACCACTGGAGCCATCATCCTTGTGGTGATCATGCTCTAAATTTGAATGTTGTGAACCCATAAATGAAACATCAGGGTTTTCATGTCGAAACTGAAAAGAAGACAGTGTAATGGTTGATGGGATTTGTGTTCCAAGGCTCAAAGATAGTCCTTGCCCTTGCACAGCTGAGACATCTGACTGATGCAATTGCAAATTCTCTCCACCTTGCAAAATGCCCAATTGTGTCCGCATGTTGACATCAGGAGTTGTGCTAACAACACTGCATACTAAATCATCGCTATTGTTTACTTGTCCTTCAATACCCTGCATACCAGTAAGTGTAACTCTTTGTTGCATTAACATCTCATTTTTACCATCTCTCCAAGCATTAAAAACATTGTCCCCAAGGTGGGATGCAATTAAATTTGAGAGGATGCCTGGATGAGATGCAGTTCGCCGTGAAACCTCGGCAGGTGAATCTTGTAACACCATAGCATCAGCAACGGGAAGCTCAACACAATTTTGTGGAGACTGAGGATGTCCTGCCAAGCTTTCTGAATATGTGTTGGCAGTCGAATAGTTCATAAACGTCATGTTACCAGGAAGTGTTGATTCTGGATACAAAGAATGACTAGTATCCTTCAGATATAAAGTAGGCACAACTTCTCGTTGGCTACTAGAACCAGAGTAGTACGTAGCCATGATATGCTTCATGAATCTTGCTTGGAAGATTCAATTTTGGCCACCAGAACAATTACATGAGTTTGCACTGATAACACTGCCCCAATTAAAGTTCCATTTAAATCACCAAATACAGGGTGTTTCCTTGTGAAGAACAGCATTGGCTGCAAAAGGCCATATACAAGAAATAATCCATCAGACTGAGATATAAGTAGACATATAAGAGCCAATGCACATCACAGAGTCTTGTTTTTGTCACGAAAACACCATGAGATGCATCAAGAAGCATATGCATCAAACACCAATGAACAAAAGTTACAAGTGGCATATTCCTAGCATAAACAATAGCTTAGAAGAATGATCAAAACGGTATCAAAGGTGTCTATTCTTCTTTTTTCATTCTTTTTATTCTGCAAATAATAGCACCACGGACATGTCAGCGTGCAAGTTTAACACCATTCAGCAAACCAGGAGATCAACCGAGAGCAATCAAGTGCACCATCATACCTGTAGGCAAGGAGTGAACTTCAAAACCGAAGGTAGCTAGAAAACCACCACCAATTCGAGCAAGGATTTCCAGCAGTCAAAAAATTCAAACTTCAGAGAACACAAGTCTTCCAACACCGCTTCCTTTCAGCAAAATCAAACTGCAGCCACTGTAACATTTTCCCTACCACTCGCCAAAATCTGTGCTTTCAAACGATGATTGATATTCAAAACCTTTCGAAAGGTAGTCTCCAAGATAGCAGAACACTGTTCATAAAATGAATCAACTTATCCATTACGAATAGCAAACAACAGTTTCATGCACCATGAGTGCTAGGAGACTACCAAAAAGACCAAAGAAATCCAGCACCATGAAGACCAAAACCAAAATTCAGCTTCTTAACAAAGACAAGAAAGAAAGATGGACTAATAAGTTATTACTAACAACGCTGAAGGCCATAATATGACACAACATGCAACCATAGAGAAACCCATAAAATCATCATATAAGATGCTTCCTAAATCACAGTGACAAAAGGTATTGAAAAGAACACATCTTTTGTACCAAGTTCTCACAGAAAGGAACGAAAAAAGCAAAAACCAACCAGCCAAAACAAAGTTTCAAATAAGCAAACTTTTCTCCAATTGAACACAAACCCAAAAAAATTCCCTTCTTCTAAAGCCAGACACCACAGCACCTAAAACCCAACAAGAACACCAATCATTTCAAATCCTCCAATAAACAGCTATAACCAAACATGGATAACAACCAAAAATATCAAGTTGGTAGTCATAAAATCCACAGAGAACTCAGAAACAAAAAAAAATGAACCCATTTTTTAAAAAATCCAACAATATCCACCATTATAAAGTCTCCATTAAACAACTGACACCAAACATACCACGTGGGCATTCGCAAAATCAACAGATAATCCCAAAAGAAAGACAAAAAAGATGATAAAAATCCTATCTTTCAAATGAAAGACAAAAAAGATCAAAACCCCAAATACTCAATCTATTTCGCACAAAAAAAAGAATCACCATACAAAGAAAACAAAAATTTATCAAGTTGGTGCTCAGGTAATGGATAAAGAAACGCCCAGAAAGGAAAATAAAAAACACACCTCTCTCTCTCTCTCTCTGTCTTTGTGCGTTATGTGGATCTAATGGGAGGCAGAAAAGAGAGGAATTTGCAGAGGATCTGCAAGAGAGACGACCCCCTAAACGGAGACAACCAGATCCCGAGACCGTAAAAAAAAAAAAAGATTAAAGAACTCACAAAGAAACAGAGTAATCATCGGGGAGATACAAAGACACGCAAATCTTTTAAATACATTATTTTTCTCCTCATATTTTTACCCCCTTTTCGACTTTTTTTGTTTGTTTAACGATCAAAATCAAATCACCCTTCACCCTGGCAACAAATTTCTTTTTATTAATATATAAAAAATCACCAAATCAAAGATGAGTGCTCCCTACCCTTAGAGATTCCCAAAGGACACCCCATGCTCCTCCCTCAACTCAACAAGTACCAAATGAACACAAATTTCTTAAAGTATCGCCTCAAAAAAGGTCCTTTACTCTGTTTAGGACAGTCCAAACCCTCAATTCTCAAGTGACCATTATGGGTCTTGAGTCTTCACAAGGCTTGTAGGGTGTCAATGGGTCGGATTTGACCCGGACTTGATCCGTACCAAACCCTATAGGGTCAGGGTTTGGTGACGAATAAAAAGGTCTGATTACAATCTGAGTGGGACCCAAAGGGTCCTATTGATATAAGGAGCCAGGTATGGTTTGTGAAATTTCATGCCAGACCTGGGTCCCACTTGAGTTTCAACTAAGATCCGTAATTTTTCAATGTAAAAAGGATAAAAAAAAAATTTATTTTACAGGGTATGATTTATCTAATCCTTGTTGGATTCGGGTATATGGTTGTTCTTATGATAGGTTTGATTGGACCCGGGTTCAAACCGGATACTAGTATCTCAAATCAGGTTTGGGTCTGCTTCACCTGGTTCCGAACCAAACCCGATCCGTTGACAACACCTACTGGCTTGGCTTTTGTCCTCTCTCCACTCACTAAAGTCAATTGCCCCATTTATTGTGGGGCTCAAGGCCTTGGTGGGACCAATGTGCCAAATGGGGTTGGAAGGGATCTTTAAGTTCAACCCCACTGTGAAATGTCATAATGACAAGCTTGGATGCTATTAAACTCCAAGATTTTTCCTGGATTTTTTGAATTTCCTACACTAATGACAATGCTAAGGTCTTGCAGGGTTGTGAATGTTTAGTGGTATTGACTTAACCTTGGGATGATGTCTCAAAATCGGATATTTTACTGGTAAAGCACAAAATCACAAATCTTGAAAATCATGGAACTTCTAGAATTTGTCATCTAATAGCTTGACTTCGCATGAAAAAGACACTTAGTTGTGTTCCCAAGTCCTATAGGGTGTGTTTGATTGCCTTAGTTGTCAGATACAATCCTAAGATCTTAGATCCCATGATTTCAAACTGGATCTGAATCCACCTGAGTCCAAACCAAAAACCCGACCCGTTGACTATGAGCACTAGATTAACATGGCTATGTGGGGATCATTATATTGAGCCTATGAGTTTCTAAATCCAAGAGGAGGAGTTGGATTCTATGGTTGTTTTGAGGGCCTTTTTGTCAATTGACAAAGTCAAGGGCCATCAATGTCCTTGAGTTTTCTTGTGTTTGGTTAAGGGTTTAGGTTGCTACTACCCTTGTGCTTGAAGTCTAGTTAAGGTGTTAAAATCCTCTAACAACCAGTTGGTGGACCTAAACTCTCCCTTAAATCATTAAACTATTGTGGGTGAGGGAGCCTAATGGTTTAAAATAAAAGAAAATGAGAGTTGGCATCTTTGAGATTCAGCATATTTTTGGCAATAGTCATAAGCTGGTGTGTTTATTTCTTGGCAATGTTTCCTTCTTCAGATGCAACCTGATTTAGTTCAAACTATGCTCACATTGTAGCCTTCATTTGCAAGCTAACAAGTCAACAATTGCAAATTGATTCTGATTTAACAAAGCCCTTGGGACCTTGCACCTAATCTCCTGCTCTTGACTTTGAGTCTGGTGAGCCAATGAATGCATACCAACCGCATCTAGACTTACAAGTTTAAATCTCATAATTGGCTGAAAGAATCAAAGGAAAACCACCAATTTCTTTTAAAATCACAAATGGTCTTAGGCAATGAGATTTTCATAAGATTTATATATATATATATATATATATATATATATATATGTGATGGTTTTGTACCATGGTACCATATGGTGGTCCACACTTTTGTTTGTATCGATCTAACTGTCAAATGGTAAATCTAACCGGACAGATGTATTTAGCATGATTTATTTACTATATTAGAAGGTTTTGTCATGTCTATTACACCACAAGATTTCATTTTTGAGACAGTGAAAATCAATGGCTGTTAATTAATGAAAATAAAAAGTGATTTAAAAATAATATAAAAAATCATATTTGAGTGAACTTTAACCCATATAAATCAAGATCGTTAAAGTTTTATGGACAGATGGTCCACATAATAGACAAATCATTATAGGTTTACATGCTATCCTGTTATGGAGACCTATAACCCCAAAGCCAGCACGCCACAATACTAGGCTTTGGTATATACTAAAAATCAATTAGTTAATGTGCACGATCATAACCAATCAGATAATAGGGTCTTAGGGAACATTTAAGACAGTCTATTTTACTATTTAGGGTTAGAGAATGGACAATAAGTTATTATAACTACTTTTCATAAAGTGAACGCCGCAGAAAATACATCAGTATAACATGCCAGAAAAACAGGCTTCATAATGAAATTTACCTGATAATATTGGCTACTAATGAAGGTAAGAAACTAATGAGTAAAAACCACTCTTTTCTTCAATTTTTTTTTTTTTTTTTTGTAGATCAAATGTTACATATGTGATCTACATAGTTTCTTTAGTAGGAAACTTGTTTTGAATCATGTGATTATGACAAGTAATTAGGTTTTTAAAGGGGTTGAAAAATCAACTGGGTACAATGTGTCAAAATTTCATAACTCAAACAATCATAATTTTACATAAAAAAAAAAGCACCAACCAAGGCTTGATCCTTAGCAAACACACTATGTTGAAAACATCTATGTAGTTAGATTGAGTCAATACAACTTGCACTTATAATTTCTAGCTCATTAGTTCCTTACCTTCACTAGTAGCAAACATTTTTCTATACATATATATATAGAGAGAGAGGGGGAGAGATCGAGAGATGCATAAATGTTTAGCTGTTGTTATAGATCACAAAATCATTGTGTATCATGCATTGGTATAGATCACAAAATCAATTAGGCAAGTGTTGTATTAATTAGCTAATTCCTAATTTCATTGCTCTTAATTAGAAAATTTAAAATATTAAGACATTGTCTTTAATCTGTTAATATTTCAGCAATGTTCTTATAATACTTTTATAGTATTAGCTTGTACTTGGGAGCGAACAAGATAGCTGGATGGCAAGGTCGCACTATCATAATCGAAGGGTCTCAGGTTTGAACCCAAGGGAGATATCCCCCACATTGCCTATATAACAAATAAAACAACATTATTAATTCATAATTTTGTGTATCACTTCAATGTTTCTTGCATAATCCATGAGAGGTCTTCGTGCAACATGTCCAATTCATCTTAAATGACATTCACTTATTTTATTTTTTATTAGTTTTTTTCTTATGTGTGTTCTAATATATTTATTTTTAATTTTAATTATTCTTTCATGTAACCTCAATCTTTGCATTCACATCTCCGCGGCATGCATTCTGTCTTATTGTCACTTTTTAATTGCCCAACACTCGACATATGTAATTGTGGAGGTCTTATAACAATCTTTTAGAAATGCGTTTCAATCGTAGAGGTATTTTTTTAAAGGTCATTTTTATATTATACACTCATTATATTATTTCTTTTACATATTTTTTTTTTGAATTTTTAGACGTATTTATTGTAGACTATATATAATTTGCCGCTCTAAAACGAGAGATATAAAAACTGATTAATTTATCACGAGATATTGGGTGCCGTTTATTTGCCGTGTAAATAGTTTTGTCACTATTCTCATGACACGGTTCATAAAGGTGTTCGGATTTTGCCAGCAGCTGTGGGGCCCACACAAATACTGCCATGTGATTGGCTGCTATAATATATATGACATTGGCGATGATAGGAAAAATCGTGTACAAGGAAAAGGTGTTCGGATTTGGATGGGAAAAACTAATATGGGAAAATACATGTAATCGAATTCAAATATCTTTCTGTTTTGGTTACGAAATCCTATACTGAAATCTGAATCCCATTACTAATTAATGTTTTTCTTAAGCAAATCCGATTAATCGGATTCAGAATCAGGTCAGATATCGCGTATATCTGATCCGTTGATATCCTAAATATTGCCAAACAAAGAGTGAGATTTTCAGTTCCCTTGTTTGCTCCAAACACTTGTCTAAAAAGTAAAAGGCTTTTTTTATTTTTAAATTTTCTTGCTGAAAGGGAAAAAGAGAAGGCTACAAGCCCTTTCTCTCCAAAGCTACTTTGTTGCATTTAATCTTTTTTAGTTTTTAAATGGTAATTTAATTTTGCTTAAGGTGAGATTTAATTGTTTCAAATGGGGCATCTGGTTGACACACAAGACGACTGCTTTGAAATGATCTTATTATTTAAAGGAAGCTTGTCAAACCCACAAGGAGCCTTCTCTAGGTTAGGGGCAATCGTCGTCATGCTTCTGCTTGAGCAGGAGATGACGCCCATAGGATTTGAACCTAGAGTACTGTCTGCCTAGCGGCCTAGGCACCATCCCACTACGTCAAACCCCTTTGGGGGTGTGGTTTGTCACTTAACATGAGATGTTTATGGTTCAAAACTGTCTCTTGCGGTAGAGTTGATGTTGGGTGTCATTTTGAATAGACAGGGAACCTCAAGGGTAGGGGTGGCAATCGGATCGGGTTGGCGGGTCAGCATACCTCAATACGAACCCGACCCGTTCATTAAACGGGTAACCTGACACAACATGGTTAACCCATTTAATAAACGGGCCGGGTCGGGCAAACGGGTTGGCGGGTTGGCGGGTCGGGTCGGGTTCGAGTAAACGGGTTGGCGGTCGGGTAAACGGGTTGGTGGGTCAGGTTCGGGTAAATGGGTTGACCTGCCCGCTTAACCCGTTTATTAAACGGGTCAGTTGGGTTGGCGGGTTGGCATACCCCTAACACAAACCCGACCCGTTTAATAAACGGGTTAGGCGTGTCGATCCGTTTACGACACGAACCCATTTAAGCCAAACCCGAACCCGGCTAAGAAGCGCCCGGCTAAGAAGTGGGTTGACGAGTCGTGTCAGATTTTGCCACCGCTACTCAAGGGTTTTACCAACCGGAGGCCGGTCACCTAGGAGGCTCCACGTGATTGGTAGGAGCTGTCATTGCACGTTTCTTGTGGTGCAAAATTGCAGGTTCAAATCCCATTGGTAGGTTGAATAATAACTGATCGGTCTACCTAACCTCAACTTGCCTTTCAAAAACAAAAAAAAAAAACTGAAAGGTCAGTCAATGGACTACTGGCAATAGGGCGGTTTCCATTTATATCTAACTATTAGTTGTCACTAAGAGATAATGCTAAAGTCACACACTGATTTAATTGATGAGCCACTGATCAGCTGAAAAAGCATTGATAGTCATGGGGATAACAAAACTATTGAATATCTAGCAAGCCTTTGGCCTCTGGTGGTAGGGATGGCAGTGGGGCGGTGCGGGGCGGGGGACAAGGTCTCCACCCCCGCCCCACCTCAAAATTTTATCCTCCACCCCCGCCTTCATCCCCGTTTCATGTCCTCCATCCCCGGTTCAAACGGGGATGAGGCGGGGCGGGGCAGGGCGGGGATATTGCGGGGAAAAGTGGTCGGGGCGGGGTTGGGGTGGGGACGGGGCGGGGCGGGGAAAAGTGCACGTCCACCCCTGCCTCCACCCCCGGACGGAGATGGATTTTAACCTTCGTCCCCGCCTCCATCCCCGTTTCATACCCTTCATCCCCGGTCCAAACGGGGCGAGGCGGGGCAGGGCCTCGCTTTCCCCCGGTCCACTGCCATCCCTATCTGGTGGCAACTTAGACATTTAATTTCCTGACTCTACAATGGATCCTATCACATAAACCCCACAAGGGATAGGCATTGCCATGGTCACAAATCTCGTTATCAGGATTTTCTTGCGAGAAAGGAAACTCTTGCAATAAATTAAAAGTTTTCTTAATTAAAAAAATATATAGAGAAAGAATCTTTATATTTAACTTTTGAAAAATATAAAAATATAAGAAGAAAATGACAATAAAAAGATATAAAAGCTAAAATATCACTTTAATAACGCCATAATATTGCAATAAAATATGATATTTTGAAAACATCCCGGTTTTTTTTAAAGATTGTACTAGTTTTTGAAAATCTGGCAGTACAAATGAGAGATTTTAAAAAAGTTTATGATATTTGTCACTATGAGTATTGCATTTATAACCTCGCCTAAACGTGTAGAAGTTTGTTTCTCAAGGGAATTATAGCAGCTAGAACTTTCCCAACTTTGATTAGGAAAACCCATAAAAGTGGATGGACTTTTATGGGTTTTCCATGGAACAAAAGTCTGACTCGCCTTGCGTGCCCGATTTGCGCAAAAGTCAGAGCATTAGGGGCTAATGTTCTTGGTGGAAGAAGCGCACTTAGCGGTGGTCACAACCGCCGCTAAATGCATTTTTTGATGGAAAAAAATGACGCTCTGCCGCTGATCTTTGTGTGATAACAGTGGACGAATTGCTCGTCCACTGTTACGGGTTACTCCTTCGACCTATTATTATGTGATAAAGACCACTTGTCTCATAGTGACTTCTTTGATCCCTATCATTCACCAATCATGCACAAGCTTCCAACAGACTTGACCTTAGAAGTCAAGCGTTATGCCTAACACCAACTAGATCCAGTTCTTGGATTATTAGCAAAAATCATGTTTTTGGATGCACTGTCTGCTTTATTACTAACCTATTCAAAATTTATTTTTTTCTAATATTCAAAGCATTATATAAAGATGAGAATGGAATCCACCACCTCCCAATTGAAAGCATGACAAGTGACCAATTGTCCAATAATTACATTATTTACAAAAATATACATAAAGGGCTTGTTTGACTATCGATATAAGTAGTAGGGATGTAAACAGGTCGGGTCTGGAACAGCTAAATACATGGGAGTCGGATCTGAAACAGCCCAAAGTTGCAAAATCTTCATCTTGGATCCAACCCATTTTCATTCCTCGGTGCAATTTATCATTGATCACTCTTTTCAACTCTTTTCAATGAGGTTACATGGAGAAAAGTTCTATTTTTTCTTCATGTAAAGTGAAAAGAGAATAACTACCCAAAAAAGGAGTTGATACCGCTTTGTGAAACTAGCCAATCACATGACAGCATTGCATGGGGCCCACATGAAATGTTGTCATTGGATGTGTCAAATAACCATGACACTTAGGGCACCTTTGGAAGAGAGAAAAACTTTCATGGAAAAGAAAGTTTTGCCTATGAGAGTTTTTGATATGAGAAGTTTTCAAAAAAAGAAAGTTTTGCCTATGAGAGTTTTTGATATGAGAAGTTTTCAAAAAAAGAAAGTTTTTTTTTCCTATGTAGCATGCCAAAAACAGAATGAAAAATGTGAAAAATGAAAGAGAGGAGGGTGATAGTGGTGGGTGGTGGTGATGGTGAAATGTGGTGAGATGGGTGGTGGGGAGTGTAGAATTAAATTTTCTTTTGGTAGGAAGCATTTCTCCACCACCTCTCATGGATAAATGTTTTCTACCAAAAATGTACTTTTTACAAAAAATTCTCTCAGCTAAAAAGTCTCACTAGTTTGGAAAGGTCAGAAAATTCATAAGAATTTTCCATTTTGCATCACTTTTTCTGCATCTTTCTCGCTTCCAAATGTGCCCTTAGCCGCTCTCTGAATCCTCCCTCAAAATAAACTTTTGATGTCATCAAACACAACCCAAAACACATTGGAACTGATTTAGAATTAAACACCCTTTCTTCATGCTTGGCTCCTTTTTAGCCCGTATGAGCTGCTTGCAACTCGCTCATCCAGAATGAACAAGTGCTAAGCAAGCTGAAATGTGAGGCTCAATTTGTTTGCTAGCCTGTAATCGGATTGGATGCGGCTAGTACCATATTTGATTAATAGGATGTTGGCTAAATGGATTTGAATTTGCATACCAGATTCATTTTTTACATGTAAACAGATTCGGATATCCATCAAATTCAGATACTTTTGTAATTGCGTAGCAAAAAATTAAAAAGCTTTTAAATGTGGGGGGGACGAAATGAGGGTAGAGATGTCAACACGTCAGATGTTATCTAATATGGGACCGAAATTCAAGTATGAATAGTTGGATATTTGGTAACTGAAATAAAATCCAATTAATAATTGGATTCAAATTCATTACTACCAAATCCGATGGATATCTGATTCCGACGGATTTCTAAATCAGGGTTACAGGTAATTAGTTGAAGTGGTTATCAACTTTTTTTCATCTAAATTCAAATCCAAATCCGGCTCTGAACCCAATTAACCTGATTTGGTATGAGCAGCATCGGAGCCTAATCGGGATGGTTTACATCCTCAAATGGGGACCCGATGCAGACCGATCCAACCGACATGAAAGGAAGAGAAAGGACAAGAATTAGAATTCAAACAAAGTCCTAGGCCCATGACTAACCACTTAGCAGGTTTAGTAGGATTGTAAGGATGGAGTAATGGTGGTCCCACAGGTGGGACCCATCCCCCACACAATCACCAATATATGCTCAATAACACTTTTTGCAAAGCTCAAAGAAAGTACCTTTTGACACCATTCTTAGAGGCAGAACCTTTCTTAGTTTGTCTTTTTACAATGGTACATATTTCCATTAAAGCCAAATAAATTATATATATTTATCTTTTGTCGCGACATAGGGCAATCTAAAGATTTGCAATTTCGTCGTCCTAAGAAGCGTAGCCAAGAATTGTCCTCATGGATCGTCACTGTATTTCCTTTAAATTCGCCAACCCCAATTGTTTTGGGATAAGGCGTAGTAGTAGTTGTTGTTGTTACTTGGATCTCTATTCTGCGGAGCAGGGACTCTCCTCAAGACATCAAAATTTGTAACACCCAAGGGGTTTGATGCGGCAGGATTGGGCCTAGACAGTTTGACGGGTACTCTAGGTTCAAACCAGATGGGCATCACCCCCTGCATAAGCCGAAGCTTGGCGACTCCCTGGGGTCAAGGAATAAGCCCTTAGAGTTTTATGCCGACATGAACAAAGACCGTAAGTACGTCAGGCTGAGCCAGCACGACTAGGTCTCTATGCCCGAGGCAGTTTCTCCAAGTAAAAAAAAAAAAGAGATCAAAAATTATGCATGCTTGGGTCATTATGAAAATGAGCCTTCTGCTCATCTGAAAATAGTAACCGTCCGTTATGCATTTTGGATGAATGCCATGTGTTACCTCACTTTTCCATTAACGGCATCAAATGTTAACTTTTGAATGTTAAAAAAAAAAAAAAAAGTACGGACCAGCCTTTATCCATTTTAGGCACGTATTCATCAAGCAAAAAATAGCAAAAGTTTAATTTTGCTTTTGTCCTCTGTATTGTCTTGTCTACAATAGGATGTACAAAAATGAGGATCAAGGCAATAAAATAAAAAATACAACAAAACCCAAAATATCATCTTAATTTCTCGAATAAACTCTACTTCACAGCTAATCGCAGAAAGCAAAGGTCAAAACGAAAACACAAACCAAACCTTAAAAAAGAAACACTGATTCAGAACCAAATCACAACAAGGCAATCTATGAACAACAAAAAAAGAAAGAAAAAAAATCATTACGTGCCTTTGATCTGAAAATCACGATCAGCCCAAAACTGTGACAAGCATAACCAACAAAAAAAAAGAAAAAAATCCCAAATCACAAAATTTTCATTTCTTTACACCAAAAACACTAATTTCCCCCAAAGACACTAAAGATCACACTCAAAGAAGGGGCAAAACAAATATAAATTCTTTTTTTCTCATAAAATGGACTCACATCAAAATCACGTCAAATTTCAACATCTTTCGATCAAAATCTTTTCGACGGCTGAAATCCGACAGAGAGAGAAAGTGACGTCTCTGTGTTGAAATCTATAACAACATGAAAGAATATTCTCAATCACAGATAACAGTTTTCAAGATCATCACTTATCTCGAAGGACAGTTGTGATCCTCAATATTATTGTCTATCAATCACTCATCTTTGTCCCATCCTTATTAGTTTCCATATTAGTTGTGGATAAAGATTATTTATCTAAATCATGTAACTCTATAAATATGTGAGTTGTGAGATTGAATAAAAAAAAAAGCGGGTGTGAAAGTTTTTTCCTTTAGATGTAGGTCTTTGGCCGAACCACGTATATTTGGTGTTTATTTCTTTCTCTTTCTTATATTTTGATTTTATTTGTATTTAATTCTTGTTTTATTTTTCAACATAGTATCAGAGCAATATTAGATTCATCTTCATCAACTTAAAGTCGGCAATATTTTTTCTATCGACAAGTTCGTAATACAATCTTTACACTATGCATCTTTCAACGATTTTGGTTCAAATTGTAGCATGTTTGATCATCATTGGAACATTGTTGTGTTTAATCATCTCTATTAATTCTAGCATATATTTTTATATTTTTAAGTTGAGAGTTCTCTTCATTCACTATCCAACTTTGAAGGGGTGCATTGAAATTTATAACAATATAGAAATATATTCTCAATCACATATGACAGTGTTCAAGATCATCGCTTATCTAGAAGGAAAATTGCGGTCTCCAAGATTATTGCCTATCCGTCACTCATCCTTATCTCATCATAATAATTTTTTATATTAGTTGTAAATAAAGATTATTTATCAAGATTATGTACTTGTATAAATATGTGAGTTGAAAGATGAAAAAAAAAGAAAGAAATAGAGTGTGAGAGCGCTTTTTCGTGAATATAGGTCTTTGACCAAATCACTTATATTTGGTGTGTTTTATTTATTTCTCTTTCTTATATTCTAATTTTATTTGTATTTAATTCTTATTTTATTTTTCAACACTCTTTGATCCAAAATGGCATGAGAGAGAGAGATTCCCCTCCTTTTTTTACTTAGCTTATGACCTGCTACCACTCCTTTTTTTGTTTCTCATTTTTTACCAAAAAATCCTTTTCAAAATCTTCTGAATTTCAAGATTTATGAAAAATTTTAAAAAATGCAAGATTTATGATTTTTTTCAAAATCTCCTGAATTTAAAAAAAAATGCAAGATTTATGAAAAATTTCAAAATCTCCTGAATTTTTTGCCTTCGGAGATTTTTCCGATTTTTAACTTTTGTCACTATGCTTCCTACTTTCCAATCCTTTTCATCACTCGTGAAATGCTGATATCAGCACTTTTGGTGGGCCCCACTCCTTTTTAAATGAATGGTGGCGATCGAAGTGATGGGTGGTGACAATTTTAAAACGCACAATTTTTTTTTTGTGTTCTGTCAAATCACCTGACCTGTCCTCACTACAAATTAATAGAGCTGAATGGAACTTTGGATTGTTCTTTTCTACCATCAAAATGATTTATCCCTTGAACTTTGGATTAGGTTGCAAACGGATCGGATCTTTATTGTCTAGGAACGGCCAACAAAAATGTGGGTTGATATGGATCAGAAAAGCAGGTTCTGTTTAATAAACAGATTGGATTCATAACAAGTGTTTTCAGGTTCAGTCAGATCCAGGTTGGACTTGGATAAAACAAACAGGGTCCTAACTAGCATCCTAAACACTTTGAATAATAAAGAAAAACAATCTAAACACTTCTAAAGGCATGCCCTTAGTTTGAGTTACGGATCACAACAAAAGTTTGATGGTAGATTAAATACGGACTTGTATTTGTAATAAACAGGCAAAAGAAACTTGGATCCAACTGCATCTGATCCGATAAACACATCCTAGCAGACCATCTAATCATGTCTGTAGGAGGACTTATCATTCTGTCAGGATTCATGAATGCCGCCACTATAGCCCCAACTGCGGAAATTGTTGAATGCCGCCAATGGAAGTTACAGCGACAGTTATACTTGCCACCGTAGTTTTGATAACTGCCACTAATACCAACAGTGACAGCACCTACAAGGGCATGCACCATACTGCCACTATTTGATTTAGTGGCAGTTATGCAAGGCTATATAGCACAGTTATGACTGCGCTATAGATGCCTTTTGTTGTAGTATCAGCCATTAATTGACAACCCAAAGTTCTAATCCAATTGGTGGAAATCAAATTATGTAGCATTCCAAGGGTGTGCGTGGATTTGTGCATTTGGGTAGACTTGAAACATGATGCCATCAATTTTTTTTTTAATTTTCACCAGCTTTTAATTAGATTTTTTTTTTTGTATAGAATTGGATTCCAATTCCACCCAATTCCACAAATCCAAACATGCTCTAAAGGCATAAGCAAAGGAAATGAAGCATGAATTTCACAAATGCATGAAAGCGCCCAACTATTTTATTCAACTAGAGGCAATCACTCAACCAAGGTTTTGTTGGAAAGTATTACATAACTCATGGCCCCCAAACATCAGAATGGATCAATTAATCTAAGTGGATTGGATCTTTATCTCAGCTTTGATAGCAGAAGCTAGTTGGTCGTATGCTTCACCCCATGCAAGCCCCATCTCTTCACTCCATTTTGCTCCAACGGCTTCTTTGGTAACCCTCAAGAAAGCCACCTTCACCACCTTTCAATAATGAACAAGAGATAATTAATATTTAGTGACAATGCAAATTTGCATGTAGTAGTGGCTTACAAATCATTTTACTTTATTTTTCTTTTCTGAAACATCATTTTTTCAAGAGGTAAGTCCATGAAGTTAATTTTATGCTGACAGGACAACGGCCGCAAGTATTACAGGCAGAGCCAGAGTGGCTAGGTCTTTGATCCTAAAATCAGGAAAAACCTTTCACTCACTGGCTCACAAGCTCATTGGTGTAAAACCCTTAGGTCTCCCTTGCCTACTAGGGAGTACACCTAGCTTTGATCTTGAGGCAGATGCCCAGGATGGTTGTGAGGGTGCTGAGATGAAGGCGCTGGATCAAACCCCACTAGTGCATGGGGCTGTCCGTAGCTTTCAGCTGTGGGCCACGTAAGGCAGGGTGGTCATGCGGCCCCACCTGGGGTTTTGCTTGCATGGCTGAGGGTTCCTCACCATAAAAAAAATGAAACTTGTAATCTCCATTCAGCTTGATGACATTTCTTATAAAAAAAACATAATCATTGAGTGTCTTGTTGGTGCATGCTTACCTCAAAATGAGCTTCTTGGACACCCTTTTTCAGATGGACTAAGCCCAAGTTCTCGAGTGTATTTCCCACACCCACAACCTTGCCTTTCTCACGAAGCTGAGTAGCTGATTCACAGGTCTAATAGACACCATGCAAACCATGTTTCAATTATTCAATCAATCAGCCATCCAATATACAAAATAAAAACCAGAACTATATAAACAAGATATATAACATGAAGTTACTATATTATAGGCTTGACTAGTGTAGGTTACAATGGGTATTCCTTTATGAAGATAAAGATTTTTTTTATCCCCCGGGCCTAAATGTTGGTTTTGTTTCTCAAAATCAATAATAACAGTTGCAATTTGAAAATTTTTAGCAGGAAATGCAAAAAATAAACTGATAACTTTGGTTATACACTCATAAATAGGCACTCTCCCTCTACTGCATAAGCACACACGCACAAAGGACAGGTCATCCTAACCATCCACCGCTAGGAATCGACTGTTGGATCATACTTTTTTCGATAAAAAAAATATGATTTTATGAGCTTTAGAATTTATAAAAATTTTAGAACATTGATTTTTGAATTCTTATAAAATCCTGTTCACATGTTCATAATTGGATGACTCAAAAGCCGATTTCTACTAAACCAACCATGTAGATCACATCTATAAGGTCAGTTTTTCAAAAAAAGTCTCAAAGAATGAATCTCACTCTCTCTCTCTCTCTCACACAGACACACACACACACACACACACACACACACATATATATATATATATATTGTTACATGCTTACCAAGGTGAAAACCTTCTTAACATGAGATCTGAACTGAGGGTTGTTTTGGGGCATCCCATTTGAGTCCTTGAGAAAGTAGAACATGTGTTTGCTCTCAGGTAACATTTCTCCAACACTTGCTCATCCACAAACATCATCCAACAGATATATTAGTAATTAGTGACACAAATAGCATCCACTATCACAAAAACAAATTAAGGCTCAACAAGAGAGGAGATCCAGTGATCGGATACAGTGCCTTGCAAGGTACTTGGTCCAGTTACTGAATGCCATCCGATCATTGGGAGGGAGGCAAGTCAGGATTAGGACTGACAATCAAACGAACCGATCAGTTCATGACTCAGCTCGGTTAGGCTCGTCGTGAATTCATTCATTGGTGAGTTGAACCATGAGCAGCTCATTTAACTTGTACGAGTCGAGTCGGGCTTGGCTTAGGATAGCTCGTATATATAGATAATACATATATTTTATGTATAATAAATATTTTAAGTGTAAGATATAAAAAGAAGAATGCATAAAATATATATACAAAGAGAAAGATGCATAAAAAATCTATGCATAAAATATGAACTATTAAGTGTAATATATATATATATATATATATTTAAGTATAATATATAAAAAATTGTATATATTTCAAGTATAAATAACATGAAATGTTTTTACTTCTGTTTGGCTTGTCTCGTTCAAGAACGATCTGAGCTCGAGCTTGACTTGTCTAAACAGGAACACGAGCTGAGTGATGAGATCAATCCACTGATAAACGAGCCTAGCACAAACATGCCATGTTCGGTTCATTCAGCCCTTTACCAACCCTAGTCAGCATCTCTGTGACAAATATCGCAAGATTAATAAAAACTCTCGCTTGAAATTGCCTGAAAGTTTAAAACGGCAATTTCTCGAGAGATTTCAAACTGTGACAAATATCACGATATTTACGGTTTTAGCAGATACTTATAGTGAAAACCTTCAAGATTTTTATTTTTAAGTGAAATATTGCCAAGATTTTGCGAAAAAATATGAGATTTATGAAAATTTTCAAAATCACCCTAGTTTTTGACTCCCGAGATTTTGCCGTTTTTAACTTTTGTCACACTATGGTCAGCATGTGTTGTCCCATCCAGTCATTGGTCCGAGTATCTTGCAGATCATCCGATCTGCTCTCGATCAACGTACGATTGCTTAGTAGGAGAGTTCTACTTACATGGAGAACATTTTGAGGCCAAGCTCCTGAACATTGGGCTTCATCATCTCCCATGATTCCTTCACCAAGGCATCCTGCCTTTCACTGAAACCAATCGATCCCATGATAACGATGAGGATGGTGCCTCGCTCAACTCACAACAAAGAAGAAGAAGATACACTATCAGCATGTTAGTGTGCACTATAAATAGAAACTCAAGTCTAATAAAAAACAGACTTCCTCATTAACTGCCTCATGTTACATCCTGCCCAAGTCAGTATAAACCAGCATGGGCCCTCTAGCCTTAACCCCAACCAGCTTATTGAGAAAAAAGAGGAAAAAATTTCATCTAAGGACATTGTTCTTGCCCCTAATCTGAAAAAAATACCTGATGTTTTTGGATTTGTTGATATACTCCTCTGTTTTTCTAGAAACTGTCAAGCAGGTGGTGCCTTTGAGCTTTCTGGGGTTGTCCTTCAGAGTTAAAAAAAAAATGCATATTTTACCCTCACAGAAAAATGAAGGGTAGGCCATTAAGGAGTGAGCAACAGGCCAAGTGGCCTGATGGGCCAAGCCGACCCGGCCCACCATGGACCGGGTTTGGGTCAAGGTTTTAGGTTCGGGCTCATTAGTTATCGTGCCAAAACCCAGCCCATTATATACGTGGGCTAGGATCGTTCTGGCACGCGGGCTACGGGGCCTGAGCTATTTATTAATTATTAATAATATAAAAATAAAAATTTAATTAATTGCATAGTAACTTCATAATTATTTATTTTTTATTTTTACTCAAAGAAACTGCTTCAAGCGCAAAGACCTAGCCGCACTGGCTCAGCCTACTGTACTACGGTCTCTGTCCATGTTGGTGTAAAACTCCGAGGACGTACCCCTTAGTCCTAGGGAATCACCAAGCTTCGTCTTACACAGAGGTGACCACTAGATTTGAATCTAGATTGCCCCGTCAAACGGTTTAGGCCCCATCCCACTAGGCCAAACCCCATGGGTCTAACTTGATAACTATTATTATTTACCTAATGAGTTGGCATTAGTTTTATGAAAACTAAAAAGATAATTAGTTGGGTACATGAGAACTTGCTAATTATTTATTATTTACCTAATTAGTTGGGTTTGGGCTGGGACGGGCTCAACCCGCTCCACATTTGTCCATCTGGCCGGGTCATGGGTTGCTCTTCAAACCTGAGTTCATTAAGAACCGAGCCAATGCACAACTCGCTAGTAAACAGGCCGGGCGCGGGCCCAGCTCTAAACGGCCTGAGCCTGCCTTATGCCCAACCCTAAGGCCATTTAGTCATGAGGGTATTATTCTTATTTGACTCAATTTAACTGAGATTTAACGTGAGTTAATGGCAAATTATAAGAGCTGGTGAAAACCGGGGCCTATGTCAGCAAATTCAGAAACTTGAGGCTCTTTTTTTAGATTTAAGGCAAAAGCTAATCCCCTAAATGGAATTTTCTCAAAAGTTATTTTATGATTACCACTACCATTTAATTTTTTTTGAGTTGCCATTCTTGTCCTTTCACCTGGTTTTCCTTGCATTCTTGCCCCATGTCAATTGTAAATCACCCTCCTCATTTAAGATCTCAGGGGCTTGCATGAAGGAAATATCTCTGACAAAGGTGTCTGAATGAATATCCAAACAAAGGCACTACTCCTGAGAAATTAATTTATATATTATTCCTTAATTACTATATTCCTAGGGTTGCGTCCTCCCCAAGTTCAATGATATGTTTTTGTCCTAAACAGGCCCCTAGTTTGTTTATAAAGTAATTGCTCAAGGTGCTGCGTGCTTCTACCCACAGTGGAAATTATCGGCGATATTTTGAAGATACCATGAAAAACACGTTGCCGTTTTAAACAGTCAAAATATCACAGTATTTTCAAAATATCATGACAATATCATTTTTAATGAAAATATGACGATGTTATCAGTATGTTTACTTTTGTCAAAGGCCGTTTTATGGGAAAATGGGTTGTTTTAGTTTTTTACTTTTTTTTTCCAAAATTTGTGGTTTTTTGTTGTGTTTAATATTTTAATTTAGTTATTTTTTGTCGACATTTTTTCTGATAAAATGCAAGGAAATAAAAATCTTTCAATTTCTCATGAGATTTTTACTAGCATTATTTTCCCATTTCAAGCTTTTCTCACTATGCTATCACCTCGGTAGAACCATCTTGGGTGGTTGGGTGTAGGGCCACCAATAAAATTTATTGTTTGTGAAATAAGGGTTAATGTTTGGTGCTATTGAAGATAGGGATGGCAGTGGACCTGGGGAAAACCGGGCCCGCCCCATCTCGTCTCGTTTGGACCTGAGATGGAGGACATGAAATGGGGATGAAGGTTAAAATCAAAGCCCGCATACGGGGATGGATTTACGCTTTCCCCCACCCCCATCACCATCTGATCCTCGCCTTGCCCCACCCCCGTCCCGACCCGAATCCTTCTTTAGGGATGACAATGGATCGGGATGGAGGACATGAAACGGGGATGAAGGTTAAAATCAAAACCCGTGCGGGGATGGAGGTCTGGATTTTGAGACGGGGCAGGGGTGGAGACCTTGTCCCCTGCCCCAGTCCGCTGCCATCCTTAATTGAAGAGACTAAATTATATAGAACTATTGAGTGGAGTGGTTGTGAGGGTGCTGAGATGAAGGCACTAGATCAAATCCCACTGGCGCTCGGGTGTAGCGGTAGCTTTTGGAGGTGGGCTATAGAATGTAGGTTGGTCATGGGGCCCCACCCAAGGTTTTTTCTTGCTTCAGAGAGGGTTCTTAGTCATAAAATAAAAGAAAGGAGGTGGACCGAAATCCAGCAAAGTGTGACCTTGGTTTAACAATATAAATCTTGGGACACAGCCAGGATATTATATGTACATGGATCCAAAATAAATTATACTAGGTCAGAATAAAAAAAAAAGAAAAAATTGGACCCTACCACATATAGCCATGTAAATTGGTACTGTCAGACAAACCAGTCATGTCAGTACTAGTGGGATGCTAAAGGTTCAGATATAAGTTGGCTATCCGATTGAATCTGAATCCAGTTAATCAGATTGGGTAGAATATCTGATTGGATCTGAATCCAGTTAGTCGGATTTGGTAAAACAAGCAAGATCTGATTTGGATTCAATATAGAGTATTACATCTGAATTTGAATATGAACCCGAACCAAATTTGAATCTATGGGTATCTGAATCCAAATACATGTAAAAGTTGCATCCAATTAGTTAGTTAATCTAGTCAGATCCATATTTGGAATTGGTTTTTCCCATCTGAATCTGACTAAATAAATATCTGACTAGGCAATATCCAATTAGGTAAGAATAGACCCAAGCACATAGCACATTTTTGTGGACCCCACTCAAAACAGTGCCATGAGTGGCAATCAGATATGAAACGATGAAGACAATCTATGACTTCAAAACTAAAGGCATTCATACATTCCACAAACGTCGTTCCAAGATAATTTAGACTAATTAAACAAAGATTTTATTCTACATAACCCCAAATGGATCCATCAATCTAAGTGGATTGGATCTTCATCTCAGCTTTGATGGCAGAAGCCAGTTGGTCATATGCTTCACCCCATGCAAGCCTCATCTCTTCACTCCATTTTGCTCCAACTGCTTCTTTGACAACCCTCAAGAAAGCCACCTTCACAGCCTTTTTCAATAGAAAAAGAAGCAAAAAATAAATAAATAAACAAGAAAAAAGAAACATTTAGGGTAGTAGTATTTAGTCTCCTTAATTATAAGATGCATGCATATATAGATGCGGTTAAGATATCATTTCCTATCACAATCAAATGATATGATAAACAAGTTTTATAGATAGAGAATGGATTGATCTTATTGGGTATGGGCCATCTTTTTAGGAGGACCCAAATGTGAATCAGGATCCAAATCGGATATGTGACTATGGATTGTGATCCAGGCCATATTTTGATCGAGCTATCCGATACCCTATAATATGGCCTTGAACTAATTGGACTTATTATTTTAATAACAGAAAGCACAGGCCAGGCTTGGTCTATTGAGGTCTAAACTCAATATCGCCTACATTGCCTAATCTGGATCTGGGTCCTGATTAAAACCTTATAAGACTGAAAAAAATCAATAGAAAGCTTATACAAGCTAGTTTTTAGTTGACTTTGGGTTTCATGGTCCAGTTAGACCAGATCTGAATCCAATCCAAAATGTCTAACCTGGACCTTTTTTGATATTTACAAGGACAAACCACCCCGAGAGATATAGCCGTGCTGGCTTTGCCTGCTGTAGTTAAGGTCGTTGTCCTCACAGAGTAAAACTCTGAGGGCTTACCCTTTGCCCCCAGGGAGTTTCCACGCTTTGGCTTGCGCAAGGAGTGACACCCATGAAAACTGAACCTAGACCACCTGCCTAGTGGCCTATATCCCATCCCACCATGCCAAAACATATATAGTATGACCCCAATATAAGCCTATAACATCATAAAAAATTGCAATAAGTTTTACTAATCACACATGTTCCTTGAACAAAAAAAGGTTTTGCTGATCACATCATTACTCTTTGTAAAATCTTTTTATTTCAATGAATTTTCCAGCTTCAATTGGCACTTGCCTCAAAGTGAGCATCTTGGACACCCTTTTTCAGATGGATTGAGCCCATTTTCTTGAGTGTACTTCCTACAGCCACAGCCTTGCCTTGTTCACGAAGTTGAGCAGCCGATTCACAGGTCTACAGTGAATAATAACGTTATAATTCAGTTAAATTCAATGAAACAACCAGCCAACATGCAGCACACAAGGTAATACCACTGCACTTATAGAATTGATCAACGGATATGAGAGAAATATTTTGAATATTCAAGCATAATGTGCAACTCATTTGAGGGTGAGTTACCAATTTTTCTTGTTTATCTTTTATTAAAACAAAATGTATAAATGGAGAGCAAATAATGGGGTCATGTTGACTTAAAAATTAGAGCAGTGATATGACAGCAAGCAATGAGTCCTAAAAGCAACCCTATGTTGTTATACTGGCATAGTAGAAAACAGGGAATTTTGGTATTGACAATAATTTTAGACATGGGTCATCTCCAAAAAATTAAAAATAAAAAAAGATATGGAGGTCTCAGGTGAAGAGCTGAAAACTGAAAACCTTACTATCCAGATTTCCAAACTAAACTTTGTTACATCATTTTCCTTAAAATTGAGAGGATGTACCTAAGTTTAAGTTGGAAACCATGATGTAAAATGTTAATATTGAGCGTATGAGCTTATAAAACTGCAGTATAAAGCTAGCAAGAGAGAGAAAGAGACTTCTGTCCGCTCAGCTTTCTCATAAACGTCCCTTCATATGGACAGGGATTTTCACATTAATAGAGGAAGATGGTGGGAAAAACCAGAACCCACTTGTGCCATCCACCATGATATTTTTATTTTTTCACGAAGGACGAGAAAACCTGCACCCTCTCGGGATCAGAGACCTAGTCGCACTGGCAGTCTACATATTTACGGTAGCTTTCCCGATGCGCAGCGCACCTTTGCCCCCCAAGGGAGTCACTCAGCTTTGGTTGAGCAAGGGATAAGCAAGGTATCCTTTGCCCTCATTAATGTAAGAGGTTTGCTACTCAATATGAATGAAATCCCTTCTACTGCACCAAACCCCTTGGGGCTTAGCACCATGATACTTAAATGTTTGCTTTTATAAATGGGGAAAGGGAAGAGAAAGAATGCAAACTCACTATTTTTCATTAAAACTACATTAGAAAAACAGGCATATAATGTTAGTGGAATGCTTACCATGGTGAAGACTTTAACAACATGAGACCTAAGCTTAGGATTGTTTTGGGGAGAAACATTGGGATCCTTGATAAAGTAGAACATGCCTCCAGCCTCAGGTATCATCTCCCCAACTCTGATTCATCCATCACCAAAACCATGAAGCATTTCAGCTAATTAAAATCCACAATATGAACATCCCTTATCACAAAAGAATGTTCAATACCTATAAGAGTTTTTACTTACAAGGCAAACATCTTGAGACCTAGCTCTTGGACATGGGGCTTCATCATTTCCCATGATTCCTTCACTAAGGCCTCTTGCTCTGCACTGAAACCAATCGATGCCATGATGATGTGATGATGGCTTACTAAACTCACAAGAAAGAAGAAGAGAAGATAGACAATTATCTTACTCATGTACAGTATAAATACATGCAGAGTGCTTTCATTTTCAATGCCACCTACATCAGTTCTTTGACAAGTTTCATTTTTTAATTTATTTACAGAGTTTGATATAGCAGTCCAAACATTAAAAATATCAATGTCTCTATCGCTACATTACATTTTCAGAATTGTCCTCCCCATTGAGGTTTACTTCCATTATTGTCCAGGGCACAATGCAAGTCAGCCAACCTACTTAGTGCAAACACCAAGGTGGAAGGGAAGATTTTGGTCACAGGTGTCCCCAAGTGATTACCTAAAGAGGGCATTCTTATGTAATATGTGGGCATAACTGGATTCCTAGGGTTACTTCCTCCCCAAGTTCCATCAATTAACCTTTAGTGATTCCACATTCAATGCAATCTTCTTGGTTGGTTGTGTTGGTATACCCCTAATAATAGTCATGGCCAACTTGCAAGTTCTGTATAAGCATGCAATATCAAGAGAGACTGGCTTTTGCAAAAATTGGAAGTACTTACCTAGGTAAAGTCCAGACACAGACAAACAGGGGCTCTGCTTGTTGTTTGGTAGGAGGACTTAGTGCACAATCAAACCCTAATTGTACGACTGTATAACTGGTGAGGGTCTGCCTCAATGTTGTAAGTATCGGCCGATACTTATTGTATCAGCAGAAAATCGATATGCTTCATCCCTGAATCGACAATTTTTAACTAAATATAAAAATATTTAAAATTAATTTTAAATATTAATTTAATGGCTTTAACACAGGTTCTGATTGGCACGTAATATTTTTTAATTATTTTTTGGCTGATTCAGAACGATTCACTTGAGAATTGGTATGGGTCGATTCACCTGAATCGTTCGCCAAACGATACAGGGTCGATAGCATTGGTAACCTCAGCTTATCTATAAATAAAAAGCAGTATGTGATCATTGTTGGCGTTACCTGAAACAACATACACAGAAAGCGTACCTGCAAGTATATCTGTTGACACCATAGAGTGTGTGTGCGGATATTCGACGTTCTCCTCATCCGGTTGATGCCCACTATGAGCCCAGGCCTTAGGTCGACGATAGGACCCTGTACCACGTAAACCGGAATATGAAATTTGGGTAGGCTATTGCCATGAATCTCTCATCAACTTCGTAGCAGCCAACTCCCTTATATAATGGGGAAAGAGGCAGTTACGTACGTAACTGCCACCCACTATTTTCCCATTATGTGGTCCACTAATGGTGTCAAACTAGGTCACCCAAATGGGTTGGACCCAGATCTGTTATGTTCAACATTCTCCCACTTGATCCATTGACACCAAAAATGCACTAAATTGAGGTTTATACCGTTATCTCGATTTAATTCTTCATATGAGTTCACATGCTATCCTTTATCACAAGAATGAATCATAGGAGTCATAAACACTCTTTTATGAAATGTCATATTCTCATGTACTGTACTATAATTCACCTTCAGTGCTTAAGCATGTTGAAATTACCTTTATGAATAGGTTGGTCTCTTACCTATTCTTTTTTTTGGTCCTTTAATATTGTTATTATGCTATTCTCTCTAAGCTATATGAGAGATCCATTATGCAAAATCAACAATTTACAAAGTCATAGAGAATCAAATGTGATCACATAATGTATTGTCATACATAAGAAAGAATAAAAAAGACTCATCCTCTTTACATGTTGGGAATACAATCCCGGTACTAGCCCTTTAGTAAGAGGATCTAGAGTCATTTCCTTCATCCCAGTTGTATCAATACATACCAGATGATTCTCAGTCCTTTCATTAACAACAAAGTATTTTAACTCTATGTGTCGACACGAGATCGAGCTCTTGTCGTTATTTGAAAAGGACATGGCTACTTCATTATCACAAAAGATCTTTAGTGGTTTCTCAATAGAACCCAAGATCCTTAATAAAGTTTCTTATCCAAATGACCTGAGATAAAACCTTGTATAAAATTAATAATTTCAGTCCCAATGGATTTCACAAATTCCTTCATTGTTCTGTGAGAGATAACACCTCGAATATTCAGAGCCACTCAAGATTGCAAAAGCAATAGGCTAAGATTATTCGAATACTCTCACTTCTCATGGACATTATTTTGAGCATTCCCACTTCTCATAGACAACCTTCAAAATGGTTGTTCTATTTTCCGTATGAATGGGAGGTAAATCACTCTATACGCGATTTATATTGAAAAGGTAAATATGAGACCCTTTATTATTCACCTTTTTTTAGACAAGTATAGTTGAGTCATTATCGTTCCACTTTGGTGGAAACGACAATACTGATAGTTGTTTCGTCTCTTCAATTATCAAGGAATTGACTTCAGTTGATGAAACTAGCAGATCATGTGACTAGAGGCAATTCAGCATTGTACCTTTAGGTACAAATATGCTTCATGGGCTGAAATACACATCTATTATAACACCTTATGTGAATTTGGAACACAACAACTTACCTTTGGGTAGAATCATTGTTTCATAAACTCACACACAATCATAATAACGAATCTTAAAATGGTTCAAAAAATTCTTAATCAATACGACTCAGATCACTTTAGTGATAACATGAATCGGTCAATAAAGATCTTTTACCGAAAATATATTCGTATTATGAAGCATGCCCATACATATATATTTTAATGCTTGTATATTCATGACAAAATATACTTTATATCAAAAAATACAAGTTCATGCTTCAACCTATATGCATATACTAATTTTGATAATAAAATATCATGAATTTAGTCATAATTCATGCTCAATGTTTAAAACCATCATGCATGACTTAACAAACATGAAACACATAAATTAATATGCACAAGCATGCTTTCTATACAATAAACACTTTATAAAGCATGAAAAATAACTAAAACAAGCTCATATAGGTAAAACTCAGAGTCCTCAAGCAGAAAACAATCTTATATGACCCCGAACCGGTCTGAAAATACTCTGAATCGGTTTGAAACGACCCCGAACCGGTCATCCAAAGGTCCAAACCTATTTTGAACCTTATGAACTGGTGTCAAGTATAAACAAAAGTTCATAAAAACCCTATAAATGTATGCTAAAATCCCTGTATCTTTTAATATTTATGAAAATAGGATCTTGGCATCTCGAAACCAGTGAGAAACTGGAAGGAACTAGTCAAAAAATGCTCTGAACCGGTCCCCAAAGGGGCCAAATCAGTCCCTGATCCGGTTCAGGCCAAATAGTGTTTGGACCCTGACTGAATCCGGGTCAGACCCGACTTGAATTGGATTCGGGTCGGACCTGACTTTAACTGGATCTGGCTTAAACTGGATCCGGGTCGGACCCAACTTGAACTAGATCCGAGTCAGACCCAACTTTAACTGGATCCGGGTCGGACCCGACTTGAACTGGATCCGGGTCAGATTTAGTGTAAACCGAGATCGGGTCTGACCTGGTATAAACTGGATTCGGGTCTGACCCGGTACTAACCGAATTTGGAACTTCTGATTAGATCCAGACTCGAATACCTTATAGGTCCGGACCGTAACTTGATCCAAAAATGAATCTGGGTCTTCCAAATTAGACCCATACCCGAATACCTGATGGGTCTGTATCACAACTCGATTCAAAATATTTTGGATCTCGACCCAGTTAGAAAGGATCAGACCAGACCCAAAACCAAATGGGTCCGACTCTAATCTAATCGGATCAGATCCTATCACCGACCTAGACCCCAAATAGATCTGGGTCTCTTTAGGAGATTGGTTCCTAAGCTCGATCCAAAATGACAGTTCTGACCCAGACCTGGACCCGATACTAAATGGGTCCGAGTCTACAGGACCAGACTCAGACCCAATGCCTTATGGGTCCAGGTCTGGTCATGAGACAAAACCGCAGACCAGATCCAAGGTAGATTCGAATCCTATATATGGATCCAATCCCAAAATGGATCATACCTAGACCCGAACACCGAATGGGTCCAGGTCCGATCTTGGGAACTGATAGTCAATGGATCCAGACAGACCCGATCCACCCAAAATCCAGAATTGGATCGGGTATGCCACCAGGTCAGAATACCCGATCCGGTCATCAGGCGTTAACACAGAAACCAGAGGTTTTTTGTTTACACAACCCCGAGAAACTGAAACGGTTTCTCTCCTTCGAATGTCACGGCGACCCACGATCGCTTGCCGACGACCAAACGTCACCCCACGACGACTCCCGCAACCTGAGTTCACTGGCGATAAAGAAAATCCCTTCGATCCTGGCAGTTTGAGGAGGAAAAGAGGAGAAGCATGTCACCCCTTCGGCGATGACCCACGTCGCAACACAGCGACAGACACCGACGGTCGGCCGAAAGCAAACGACGATGACGATGGCAACCAACAGTCGCCCCTTCCGGCATATCGCCCCACGGTGATCAACCCGATTTCCCCCGGCAATGGCTGACTCCACTCCAACCCCACGGCTGAAAGATCAGAGAAAGGGGTTTTAATTTGTGGATTCCATGCGTTACCAGACGGATGTTGGCAGTCCGACACCCTCCTGGTGACGTCTGCAGCGACACTCTAGGTGATATCCTCGGTGACATCATGAGGCAAAAATTTGACGCCAGCAAAGCCCCCTGCAGCCCGACGGTCACAGGTAAAACCCTCAATCTATTTTTTTTTAAATGAGGGTCATCGGAGCTGCTACCGCCACCGGCGTACGGTTACCGAGAAAGGTAGTCACCCTGCGGTGATTGTCACCATCGTCCGATGACCAACATCGCCCCACGGCAACGGGCGATCACCATAGGGTGGCTCTGTCGCCAATGAGGGTTGTTTCCCCATGGCAACAGTCTATCGAGAAAGACTGTCGCCTCACGGCAACAGTTGCCATTTACTGGCGACCAATGTTGACGAGTTGCCAGGAAACACTGTTGCCCCACGATGACAGTTCAGTCTGTTGCAGTCGCCTCACAGTGATAGACTGCCGAAAAAACAGTCACTTCACAGTGGCTATTGTCGTCAACCTACGACCTACGTCACCTCATGACGACAATCACAACAAACGACAGCAGGCTCGCACACATCCACGTGCAGCGGTATGCGTGGTAGTGGGCCCATAACCTAATGTTAGTGTTACTTGAAACAACATACACAGAAAGCATACCTGCAAGTGTATCTGTTGATGCTACAGAGTGTGTGTGCGAATGTTCGGCGTTCTCCTCATCTGGTCGACGCCCATGATGAGCCTAGGCCTTAGGTCGACGATGAGCAAAACCTTATACCACGTAAACCCGAATGTGAAATTTGGGTAGGCTATTACCATGAATCTCTCTTCATCTTCGTAGCAGCCAACCCCCTTATATAATGGGGAAAGAGGCAGTTATGTACGTAACTGCCACCCACTATTTCCTCATTATAGCCCACTAACAGTGTCAAACTGGGTCACCCAAATGGGTTAGACCCAGATCCGTTATGTCCAACAATCATCTTGGCTTTGCTGCCATTCAACATTTTTTTTTTTTTAAAGGCAAGCTGGGGACCAGTTATACAAAGCTACCAATTGGGATTTGAATGCACTAGCTACTACTACGATATGGCCCAACGGTCGTATTCATGTCTTCCAATGGGAGATTTTTTATTTAATTTTGTAAATTTATCCTTTTGGGGTTGGTCATATTGACATTTATGAGGCCAAAAAGCAGTTGACATTTTGGGACTATATCTTTGGGTGAAAGCCAAGCAAACAAATACAGATATTATAATGAAGGGGTGGGCAATGGATAGGGAGGTGGGCCAAACCGGCTCAGCTTATCATGGGTTGAGTTTGGGTCAAGATTTTAAGTTATGATCTGTTAACTATTGGGCTGAAACCTGACCCGTTATATACATGATTCCAACTTGGGTTGACTTGCGGGCTATCAGGCTAACCCGATGAGCCTGTGCGACCTGATTAATTGTTTAGTAGGTGGTTGAATACAATGAATAGCAACTTAATAACTATTAGTCATTTACTTAATTAGTTGCATTTATTATATGAAAAATAAAAAAGATAATTAGATGAGTGCATTATTTTTTCATTTAATGCATTGTTTTTGGTATTATAATAATTAATCTATAAAGTTCATTTGAAAACAACCGACAAAATGGTTTGGACCGGGCTGGACCAACCTGCTGAGCATTGACTTATTGGGCTAATGGGCTGCTCTTCAAACCCGAGCCAGTTAAGAATCGGGCCAAAACCCGGCTCATTATCAAGCCATCTCTGGGCCGGGCTGCACTTAAAATCCAATGGCCGCACTTGACTCAAAAGTTAAATCCCTGCCCTCGGAGTAGGGGTGGCAATTTCTGACACGACCCGCCAACCCGCCTCTTAGGCGGGTTCGGGTTGGGCTTAAGCCAACCCGTTTAATAAACGGGTCGACCCGCGTAACCCGTTTATTAAACAGGTCGGATTCGGGTTGGGGGTATGCCAACCCGCCAACCCGGCCGACCCGTTTAATAAACGGGTTAGGCGGGTGGGTCAACCCGCCAACCCGCCAACCCGTCTGCCCGACCGTCAACCCGCCAACCCGACCCGCCAACCTGCCTACCTGCCAACCCGATTCGTCAACCCGTCAACCCGACCCGCGAACCTGAAAACCCGTTTACCCGACCCAACCCATTTATTAAATGGGTTGGCGGGTCGTGTCGGGTTACCCGTTTATTAAACGGGTCAGGTTTGTGTTTGCCACAGCCGACCCGTTTAATAAACGGGTCGGGTTCGGGTTGAGGTATGCTGACACGCCAACCCACCAACCCGACCCGATTGCCACCCCTACCTCGGAGCCTATGTTGGGAATCAGTTTTTGGAAGTGAGTCATGAAAATAGAACCTTGACCGCTCGTCTGTCTGTCAAGGGAGACGGTCATGAAAATTAAAACTTTTTTAAATTTTTTTTAATAGCCAAGATAAAAACAAACACTTTTGATATTTGAGCCCAAGATCTCTTGGTCATGACAGTGCAACTTAGCTATCCGGCTATCTCCTTGGCAGAACAAATATATTTTTTTAAAGGCAAGCTGGGGTTTGGCAGACCCCACCAGTTATTATTCAATGTACCACTGGGTTTTGAACCAGCAACGTCCAATCTGGGACCCATTGGAGAGCCAATAAAAGCCATTTACCACGTCCAACGACCAACACAGGTTTGTTGGCCGGATCATCCAAGCTGAGTCGGTGGTAGACTAACAGTGTGAATTGGTTGGATTTGGGCTGGATCTTATCAGATCTCAATCTAAATCAGAAATATAAACATCAGATCTGAGCAGTTAAAATTGAACTCAGCTTTTAAATACATGTGGTAATACTGGATCCAGAATAATAAAACAAAAACAAGCCGTTTATATGTAAAAAAAAATACAATTGGGTTTGGTTTTAATTCGGATCAACTTTAGATCTGGCTTAAAATGCTGATCTGAATCTGACCGGAAATCGAAAGCAATATGATTGAACAAATTCACCATGAGCCGGGTTTGGGTCAAGGTTTTAGGCCCTGACTCATTAGCTATCAGGCTGAAACCTGTCCTTACATAAATGGGCTGTGCTGGGCTAGCCAGTCAGCACAGACTACAAGGCCAACTAGATGGGCCTAAGCTACCTAATTATTTTTTTTTAGTAGTTGATTGCATAGTAACTTCATAACTATTACTATTCATTGATTATACGAGAAATAACAAGTTAATTAGTTGAGTGCATTAATCTTTTATTTAATCCATTATTTTTGTATTATAAGAATTAATTTATGAACTTCATTCGAAAATAACCTACAAACAGGTTTTGAGCAAAGCTGGACCAACCCACCTAACATTGGTCTATTGGACCAATGGGCCGGGTCATGTGTTGCTTTTCAAACCCAACCTGTTAAGAACCGGGCCAAAACCACACCCATTAATAAATGAACCGGGTCATCTCTGGGCTGGGCCGCTCTTAAAATCTGAGGTTCTAACCAGGCTTGAGCTGGTTTTAATTATGCGTCTATATTTTCTTTCGGCCAAACCATTTTGCTCGGTTGTATTGGCATAAGACTTTTAATGTAAAATACCATTGAATTTCAAATATTTTTTAAAATCATTTGACATGAATTATTCTTTTGAATCTATGAACAATAGATATATTGGTTTTGGATTGATTCTTAAAGAGGTTATGAAAATTTTTAAAGATTATTAAAACTTAATATTTGTGCATAAGAAAGTAAATCCAAGTATATCTAGAATAGTTATCCATAAATATTACATAATAAACATAACCACCTTTAAAGGTAATGGGAGTAAGACCCCAAACATCTGAGTGCACTAATTCAAAAGATTTAGATAAAAAAAACTCTAGTTTGCAAATAAAAGGAGATTTTTATTTTGCAAAGAATGCAATCGGTACAATGAAAAACTTCATTACAAATTATTTTCAAATGTGGTACAATATGCTAGGATGACCTATCCTTTGCAAAAAAATATTCAAGTTTTGCACATTTGTAACAAAATATATCTTTTGGATTAATCAACTGATTCATATAGTAGAGATCTTCCTTCCAATGACCTTCTCCAATATGATTCCATGACTAAAGATCCTACACCTAACATCAGCTTGCTGGGAAGAAGACACTACACCTATAAGCGACAATTTGGGAAACCAAAAGTAAATTCACGTTAAGTTTTAGAATAAATCTTATTTTAGAAATTGAAAAGTTTGAAAATTTATTGAAATCCCAAATTATTTTTATGTCAAGAGACGACCCATTGGTAGTAAAAACACAAGTTTTGCTTGAATTAGTGCTATAATCGATAAAAAAAAAATCATTTGGAGTCATATGAAAGGATGCCTTGAAGTCCAAAAGCCAAGAAATCTTACCAAGATGTGAGGATGTAGAGACTGCGAATCTCGAGATAGAGGAAGTTGAATTCCTGAAGAGCAGTTGTAGAGCTTTCACTAATTGAGATAATGTCATGGTTTAAATGGATTTGGAATCTCCACCGGTCCCACTCTTGTTCTCTTGAGAAGTCTCTACTAACGCCACTTTTTTCTTATCTCTATATTTGAAGTTCGAATAATATGGCTTAATGTGCCCCAATTTTATACAATTATGACAACTGATTTTTTTTTTACCGTCATCATTGCATGACTTCCTAAAATAAGGTTTGGTAAAGAGAGGAAGCTTATAGGTATTTGTGTTGGTCTTGAATCTAAATATGACCAACACATTATCTATTGTCGCTTCAAATTAAGACAGATATAGTCTTTTCTCTATGAATAATATTCAATCATACTTGTTCAAACTTGGGTCTAAGACCCCTCATGAATCAAGAATTTGTTTCTTCATTTGAAGAGCGTTCTCCCAAAGGCTCTAACTTAGCCATTTGATCCCAAAGTCTTTTAAGAGTGATATAGTACCCTCTAATAGATTTATCTCCTTGCTTGCAATTGTAGATGTGATCCTCAGCTATGCTTTTTTTGTATAAGTTTGTTTAATAATCTCTCATGCTTTGTCGCTCTTTGTAAATTCAAGGATGTTAGAGCATGTTTTTCATTCATACTTCCCATGAAGAGGGAGAGGGCCTTGGCATGTCCAACCTCTCATTATTTATGGGTTTTGTTGTAGTCCAACAATGCCTTCTTTCGTTTGCTTCCTTTAAGTGCCTCTTCTTTAGATGTTTCATTTTCTTCAATTACGATTTTTATGAGAAGAGGTTGAGGTTCCAGAGAAGAGCCATTAACATGTTGCTCCAAATCTTTGCCCATGATAATTCTTTCCACCGTTGTGACCCACATGTTGTAATTGCTTTCATCAAACTTAATGAGAATAGGGCTACAAAGATATGCAAGTGTGCACAAGTATAACAAATCACTTATGGCCAAGATACAACCTAACAAAAATAGCACAAGCGCCTAGGTAAGTGGGAAAGCGTGCTTCCGAAATACATGGGAAAGCATAATTTTTTAATGGGAAGCGTGCTTCCCTTTAATGGGAAGCGTGCTTCCCATCATGCTTCCCCCATTTTTAAATTTTTTTTTTATTTTTTTCGCTTCTCCCTCACTTCCTAGGTCGCTTCCGGTTCGCTTCCTAGATGATTCCTGATTCGCTAGTGGTCCCCTGCTTCCCGCTTCCTAAAATTTTGAAAGTGCCTAGCTTCCCACTACTGCTTCCTCAACTGGCAACCATGGTTCTTACTACCATCAGGCTCTCATCACAAATGTTGGTTTAGATGGAGAAGTGGCTGAAGTCAAAGTGAAGGGCTCTAAGACAGGATGGATACAAATGGGGAGGAACTGGGGTCAGAATTGGCAATGCAATGCAATGCAAATTTGATAGGCCAGCCTCTGTCTTTTTCGGTCAGCAGCAGTTCTGGAAAATGGGTAACATCCTTTAACGTTGCTCCTGCAGATTGGCAGTTTGGCCAGACATTTGAAGGCAAACAATTTGTAGCACGATTCCCACAATTCCCTTTTGTAGAGATGCATTGGAGAATTGCTACTGTTCTGCAGAAACACCAAAAATCTTCTGTCCAAAGGAAAGAAGAAAAACGCACAAGACATGGTGCTGCTGTTCTGAAAAGTATCTAATCCAAGCATAGATGTGAAAGGAATCAAGCTTGCCAATCAAAGGTGTTCTCATTTGTGATTAAATTCGATATTCTCATAACTTTGTCTGGGGGTCTTTCATAAAAAGTAGTAATATTTTCTAAGAATTCATAAATCACAAGAAAGCAGACCATGATCATTTCAAGAATGACAGCAGGGTCCCACGTGCACTTTGAAGACATCAGCAAGGTGCCCAGATTTCCCATGCCTCTAAACTTCCTACCATTGCATTTGTTTTTCAGAATTGTTGCCTCCACTGCAACAGGTTGCAGGAAAGATGCACATAGAATTGGGATGTTAGCTATTTCTTCATCACCGATGCACCATTGTTGTTAGATATCTAAAGTAGTAGCTGTCACAGGGATACTTCAATTTATGCTGGTGTTATGTCTACCATTCCAGCGTTAGAGCAGTAGCGACATGTTTCATCTTGACCAACTAAACTTTAACAAATCATCTGTTGTTCCATGTATGTTCTTTGTATCAAGCTCCTTCATCGATGGATTTAATGCATGTTCTTTGTAGGATTTTTTGGTAACGATTAGATGCTTTTCCCTACATAGAAGGCAATCCTCACTCATTTAGACGACAGATGGTGCGTTGCATCATGCAAAAAGTGGCATTTTTTTGGTAAAGAAAGCATCACCTTGCATAGAATCCCATATAGGCAACACAAATGCAGGTGGCTTGTGCAAAATTTACACTTTCATGGGCTTGTGAAAGCATTGCCCATAATTGGTTAAATTATATAGTTAATGGTACATTTTCCTCATAGTAATACATTGGTAGGACATCTGCTAGACTTTCCAGTTTGTAGAGAAAGAACAAGAAGAAACACGATGCAAGTTAGGGTAGGAATTGAAAATTTGGTTAAGTGTCAAAACTCTGGCAATGGTTGTCTGAGAGAATGGTGTTGGAAAGGCAGATTGTACAAGAGCAGGATTGGAGTTCCAATAACTGAAGGGCTTTTACTTTTCCACTCTTCCTCCCTTAAATTGCTTAGTTCTCAAACAAAAGGCCTTAGGGAATTCAGTTTCTTTTTTCATTTGTTTTGAGGGCCTACCATTGGAGTGGTGTGGAATCCATTGCATGAGGTTTTGCTTGGGAGCATGTGGAAATGGTATTTGAGAGTGTTGGCATAAGAAGTGCTAACTCAAATTAACTAGCACCATAGAGGTGGTAATTTACAAATTCATCACCAACACCCACCCAGGCATCTACTTCAGTGGTGCTTTCAACTACCATCTAGTTCAATTTTTCAGGCGTATTAAGTGGCTCTTTCCCAAACACCTTCCAGTGAAAATGCGAAAGGAACTACTGAACTATCCCAAAATAGTGCTATAGGAAGTTCCAATATGTGGAATCCATAGCTGTAAACAGTGTCCGTCTCCCAAACAAAGCCTTCAGTTTTTAGAACAAAGAACATATATTAGAATGGAGTCACCAAAAGAAAGAGATCACTACCCTAAAAACGAAATGTTGATCAAATATTATTATGATACGAAAAAGAAGAGCACAAGGACAGTCAGGAGCTTCGGCTGCTTCACAATGCTGTAGTTGGACCAGCAGTGAGTCACTGTGCTCCAATTAGAAACTGGTGCATCTGTATGCAACCCACTATAACATGGGTGACAACCCTGATAAACAGCAGCTATGCAGCAAAAAGTATGTGTGTGTGTGATGGCAGTGAAGCTAGGAGTCATCACCAATATGATTCGAACCAAGTTCACTTGGTCAAGATAGTGTCTCTGACTGGTCCATCTATCTTATATGAACCCAACAAAAGGTTACAAACAGAACCATTGAGCTTAGCACTACACGAATAAAGGCCATGTGCAATTCAATGTTCAACAAACATCGGTAGATGAACTGGATTAGTTTGAAGCTGGTGCAACTTTTCATTATCATCCTCAACCATCATCACCATTATTACTGTTGCTATCATAAGATGGTAGTACTTTACCCTTAATTAGACTAATTAGTAGAGCTAAGAGAAGTCCACGGTAGCTATTAAGTCTAGTCACCCTAACTACCAATGGCATCTGTTTCCATAATCTGATACGTCCAACCCACATGCACATCTTTTAGCTAAGCCAATGGGGAATATGAACCACCATATTCCAGTCTTCCAGCATGGAAGATGTACTATGCAGTTTGGCTTCACTGTATACCAGAAAATTTTTATGCCTCTCAAACTCTCAACAGTCCACAATGGTACGGGTCTTAAAAGGAACTCCTGCCTGCTGCTCAAACTGTTTTGGTTCAAGAACATGAACCAGATCAAATGATGTATGATCTCAAGAAAACAGCAACATCGAAATCCATGGAGAATACCAACAAATTCAGCAGCCGTGACTATTATCTCACATACATCAGAACTTCTCTATGGTTGCACATCTGCATATACTTCATGCCTTCTGAATCTTGTCATACAACAAAATTATGGTAGTCATGGGCTTTCTTCTTTTTCAATAAGGAACTCCAAAGGCACACCAAACTGCTTCTCTGCTTCATGCCTAAGACTAGCAGAAAGACTGAATTCTCCTTTTGAATCCATACCATTTATAAGTACCTTAAATGTTGACTCATCTGGTTCAAAACCCACCTTCTTCATCAAGTCGAAACATTCCATGGCGATTCCAGGCATGTTGAACTCCATCAGGGTTTTCACGAGTGAATTGAAACCTTCATCTTCAGCTTCACAAATCTCAAACTTCATATCTGAGAAAAGAAGTTCAACCTTTTCAATCATTCCGTTCCTTGCCAATACTGTAATTATTTCGGCATACAATGATACTTGAGGTTTGTACCAGTGCTCCTTTCGAACATCATCAAATACCTAAACATGTAAAACAAAATTCAGCAATTGGCATATCGATCAATTTCCATATTGCACAGGAAACAGGAAAATTAAAGTGGCAACCCAGCTGGATTGACTCGATATCTTATGAGGCCACTTTGCCTGGGCCCATATTTCAGCCTGTCATACAGGCATACTGTGAGCCTGCTTGACAAATCAGCATGTTCAGTTTAGCATTGCGATCTGTTTAGGCTGATTTAGACATGATTGTTGATTACCATGGGAAAGCATGACTAACTCATAAAATCTCATCTCTACCCAGTTCCTTTGCTGACTCGGGCACACTAACCTGTATTTAAATTCTATTGAACTGTGTGTGTGTGCACATGTGCACACATGTTTGAGCATCTAGGCATATCCTGTTAATTTCCACAGTCTTTAGTGGATGTCAACAAGTTCAATAAACTAATCTGCCACTAACAAATTCTTAAATATCAAGCTGGCACCTAGTATTTATTGCCACTACCAGTCTAGCAGTTGTATTTTAAGCATTAGATATGAAAATATTTTTTCCATTACAAGTAGAAGAGACAAAAATAATTTGTCCAGAGAAGTAAACCAAATTTATATCAACAAGAAACCTTTATGAACATTAAATTACTTATAACTTCCCAAGTTTTTTAATTTCTTTTTTTATTTCATTTAATTGGCCCATCTTAAATCTGATTTTTAGTGAGAAAAAAATAGTAGGGTTATAAAACAAAAGGTAGTTTTTAATATCCAAAATTGACCTTTCATTTTTTCAGTGCTCTAATGTTCAGCGAAGAACCTTAATTGTTATTTGTTAAGATTCACTGCTATAACCAAAATATGAATATATTTTTCTTAGGACAATTCCGATCCAAGGTTCTCTTCTTGATATCAGTTGGTCTCAAATGATGATTCAACAAGTTTTTCAGAGGTCCAGTTGATTGCAAAAAATTATCTCTACTGATATCTGAAAGTTAAATTTATGATTTATTTCAACTTTACATTTATAAGATTAACAAGCAACGAGCCATCAACACCAAGTTAAAGAGAACTCAAATAAATAACATTCACAAGTACATGTTTCATAGAGATCTGTAGAATATGAGCAATACAAAAATAATCTGCCTAGATGAGAAAGGATGGTTCAGCAATATTTTTGCCTAGATGAGAAAAGATGGTTCAACAATATTTGACTGCCGAAAAGCCATCCTGAATCTTAATTTTTTTTTTAATTCATCAAAATACATAAGTAACGAAAATTCAACAACCTAACAAAAAATTAGAAAGGAATAGGCCTTCAAGATAACAAGCAGAAGTCATTAAAAACTATGGAGATGGGAAAATGTACAAAGCAGGGCAAACAGCTGTATCATCCTCCCTGCAGCAATCATCTCTAAACCTCAATTTACAGCAAAAATCAATTGACTTCAGTAGACTTGTCTCAAGTTCTCCAATTTTGAACAAGTATTAGGCCTCTTTTCATTTTCTTTCTTTTCCTTTTTGATAAGTAATCAGGGGGAATAGCCTGAGATGTTACATGAACCTAGGACCCCTCATTGAAGATATCATAACTCTCTTCCCAAACTAGCTAGCACCATCGAGCAGAAACAATATATCAAACTGTCTTCATGTGTATGCAAAAGGTCGTAGATTGGCAGGAGATGGTAGGTTTGGGATACCGGGATGGTAGATAGACACCTCAATGAGTACGTAAAGTCATTGACAAACATAGACAGGAAATTTTCCCTTTTATGTTTATTCCAAGGGATACATAGAAAAGAAAAGAAAGAAGGAAAACATTTAAAATTTGGAGGAAAAAGAAAGAAAAATTGAGAAAACACAAAAAACTTACAAAAGAAAGCCTTTTATAGGAAAAAGAGCAGACGAAAAAAAATCACCTTCACAAGATTTAACAATCCCATGGAACACCAGAAGTGTTGGAAAATCTTACGGTATTAGCCATTTCATTGGAATTTTGTATCTGAACTAGTACAATAACACTCATGAGAAACAACAAACCGTAAACTTTGCAGGTTAATTAGAATATAAACCCCAAAGAATCATGAAAACAAGTAGAAATTTCAATCGTCCCTGGAAATAATAATTGAAGATACAAGCAATTACTGGTTTTAGATCGAATTGGGGAAAACAAAATCACCATATCGAACAAAAAAGGCACACAGATAAGCTCTTGACACAACAGAAACTCAAATTACATCATAAATTTATACTTGAAACAGATATGGAGGTACCAATACCAATACATGGTCGAATAGCGGAGGAACAATATCAACAACCAAATTCACAAGCACTACATACGGCACGAAATCATTCGGACAAAAAAAAAACGAAGCCTCATTGTAAGAGAAGACAGAAAACCCACCTGGAGTGCCATCACGCACTCGTCCTGCCTCAGCAACTCGCGGAGAACCGCGACCATGTCCGCCTTGATGAGCCGCCGGACCTTGGTTTCAAAGACGCGGCCCCTGGAGACCTCGTCGTTCTTGGACAGCTTCAGGGCGTGGACGGTCTGGATCGCCTCGATGCTGAGGTTGCGCCCTTTCTGCAATGGCTTCCTGTTCTTGCTCCTGTCCCTCATAGTGTGAACCGGCCGTGAGGGTCCGGACCGCCATGGCTGCACCGGATCGGAAGGTCTCGCCGCCGGGAGCTCGGTGAGTCGCAGACCAGCAACCGGAACTAGGGTTTTGGGAGACAGGAAGAGAATTTGGGGCTGGAATTGAACAGAAATCATGGCACCTTCTTTAGACCACAGCTGCAGGTGGGAAGGCTAATCCTCAGCTCGCTTGGTTCTCTATTTTGAGATGAGGTGGTATTTATAGACGGCGGGGAATAATTTGCCGGGAAATTTTGATTAGGTTGGACCAAGATTGCCCTCATGTCTATAGTCAAGGACAAGAGAAGGATATCAGTTTTGACTTTTTTTTGTTCCAACTCGGTTTTTGGACCAGGACCAGTTATGGGTTCGGATTTTGGTCGGATCCGGCCCATACCAAATATGACCATTCAGGTATTGGCTAAATTATCCAGATTCAAACACAGATTTGGAAGAAGAAAAGCTTATAATGGATACAAATTTTTTTTTTTTTATAATTGGATTTGGATATCTGTCAAATCTGAATATCCATCAGACCTGGTAACCAAACTCTGATATAGTTTTGGCTTACTACATCTGACTAAATAGAGATCTGATTTGATCAGATATTGGATAAAATTTGATCCATTGATATCCCTAAGAAGACCCGAGTATGTTGATGCCAGTTAGAGGGCTAATCAGGTGCAATTACATTGCACACTTTGAGTGTGCTGCTGCACCTGCCTGCCCTCCATCTTCTGTTGGGCCTCACCTTAGTGACAAAAGTTAAAAACGGAAAAATTTCGGGAGTAAAAAAATTCAGGAGATTTTGAATTTTTTCATAAATCTTGCATTTTTTGTCAAAAATCTTGACAATAAAAAATAAATTTAAAAATATAAAAAAATATTTTTATAAGAAAATATAAATAAAATACATTTAATAATAAAAATCTTGCAATAAATATCTGCTGAAATGGTAAATATCGTTATATTTGGTACGGTCTGAAAATCTCGTGAGAAATTGCTGTTTTAAACTTTCAGGCAATTTCTCGCGATATTATCGCAAGATTTTTATAAATCTCATGATATTTGTTATAGCGGGCTTCACAACTGACAGATTGTCGGCTAAATATAGAGGGCAGTGGCACAAACAATTCAAATTCTGAACAGGATCGAGTTGAATCAATCAAATTTTAACCAGCAAATGATGTGTCTATAAAATATTAAAAATTATTTTTTGGATGCCATTAAATCTACGGATTAGCAATGATGCTAACAACAATGGTGGGTGTGTCCATAACTTTCAGAGGTGGGCCACGTAAGGCAGGTGGTCATGGGCTCTCACCTTATGAAGAGAAAAAAAATATTAGTCAAATATGGATCCTGATTGGACCTCTTTTGTTATATTTGTATATATTTTTGGATAATAAATAGGTAGGGAGTCTCTGTGACAAATATCACGAGATTTATAAAAAACTAACTTAATAAATGTGTCGCCGTTATTGGTCTTAACCCTATGTCGCTGTTATCTACTATAACGACTTAGTTGAGTTAGCTTTGCCTGTCGTACTTATGGTCATTGTCTTAGTAGAGTAAAACTCCATGAGATTACCCCTCATCCCAGGGAGACCTTGCTTTGGCTTGCCAAAGAGGGTGGCAACCATAAGATTTGAACCTAGCTAGATCACCCGCCCAACGGCCTAAGCCCTATCCCACTACACCAAACACCTTGGGGCTACCCCTTGTTAAATATCAACAAAAAAAAACTAATTCAATAAATGTCACTTGGCCTTTCAAAATTGGATTCTTTGAGTTGTAACCATAAGCTCCAAGGCGGGTTGGCGTAGTGGGGGTGGGGGCCTCGGCTGCTAGACAGGCAGTCAAGGTTCGACTCCCATGAATGTTGCCCCTGCACAAGCCACCATCTGGCATAGGCGCTAGCGGTTTACACTGCCACTGCCGGTACAACGATTGTAGGTATGGCAGGCTGAGCTAGTGGAACCAGATTTTCGGGTGCAGTTTATTTGAGTTATAAATTGAAAAAAAATTGAAACCATAAAGGTATTTGAAATTCATATGATTATGTAAGTACTATTGGCAAGTAGATGCATTACTGAAACTCATATCACACTCAAGCAATTGGGTATGAACTCTCTAATCTAAACTAGAGAGCTGTCCATTCAACAAAAGCTTCATCATAAGACATCAGGCTGAAGCCACTTGACTTGCTTCAAGTTTCATCTCAGCTTTAATGGCCAAAGCCAGTTGATCGTAGGCTTCACCCCATGCAAGACCCATCTCTTCACTCCATTTCTCTCCCATCCCTTAGCGTATGGTACTCACAAGTGCCTCTTTCACCACCTTTCAATAAAATACATAATTAGTTCATAAAAAACAATGAATGATAATGAGACTCTCTCTCTCTCAAAGGCACGTGGACATGAGAATGCCTGACGCTGGTGGGGCTAGGGATGGCAGTGGACCGGGAGAAAACTCTTTCTCGAATCTCCCCTCTCTCCTTCCTCCTCTTCCTCTAACGAGCTGCATGATAAGATAAGCTTCCCAAATAAGATAATCTCAAACGATCATCCTCCAGGATAATCGTTTGAGTTATCTAATGCAGTTGGTATACCAAACGTATGTTGACTCAAGCTACTGGTTCCTTGATTATAGCAACTGACTCTGCAAATGTAGCTAAGCGTGTACCGGTTTCTCTAATGTAGTTGAGTCTCTCCTATCATGTAGGTTGACTGCCATTATCTTGTAACATTATATTGTAACATCGTGTAACCAAACAAGGATATAAATAATCAATAATCCTGCACTCACGTGTGTGTGAGAAAACAAGCAGGTTCTTTCATCTTTTCGTATCCCTTTCATAGTATGAAAGCTTTGAGCTCCAGTGAGCGTATCAATGGCTTCCAACACTATCACAACCCAGTGGAATGTTGTCGCAAGTTTGGTGTCAATCAAGCTGAACAAAGAAAATTATCTTTTCTGAAAATCTCAACTTGAATCAATCATGATGAGCCAAGTCCTCCTCTGGTTCGTAGATGGCTCCTCTTCTGAACCATTTGAGTTTGTCCTCTCAGAAAGTGGAAAGCAAGAACCAAATCCCGAGTTCTTCATTTGGTGCAAGTCTGACCAACTTGCTTTAAGTTGGATCAAAGCCACCGTCTTAGAGTTCATGCTTAGCTAGATTAAGCCAAAACCGCACGTGATGGGTCGTGCTAGAAAAATCTCATGGTTCTCAATCGCCATTAAGAATCATGCTCTTGAAGAAGAACCTTACCTTTATCAAGAAAGAAAGCACGGATATGGACACCTACTTGAACAAAATCAAGTTTTTAGTTGATTCTCTTGCAGCTGCCAATAATCCAGTTGATGACACTGATCTTGTGCAAATCTCCCTCAATGGTCTTCCCATCGAGTATGAGAGTTCTGTAACCGCTATCACTACTAGAACCGCTCATCATTCTTTTGCCGATTTGTATGATCTTCTGATTAATCAGGAAAGGATAGTCACTATGTTTCATCCGAAACAAGTGGACAACCAAGAATTGTCCCAAACAGCCTTCACAACCTCTTGGGGATGAGGTCGTGGACGTGGTTCCTATAGGAGACATTGGCATCAAGGTCGTGGTCAAGGCAGGGGTTCCTCAAGGTATTTTAACCCACCTATTAGCAACTCTTCAAATCAATGGGCTCATGTAGTCTACCAATACTGCGGTAAGAAGGGACATGTTGCGAAAAACTATTGGGACATCTCCAAAGTGCTTTCTGCTATGTCCCTCCAATCATCTTCTGATGACCATTGGTACCCTGATACAGGTGCTACTAATCATTTGACTATGGATGATTAACAGTTTGCAAATAAATCCTCCTACCAGGGCCACGACTCCATTATGATAAAAAATGGTAAGACGTTACTCATTTCTCATATTGGTGAGCTGGTTTTATCTTTCAAAGGCTTTTTGTTTAATTTAAAAAATGTTCTTCACGTACCCGCTATTGCCAAAAATTTGTTATTTGTGGGCAAATTCACGAAAGATAATAATTGCGTCTTCGAATTCACTCCATCTAAATTTTTTGTTAAGGATCAACAGACATGCAGGATTCTACTCCAGGGACCGAAAACCTCCACGGGACTCTATCCAATTAAGGCGGGTGACACCTCACTAATGGCAGCCTATGCAGGATCTTCAGCCTCCTTTGATCTTTGGCACAAGCGTCTCGGGCACACAAATAAGAAAATTGTTTCCTTTCTTAAAACTATTAGTGCTATTTCTTTTTGCAATAATAAGAGTACCATAGCTTGTAAACATTGCCTTGTGGATAAAAGCCACAAACTCTCTTTTGGACGTTCCGTATCTTGTAGCTCCCAACTCCTTGAGTTGTTGCATGTCGATGTTTGGGGCCTGGCCCCTATTACTTCTCGTGAAGGCTTTCGTTTTTACCTTTTACTTGTGGATGACTTTAGTCATTTTTCTTGGTTGTTTTCCCTACAAACCAAATCCCAGGCGTTTGCTTGTTTCCAAGGTTTCAAACCTATTGTGGAAAGCCAAATTGGGCTTCACATTAAAACCTTTCAATCTGATAACAGTGGTGAATTCACTAGTCATGAATTTGAAACTTATCTTCGAAACAATGGTGTTTTTCATCATTTTTCATGTCCTCACACACCCGAACAAAATGGCTTGGTCGAGCGAAAGCATGGACATATTGTGGAAACTAGTATGAGCCTCTTAAGTGGCGCTTCTTTACCCTATGGATTTTGGGTTGATGCCTTTCGCATTGTCGTCTACCTTATTAATTGGTTACCTACCCTTGTCCTTTACCGTAAAACTCTTTATAAACTCCTCTTCAATCAGTCTCATGTTTACAGTCATCTTCACATTTTTGGATGTGTTTGCTACCCCCTTGTAACTCCCTACTAGGGGTGGCAATTTCTGACACGACCCGCCAACCCGCCTCTTAGGCGGGTTCGGGTTGGGCTTAAGCCAACCCGTTTAATAAACGGGTCGACCCGCATAACCCGTTTATTAAACAGGTCGGGTTCGGGTTGGAGGTATGCCAACCCGCCAACCCGGCTGACCCGTTTAATAAACGGGTTAGGCGGGTGGGTCAACTCGCCAACCCGCCAACCCGACCCGCCAACCCATCTGCTAACCCGCCAACCCGACCCGTCAACCCGCCAACCCAACCCGCCAACCCGTCTGCCAACCCGCCAACCCGTCAACCCATCAACCCGACCCGTGAACCTGAGAACCCGTTTACCCGACCCAACCCATTTATTAAATGGGTTGGCGGGTCGTGTCGGGTTACCCGTTTATTAAACGGGTCGGGTTCGTGTTTGCCACAGTCGACCCGTTTAATAAACAGGTCGGGTTCGGGTTGAGGTATGCTGACCCGCCAACCCGTCGGGTCGACCCGCCAACCCGTCGGGTCGACCCGCCAACCTGACACGATTGCCACCCCTACTCCCTACAACTCTACCAAGTTCTAACCCAAAACTAAACCTTGCATCTTTCTTGGTTATCTTCTCCGCCATAAGGGATATATTTGTTATCATACCCCTACTGCTCGCACCTATGTCTCTTGTCATGTGGTCTTTGACGAGTCACTTTCTGGTTCTCTTCCTATTCCCTCCCCTGCACCTGAGTCTAACTGTGCGCAGTGGGGTATCTCGCCTCCGATGCTTTTAGTCAACATTGCGCCTTCCTCTCTTCCAATATGTCCCAACCCTGCGACTGCTCGTCCTGATCCACAATCTCTAGTCCTCTCTCCTATTCATGGCTCTCCTCCCCTCAGTTTGGGTTCTCTTGATCACCTGGACACCTCTCCTGTCTCTATCCCCCCCGTCTCGGCCCAGCCTTTAGTTCGTTCACCCAGGCACACCAATCAGATGGTCACTCGCTCCATGACCGGCTCGCTTAAACCTAAATCTTTCACTGCAACTTTATATCCCATTCCCTACACGACTTTTAATGCTTAGTTGCTTGCGTTGGAACCCACCACCTACAAACAAGCCGTCAAGTCTTCTCACTGGCACTTTGCCATGGAAGAGGAGTACAATGCTCTCGTGCATAATCGCACATGGCACCTTGTTTCTCCCCATTCTCAGTTCAATGTTGTTGGCTCTAAGTGGGTGTATCGCATCAAACATCACGTAGATGGCTCTATTGCTCAAGGCTCGTCTTGTAGCCAAAGGCTTCCACCAGGAGGAAGGGGTTGACTTCTTTGAGACCTTCAGTCCCATGGTTAAACCCACCACCATTCGCGTGGTCTTATCTCTTGCGGTCTCCTTCAAATGGATATCCATCAACTAGACTTCAATAATGCTTTTCTCAATGGTGTCTTGGATGAATATGTCAACATGAGCCAACCACCGGGGTTTGTGCATCCTGTGTTTCCTCATCATGTTTGCAAGATTGATCGCGCCATTTATGGGCTCAAGCAGGCTCCCTAGGCCTGGTACCAGCGGCTTAGCTCCTACCTGGTCTCCCATGGTTTCACTATTTCTTAGTCAGACACCTCTCTTTTTATTTTTTAACAGGGTGGCCTTCTTATGTTTATTCTAGTATATGTGGACGACATCATAATCATTGGGAACTCTTCCTCGGAGATATCTCGCCTCATCTCTAATCTTGGTGTGACTTTTTCCATTAAGGATCTTGGGTGGCTCAATTATTTTCTTGGCATTGAAGTATTACATTCTCTCGACGGCATCATCCTCTCACAACGGCTTTATACTCTCACTCTCTTGCAGCGAGCGTGCATGGCTGACGCCAAGCCGGTTCCTACTCCTATGAGCTCCTCATCAAAATTGTCTAAAAATGGCTCTTCGTTGTTCTCCGATCCAACTCTCTATCGCAACATTGTTGGCGATCTCCAATATCTTTCTCTTACTCGTCTTGACACTGTCTTTGTTGTCAACAAGGTATGTCAGTTCATGCATCAACCTTCTAAAGTTCACTGGTCTGCTGTTAAGTGTATTTTACATTACTTAAAGGAGACTTTGCATCATGGCCTTCTCCTTCAGTCATCCTCATCTCTTCAGTTGAGTGCCTTCTCAGATGTCAACTGGGCAGGATGTCCCGATGATCGAAAATCCATTGCCGTATTTGTTGTCTTCTTAGTTCTAATGTCATCTCTTGGTCTTCTCGCAAGCAAAAGACGACTGTGGCTTGTTCCAGCACTGAGGCCGAATACAAGTCACTGGCTTGCATGGCCTCTAATCTGCTTTTGTTACACTCTCTTCTATGTGAACTTGGCTTTCCTCATGCACCTCCAGTGCTATGGTGCGATAATATCAGAGCTCACTACCTTGCTGCTAATCCTGTCTTCCATGCTGGGACCAAGCATGTCGAAATTGACTTTCATTTCGTTCTTGATCATTTTCGCAAAGTCCACCTACAGGTTCAATTTATTTCCTCTCATGACCAGCTTGCGGATGGCCTCACCAAACCGCTCTCGCATACTTCCTTCATCAATTTTCGTCACAAGCTCAATGTGCTGGGCCCATTGAGCTTGTCGGGGCGTGATAAGATAAGCTTCCCAAATACGATAATCTCAAACGATCATCCTCCAGGATAATCGTTCGAGTTATCTAATGCAGTTGGTATACCAAACGTATGTGTCAAGCTATCAGTTCCTTGATTATAGCAACTGACTCCTCAAATGTAGCTAAGCGTGTACACAAAAGCAATAGCTCAAAAGAAGCAATGAATTTAAACCTTATAATTTTACCTTTCAGAATTTTAATCCTTTCCACTAGAAAAATGTTCTGGAAGCTCTATTTTCTCCCCAAAGATCTTTAGGGCAAGCGAATAAACTGATTTCCTCTTCACTGCTGTACTTTCCGATACCAGTTTCACTGCCTACATATATATAAAAGAAAACCAATCATGACATGGAAAGAAGATTGTGGGAAAAAAAGAAAACATAAACCAACTTGACCTTACATATGGAATAGAAAAGGTTTTTCATGTATTCCCCGGTATTGAGAAAAAAGAGAACCCTAGCATAATGCCAATCTAGTAAATCACCCTACCATAATCTCAAACTAGTAAAGCTATAACTGAATATCTTTATAATGTGCTAACCTTAACAAGCGTGTAGACAAGGCACACAAATTGTAGATGACTCTGTTCTCACATTCACATCTACCATGTGCATAACATACCAATAGAAATCCCATGAGTATGGAAGTGAGAACACATAATTTCCCATAGAATACCAATTTCCCTGTTTATGTGTTGAATGTACTTTTGATATTGATTTTATTGTTCGGAAGGATTCATGATAGCTTCCCACATGATTCCTCACATAGCTTTCCACCTTTGCTGAGACCTAGGAATTAATGGAAATGATACACGCTACACGAAAATATAAAATTCAGTAGATGCACTTAGAGGAACTCTTACACACACTCCCTAAACTAGACGAAATACCAAAATAATATTATACAAAGTAAAACATTAGTAGTTCCTTCTGTTATGTCTCAAGCTGTCACATAAGATGTAATCTAAGTCACATGGGTGTGCGTGCGGGGATTAGGCACTTCCAAAAAAACCCGGGTGAAGGGGTGCGGCAAAAAAAAAAAAAAAAAAAATATATATATATATATATATATATATATATATATATATATATATATATATATATATATAAGGGGTCCGGGTTCCCCGACGCGAGTGTTGGGCAAGGCCCTTCTGTTCCGAGCTAAGGCCTAATCAATACCACCACCAGCTACCCTCACGTCACTTTCTAGCAAAATAATTAACTGGCCAGGCAAGGCCTTGACCTCAGCTGCCAGCCCTTTCCCCTCTAAGCCACAAACCTCATTTCACGTCAAATTTTTTATTGTATTGATTATAAAGAAGATCAAACCAAGACCCATTAGTTTAATTTAAGTAGAATATCATTGTATCTCCTTGGTCAGGATGTAATTACTCGGGCTTTAAAATCATCAATCAATATCTTATTAATTTTGACCTCTGTTTCCATGACCGTACCTCCTTCCGCCATCTTTTCTTCCTTTACATTTTTAGATTTCTTTATGACATATAATAAGATATTGGGAGATTTTGTGTTTTGGGCTTTTTCCTTCTGAAAGTGGAGGGAAGACTAGTTGGGGGCAATTAGTTGGTGCATCAAGTGAAGTAACTTTGGTTAGAGTCCCCAACCCTGGTTGGATGCAACACTTGAGACATGTAAAGGGTTAGTGTGATGTGATTTGAAGTAATAAGGGGCAGCAGCGTTAGCTTTACTAATTTGTCCCAAAGGCCGAATGTTGGAAGCATGGGAAGCAGCGAAGGATGAAAGGGGGACATTGGTTGCGCATCAGAGACCGGGGCAGTAGTAGTGTAGGCACAGCAGGGAGCTTTGCAGGCGCAGCAGCAGCAGCCATGGCCGTGAATGATTCCCTTTAGGTTGGTGGCTTCAGAGGGGAGCTGTTTTCCGTTTGTGGTCTGGTTTGCTGACTTTTGATAAAAAGAAAAAACAAGTTTTTTTTGTGTATTTTCCTTAAGAAAAAAGTAGTATTTTTCTTCTTTTTTTGGTGGTTTTAATGGAGGTGGGTGGTGGTGTTCTTGAGATGGTAGACAAGAGAAGTGTTCGTGTTGGTGTTGATGGTGGTGGTTTTGAGGATGGGGAGAGAGGAGTTGGTGGTGAAGAGAGGGAAGGTATTAGTCCGGCGACTCAAAAGTTGTCTCACACCGATGCGTTCCCCTTTAGGATGCCTGCCTTCTCCCGTTGTGACAACAGCCCCACCTTTTATAACAGTGAGGGCAGGTCGAGCGATTTATACGATGTCCTCGGTGGTGCAGTTGCAGCAGAAGCTACTGCAACAAGGATTCTGCAACCTTTTCCTATTGCCTTCAAATCCCCAGGTATCAACTCTAAAACAACACCCCTTCCAAAACACCCTTTGCATTTTTCCGGCACCTCTGATTTGTCCAAAGAATCCCGCACCCGCATCGCGTCGGGTGCGGTACCTGTCTGGCCGAATCCCTGTGATATAGGATGTAATGTGGCGTGTTGCAATTTGCAAATAAACAAACTTGATAAATAAAAAGCTTAATTACAAAGGTCTAAGCTTCATGTCACGAATAATTCCAATGACAATTTTTCAATGTACTAAACTAGTGTTTTATACATTAAAAACACTAAAAGATAACATAAATGCTAGATTACCATGGAAACGCTGTGACCATTTGATACCAGTTCCCTCAGTTCATGTTCAATTTCAGCTTCTGTTGGAACTTCTGCACCAGAGTTTTTCTTCCCCTCAACTAAAACTGTAATCTCTCCCTTTGGTTGGTGGTCTGAAAACACTTCCATTGCTTCTTCCAATGCACCACGCCAGAACTGCATTTGTTCATTGACATTACCATAAAAGAAAGAAGAAATTCCTCCAGCATGAGGTGGGATATTCACACCTGAAATAAAAGAAATCATACTAAAATCTGGATAAATATTGGCTAGTTTTGAAGGTACTGAATCAGAGTAGAAATGACCTTTTTTTTGTATTGCTTTAATCCTTTTTTTTTAGTTCAGACCCCATAGATACTACCTACATAGTTTTCTCAGTAGAAAAACATCTTTGGGTCGTGTTTGCAATGTGTAAGCAGGTTTTCAAGGGAGTCAAAAATCGACAACAACAAATCTACAAAAAATTCATGATCCAAAAAACCATGCTTTTAACATGATCCAAAGTATGATCACTAGTGCCCACAAGGGCTTCGTTCATCTGGTAGGGGCAACTTGTGAAGCATCCCTTGCCACAAGATCGAAGCTGGGTGCACTCCCCGGTGAGCAGTGGGGACCGCAAGGGTTTTACCAACCGGATGCCAGCCAATGCGCAGTCAGTGATGGGGGTTTTTCCCTTGGGCTATAAAAAAAAAGTGTGATCACTAGCAAACTA